>NW_022987641.1:5147153-5747153 GCF_902827165.1 Trematomus bernacchii
AAAGTTGTCCGTCTAGAAGCAAGAACCGCATAGTCACGCTTACGTCGGAGGGGGGCGAGATTAACCTGAGCTAACACTTAAGGCGAGTACGGCAAATAAAAGTTGTAACAAGCAGTAGTGCTGAGCAAAGTGACTAGAACGCAACCACACACTTGTTAAAAAAAACACACTTTATAAAGTCAGGCAACACTAACCAGGCTTCGTGTGATTCTGTTTACTTTGACCATCCGTTCGCTGTTATGATCATTGTGGAGAGCAGGCAGACGTTTTGTTTTTATTATAGCAGCTATCGGATGGAATCAATACATGGGCTGCACAGGTTGTCATGTCCGACTATCACAAGTAGAATCATAATGAAAAATACGCCGGTGTAAAAGTGCCTGTAGAAAACTGCTTAGCAAGTAGTCAGTTTAGCTTGGTTGCTATGCTAACATCACCCATGTATACCAGAGAACTTTCATAACAGCGTTGTGATGCCAAACAGCGTCAATTCAGACTGACACCAAACAGCGTCAATTCAGAACTGACACACATTCACTTAAGGGGAACTGGGGATATGTATCAGCTGCTTGTGTGACAGTCAGACAGTGAATACTTTAGAGCCGTGTGAGCTAACCCGGAGCTAACGGGAGAATACACTCCCGTGAAGAGCAGCCGGCCAGCACTGCAGCGGTCGGTAAATGCCGCTGAAACACATTAATAAACAATGAACCACGGCACTCTGGAGAAAAGTATAAGGTTGGAGAAGTCGTTATTTAATTTAATCTGGCTTCGTATGATTAAAAGCAACGCAGTCCCCGGCCCGTTGTTGTGAGGTGAGCTCCGGCGTTGGGGAGAAACTCAGCGACGTAAACTGTGACGTCATGACGCAGCAGCGGCAGCACCAGTCGGGCTCTGAGCGGTGTGAAAAGAGCCGGCGCTAAACCGAAGAACCGGTTCTGAACCAGAAAAGCTCTAGCACGGAGCTTGAACCGGAGTTGCGTTGGTGTGAAAGGGGCATATGAGAAACCAGTGGACATTGTACTCCATCCACAGCTTTGTACAGATTCATAGTTTGGCTTGACATTCTCAAAGAAGATCCCTGAAGGTCTGTGTAAGGCGTTCCAGGTGAATGATTTGACATTTGAAGGAAATGCCAGAAAGAAGGAAATTGGGCACTTTTCAGGTTGTCCAAGTGTGTGTGTGTGTGTGTGTGTCCTGGATCATGTAGGGCTTCTTCTTTGCATTCTGCAGTTGACACACGGTGGATTTCTGTACATTGCCCAATCGGTTTTTCAAACCTCTCTGGCCTCCCGATGAGCCGACTCACCGTGTCAGAGCGTGAAGCACCTTTGAAATACTGTTATTTGACTTGACAGGAACAGGACTGCCAACAGAGTCCAGAGACTACGCTGTGTCAGTGGAACACAAACAGACTGTGGGATAGATATACTGTGTGAGGCGCCCACAGCCCCTATGTTCACACTCTCTGATGGCCCTTTCTGACAGCCCTCTCACAAACAGAGCACTTAGAGCAGAGAAAAGATATGTGTGATCATATGAAAAAAAACTTAAAAGGCAGAGTGAAATAAGAAATTCCTTTACTTTAGTTGTTATTCTATCCTTCAGAATATGTCAAATAGCATTTTTAGTATATACATACAGTACAGAAGGTCTTTTCTCTAACTGTAAGATGTTAAAGAATAGCTAACACGCATTGACGATTTAGTTTGTTCTAACCAGTGGTTTAAATGTACACTTTGATGCACGTACTACAAGCTTGGCTGGGTGTGTTAACAGGTGCATCCAATCAGGTATGCTAATACTATAAACCAGACATAATCCCATTGTCTTTCTGCCCTTTTGGATGAAAATCTCAAATCTGTTTAATCTCTGACCAAATAGCATTATTTATATCACAGTGATGTCATGGTGTACTAACACACCCAGAGTGGCCTTCTACATCAATGTCTCCTAGTCCTATGGTTCGTTGATCTGAATTATTGAAGGTAGCCCATGATTGATGATGATAGACAGATGGTTCATCCAATCATCTTCCAAGTATGTGCCGGCCATTTTCCGAACAGTTTCCAATCTTCATTTTCTTTGAAGATTCTGTGTAAAAAAACATCCAGTGTGGAGTATTGCCCACCCTTATAATCACTGATATTCAGTCACTTTTCAAAAGGTAACAATGTTCTAACTACCATTTCATTGTCTTTAAAACAATTTTCGTATGGAGGATCTGAGCATTGTTATGCAGGAACATCTCCACAGCTGTCTCCCCTTTGTTTGTCAATCACTAGGAGTACAAGAGACAGGGTCATCCTGCTCTGCTCCGATTTTACACAGTTTTCCAGTCCAATCGATACTGCCCAACATGGCTGAATCAGGGAGGTCTCATTCCCCAGTTGCCTGTTAATTGGAAGCTGTTAGCATGGAGGACGGGACATGAGTAACAATTGGCTCGGCTTTTTGTAGAATGACTCTGAGGCTGATTAGCTTTGTGCTAAAAGCTAAAGCTCAAGTGTTGGATCTCTCTAGTTAAAAAGGCACTTCCTTATTCTCCGCTTTGGATAGTCGAGAAGAATTTAAATCCTTTGAAGCTTTAGTTGAGAAATCACTGAAACGTAAGCCTTAAAGCAGTATTGTGAGTTACCAAACTGAATAAATGCATTATTGAAAGAACTGTGGAATGGGAAAGTTTTAAATGCACCTTATACCAAATAAACCACCAAATACAATGTTGTTGAGCATATATCATAGCGTTTAGCATTGGTCAGGGCTTAGACTGAATCTATTTTTAAAATCATGATGTTAATTCTAAACTTTCAAAGTAAAGCGTATCGAATGACTTGTATCATGTTAGCCTTCATGCATTGCTTGTCCTTTCTTAGATTTTTCATCAACAGAATTATTTCAAACTGACATTTTCCATTGCTAGATGACTCCTCAAACGCATACAACTTTGTTTATGTCGTGAGCCTACACAATCTTCAGTGATCAGTCCTCAGCATCTTATTTTCTCCCAGATCCTAATTAGTGCTTTATGAGAGGCAGGTGTTGCTGAAAAGGTCAACCAGTTAACTGCAAACAGACGAGGACAGCCTCCATTGTGAGGTGATGTTTTCAAGCTTCATAATCAAAGTCATTAAGGTGTAGTCTGTTTTCAATTAGATCCAGGTAATTTCCAAATAGATACAAATTAAAAGTCAAACTAAGGCCAACATTTTAGTTTTAGAAGTGCCAACAAAAAATGTGGCTGGCATTGTTATATATAATCAAAAAGACAACATGACCATGACATGCTAGGTTTAACCCTCCTGTTGTGTTCGGGTCAAATCGGACCGATTTACTACTTTCATCAATCATAACTTTTTTGTTTTACATTCGATTGCATTAAGGCTTTATGATATCCTTCACAGTAGACATTTGAACATATACATTGGTGATCACCACTTTCATTGAATTTTGGATGATTTAGTCAACTTTGTAACACCCATGGTGTTCCCGGCCATAAAGAAAAGGAATTAGTAACCATCCGGATCAGATAAAACACACACACACACACACACACACACACCCATCCTCCCATGTGAATCACACCTGCCACACACAAACACACACACACACACACACACACACACACACACACACACACACACACCACACACACACACACACCACACACACACACACACACACACACACAGAACAATTTGATAAATGTCCCGCTCTTATGTGCCAGTAGTCTGATACAATATTTACAGTTTGAATAGGGTGTTAAATGAAATTTGGTGATGATTAATGGTTTTTGTGTTAATGTAATAGCAGTTAAAACAGGACCGGTCAAATTTGACCGCAAACACCAAAGTAAGGGGGGGGGAAACGAACACAACAGGAGGGTTAAACACAACAAAGGATTCTTGTAATATGTAATTCTCTTTTTGTCCCCCCCTCCATATTTCCTGTGGTAACCCATTGTCTGCTTTTGCCTAAAAAAAGGCTTAAACTTCCTAAATTAAAGGAAGAAAAAAGTAGTACTATAATAAAAAAGATAAGGAAAGTGACCTTGACATTTTGTTCCAGTGCAGTGTCATAAAACCCCATTTATTTGTATCTTAATTAAGTGAAACAAGAAAGTTTTATGCCTTCAGACAAAAACGTCCTTTTGAGGAAATACATTTATTTTTGTAGATAACAGACACAAACCTTGTAAACGGGTGCGATCCTATCTTTAAATTACGCCTCTGTGAGAGTGTGATTGTGTGTTCCTTGTAATTAACGGCCTCGTCGAACGACTTTTGTTCAGAGACTGAATCATCTCGTCCTTGAGGTCACTTTTCTGACACACTACAGGACTTGCAAAGCGAGAGCATTCAGCTAACCTGATAAGAAGGACGAAACCTCATCTCAAGTGCTGTAAACTATGGAAACATCTCAACTGACACACATTAAAATGACTTACACTCTGCGTTCAGCCCCGTCATGGCTGTACATGTTAATTGCTCGGGGTCATTAGTTCTCCAGGTCTACATCCAGAATGTTTCCTGCATCTACGTTTGCTCCCTAGAGGCTCCATCATAAAAGTTAAATGATGATAACGATTCCTCCGGCCTTACAGATTCATTAAGGCCACCATATTGTCAGGTATAACATTCCTGGAATTAATCCAAAGGGAACTGAATCCCCATTTCTCCTCTTGGAGTTAATTGCAAATCACAGTGTCACTTTTCATGGCGTTGCTACCGTCCCTTGAATGCAGCTCGTCCAATTATCTGTTGGCTAGTGATTTATTTGGTCACTTTTTTTCTCCTTCCGTCCCCGTGCTAGCATCCTTCATTCACACTCCCTCATTCCCTCTCCCGGCTTTATCATTCCGCTTATCCTGCATCCTCGCTCATCTTTCCATCTCCTCTCCTCGCTTCAGCCTCACTCTCTTCCTGTCTATCTCTCCAGAGCAGTAATGGGGTGGTTCACTATGCCGAAGCTCAATAATGAAGCTGCAGCCCTAGAAAAACCATGTTAATGTTGACTCTGGGATCAGATATTTACTCCAAGACATACAACAGTGGCAAATACATGTTCCAGCTTTAGCAAACCGAACCCAATGGCTTTGACTGAGAGATGCTATGCAGGCAGAATGCATATATGAGGGAATAGAAATTCAAATGAACTCATCAGGGAATGTTCAAATGAGCTGTTGACATGTGCTCGTAGTAAATAACTCAGCAGTAGCCTATAGGCATTTTGGGGCATGTCCAAGTGCATGTGTGTGTGTTAATGAACAGTAAAGTAGAACTGTATCTCCCAATGGGATTGGTTCATCCATCTGGTTGTCAACGGCATTGACAAGCTGTCTGCCTTCCCCTGCTCCACCACTCTGACCTGCCTTAACCTCCTCGGTCCAATCTGTCAGCCGGAGATGTGCTCGGCTCATGGAGAGGTGTGTGCATCTGTCTGTCTGCCGTTGTGTTTAGATGAATTTACATCAGAGGCTTGCTGTGCCGGTGACCCCGCTGACGTACATAGGCAGTCGTGAGGAGTTTCCTCTTTGGGCCGTCCCCATGTTCCTCCTGTCAGTGTCAGTCCGTCTGGAGTCTGTAGAGCAGTCATGCATGTCTTCCCACCATCACAAAGATGGTATCTGTCTGCTAAACTCCCCTAGCTGGGTGTGTAATGCATTTATGGAACACTATATTAGGTCTGAAACGTTTCTCCTGTACACTAATGTAATGCTTCACCATTATGTAAAAACCAAAACAGATTCTCTGCCTAGATCCACGGTTAATTCAAATATATGTAGGCCCAGATTTGGGTTTGGACACTCTTTTGTTTATGCATTTACAGAATGATTCAGTTTTTTTGTTGTTGGGCTGATTTTCAATGCTTTCTTCTGGCCTTAGATTTAATAAATGTCCGGGGTTTGGGAACCTCTGCATTAGAAGATAATATGTTGTTTGTTGTCTTTGGAAGGAAAAAATGCAAAAATGTGCAGCTTAGTTGACCAGCACCGGCAGCCATTTAAAGAACTTCATCTTCTTAATTCTGCTAAAGCTTGAAGCATTTCCTCTTTCAAACCTTTGGTATTTTCTAAAGTCGATAAATCAGCATGCTGTGCAGTTTGCTTTCTGGTTATGTGTTTTTTTTTGGGTTATGAAGTTTAACTATTTTTGCCAAATAACAAGAGCCTTTAAAATATGCTTCTACTGCTTTATGCGATTATCGATGAATCAAAGTTTATTGTAGGAATGTTATTCTCTGATTTGGCGACTTGATAACAGCTGGTAAAATTGGATTCAACATCTGGGGCTTGTTTTACAAAACCAATTTGCGAGCACTGCTTATATGCAGATTGAAATTGGTAGCGACGTCCCTTTTAAACAAATGATTTGCACCTCACAATTTGCAGATCAATTTGTATTCCTACAGATTTCTTCCACGCCCATGCACGAGTGAAAATTGTGTTTGTTTTGTTGAGAACTATTGCAGCTTGCCTGCTGCACGTTTGATGGAGCACCCCCCCAGTTTAGAACATGCAGGCTCCGATGATAAGTGGGTTCATACTTTGATTGGAATACATTTGAAAGACTTATTACAGTAGCCAATTTTTACCAATTTAAAGTGACATTTTGAAAATCATCAATCTTGCACAGTACTACATTCAGCAGACACAATCAGTGGCTTCACAAAATGACGGGCATCCATCTTGGATGACAGGTGGAGATGATTTTGACGACACTGGTGTGGTTTTTTGTTTGTAGCAGTTGCAGAGCAGATGCAATGGCACATGAAACGTAGATATGAGGTGCAGTCTGTTTCCTAGGAAAGCTGCATCCGTCATGCAAAGATCACCCCCCCCCCCCCCCCCCCCCCCCCCGCCTCTTTGAAGTGATGGCTTGGATCTGGTGAAGCAACACGGTTTCATCCGCACAACCTTCTCCACAGAGAGACACCAGTACGTCATGCAGCCGCCTATTGAAAAATGCATCGCTCCCTATGCATGAGGGATGTGGAATATCATGAGACCAGGTGTAGCGCAGCCAAGTCAATCAATTTCCAATCAAGCCATGCTACTCAGTCATCCATAATTCTTTTTAGCATGTGAGTGGCTTTTCACACAGGAGGTTATGCTTAACCCATGCACCGTCTATGAAAAATGTCAACAAGTACAGGAGGGCTTAATTAAAAGAGGCAATGTTGCTGATGGATAATGGTGAAACCCAATGTTAAGTATAGTTCAATCTTTTAATTTAATAAATATGTTAAAATCAGGATGCCCAGCCCACTCATTTCCAACTTTAAAAAACACCAACGATTTATAGCCTTGTTTCTCTTCACCACATCAATTATTTATTATCCAATCCCTTCGATGAATCCCAAGCAACTTCAGACTCTTTTGTGTTGGATAGTAAGAGTTGTAAAACCTAGGTAGTTGCTTTTTTTTTAATTCGCTGGACCTTTTTGTTATAATGGAAATTGCAGAGAGATCGCCTCAGATAGAGAGAGAAGCATTACTCAAGCTCAACAGTGAGATAAGAGACCCTGGTTTTCCCAGTAAAAGATGTCAGTTGCTCAGCATGGAGAATGTGATTGAGCATGTCTGCTGGCTGCTTACACCACCATCTTGCTATGTTCCTCGATATGTCGATTGATTAAGTTGTCCCTACCTGGATTTCATTGGCCCGGTGCCAATCCTGGGTCCAAAAAACACCTGCATGGACTGTCAGCTGCTAAAGTTATGACATCATGAGGCACCTCTATTGTTTTGAAATGAAGGCACATCAATTTCATGGACTTCATTGCCCAGTGGATGATTTGTGAGTGCTATTATTATCCCCTGAAATGGCTCCAGAAAATGACTGCGGTGTGAAGGCAGGAATTGGTGATGGGGGAAGGGGCGGAGGCGGTTGGTTGGTTGCATGGAAATGGTTCCTTGATTGTGTATGTAGCCAGTAAGAGCAAGGTCAGAGTGTTTAGGAAAATTGTGGTGTTTCTATAGAGAAAATGAAGCTACGTTTGGGAACATGAAAGCAATTCATAAACATGACATCTAGGAAACACTAAGAGCCTTATGTCAGAGAAGAAGATGAGGAAATAGATGGCGTTAAAGCAAGAAGGAGGGAGAGAGCGACCAATAACCTAGATACAAAATCAACATGCAAGCACTTCATATTTTTCTTCTCGTAGCAACCGCGAGTACAGGTCTGACTGCCATCCAGCTGACAGCCGAAGTTTTCATTTCCAAGCTTGACTAATTCATTATAAAGCCATGTGAGCGCTAGAACTCTCAGTTATTATAACCTGAATCTGAGAGATAGGGCAGAAACTGCTGCCTATCTGAAATAATCATTTCAAACTTGACCACTGTGGAGGGAAAAGCAGCGTGCATCTTGTTAAGAATTCACTTCACTCCCCACTCAGTGTGAGCGGTTCAATTTGTCCGAAGCTTTCTCCAATTTAGCAACAAAATAAGCAGATTGCTGATAAGAAACGCTCATCAATCTAGCCTGTGCAGCGATTGAACCTGTGCTCCATCTATTTCCTCTCCTTTTTAAACGTCAAAGTTGTGCAGGAACATTAATGTGAATCTGTTTGGAGGAAAAGCATCGCTGCATGCTTTCATAAGACCTGCTGCCAGAACACAATACTTGTTCAAATGTTAAAGTTATCAGTGGATTGCAGAAGTGAAGGAGCGTCTTCACCACTCTGCTTTTCACACCTGCACCAAAGAATTTCAATTGACTGGCAAAGCCCTCTATGGCAGCGCCAAGCCATTCTGCTGGGCCGAGATAAAACATAACACTAAAAAGAAAAAAAGTAAAATAATCAATTCCAAAGAAATAGCTCGGTATTAATCTGGAGCAGACCGCGGGATAGAGCCTCCCAGAGGACTGCAAGATGATTTGCAAAGGGATTCATGAGATGATTTGCAGCTTGTGAAAAAGTATGTCAATATTTCTTGAATACAAATATTTCATCATGTTTTGAATACATTGTTAAATGTGTGCAATGAACACGTGTAGCCTTAAGGCTTTGCTCATATTTTAAAGGAAAATGTAGCTCAAATGTGAGAAAATTGTCTCCTTTGTTTCATTGCCTTGTTGCAATGTGTGGGCATGATTTTCTTTGATCAGGATGCTGAAACAAAAGTGATACTCATAGAGGAAGTGTGAAGGCGGCATTGGACTTTTTAGTCTTTTGAGATGATCACAGAGACAAGACAAAATCCATCTTGGACCCCTAAGGTAAGCTTGCTGTCTTTCACAACTTGCGTGACATACATTTATGTATGTAATCAGGGTTTAATAAAAGAGAATACAGATGGAAACTCATCACTGCGGTGAAGGTGGATTCAGCCGGTTAGTAGAGGGAGGAGAATTGTGTTGATGATCTGCATAAATATGTGTGCAGAGGGTAACCCACAGGTGTGATTAATGTGGTATAATACAACTGAACATCATTACTCTTTCGTTTTTCGTCAGTTGAACAAAGAAGCTCCTATGTGGATTCATGTCATAGAAGTTGTTAAACTGTGTTACTAGAAGGCAAAACATGTCTGACATGATAGTGAATTGGTTGGAACATTGTGACATGTCCCAGATGTCTTTTCTGACACTCCAAATGGGATAAAATGAGCAAATCTGCCCTACAAAGCAGCAAGCTGTAGCATAACTGCAATTCTTTTTTTATCTGATTTGCCATATAACAAATATTGTGCTATATAATTATCCAGAAATGTATGTTGGATAATCTTACTACACTCTCTGTCATATAGAGTAGGACAGCTAAAGAAAGAGCTGTGTCACAACCAAACTCTGGGGCATGAACCCAAATGCACAACTCATTGACAACAAAGGTTTTAAAAGAGAGTCTTTACTGATATACACAGAGTGAACAAAGTTTCATGTAAAAGAATCCCTCTTATGAGTAAAAAATATAAACAATGGCAAGGCACTATAGGCAAAAGGTTTCTCTGGCTTGACGATACGCTGGTTCTCTGACTCACTAGACAAGAAGAACTGGCACAGGACAAAGGGATGTCTACACAAGGTAAGGGGGCACAGGTGGAAACAATCAGGGCAGACGCGGGTGACACACGAGGGCAAGAAGCACAGACGCCAGAAACTAGAGGGAGAGTTACTTTTCATGTAAAAACAGAGGATACAACACTAAGACAGGACACAAACTTATTTAGATCATCAAATTTAGCATCTCTTTGTTGACAAGCTGTATCAAGTGAAACCTCGTTTTTTTTTACATAGCATCGGCTAGCCTTGGTTAAAGCTATGTTTGCTTATCTTTATTTCCCCTTGCTGTTATTTGTGGTTGAAATTGGATTACCGGCAACTCAAGAAATTGGTTTATGATACCTTGTAACTAAATAAAGATAAAGATAAGATTTACTTTATTGATCAAAAGAGACATTTTATTTCAATCCTGACGCCCCACGTCTGTTTGGTCAGGCTATTATCAGGCTGATACTGTGTCTGAATTTGGCTTAACATGGATATGTCCTTGTTCACGCTAGTTCAAGAGGAAGAGTACAAAAACTGCTGTTACTGTTCACTTGTAAACACCGTGCTGGCGTTTTGCCCCATGGGATGAAGCAGTAAATAATTCAAAAGAAACAACACAGCATGGAATCTGGAGTGGCTCCCTGTGTGGCACTTCATACCCAGAAATGTCCACAAAATAATAGATTTAATGAAAAATACAGGCTCATTACATGCAAATTCAGAAAAAAACCCTGAATAAATCTCTGCAATACCCCACACTGCTGTCCGATAAGGGATTTATAGGCTTGATTTGAAAAGCTGCTCAAGTTTATATTTTCTCCAAAGTGTTACTCCTAATCCTCCAACAGGATTATGGTGATCAAAAGTAGTTTAAATGTGCTCTCAGCTGTCCTAAAAACCAAAAACATCCCACAAATTAATGTCAGTTTGTGTAAGAAGGATGTTCAATTCACAAAAGAAATGACACTAACAGAATGTTGAGAGTAGAGCAAATAACTTCCACTAATGTCTGCTTAACCCACATTTCTGTGCTATTCTTTGCTGAAATATTCCCCGGTGTGTGAATATATGATTTAAGTTAGTCTTTCCTAAAAAATTCATCCATTGTGAAATTAATTACAGTGCTAGCAGAGAATGCCATGCTACTTCACCCCTATCTTCGACAGTGAAATGAAGCCATTGAAGTCTCATACAAAGCTGCCATGTGATTCTCTCAATTCAACCTCTTGACTGGAGCTTTGAAATGCAGCCCCCGGACATATGTGATTAAAATCCCCAATGGCATTGTATAAAAAGGTCCAGACAGTTGCCATCAAGATCATTTTAGAATCAAAACGAAGAGGAATTTCATCTAATCTCCTGAGAGGTTATTTGGAGCTTCAGATTGGCTCTAATGTGCAAAGCTAACCTCAAACTTCAACGCCCTGAACTACATGCCTAAATGTTTCTTCAATCCAAGGAAGTGATATTCACTGAAGTAAAGATGAGCAGTGTAAAAGCACATCTTTCAATAGCATGGATTTGAAAGGCAGGGTGCAGGTGGTTGGGTTAAATCTGACTTTTTTCGCTCTGAAAGTAAACAGACTCTTGAAGTTTAAACATGCGTCTGTCCCATTTTAAATGATAGATTTAGTTAAATAATAAAGTTATTTAACACACAAACATTTCTCCCAAGCAAGTACTTTTTCCAGAGCACAAGAGCACAAAGGGTATTACCAATGAATCATTTTACTAGCTGTATTTTTTTTCATTTTCACTTCGTGACAGCCTTACACAATGAACATGCGTTTGTTCAACAAAAAGAGGAGCGTCAATTCAGAAAACAAATCCAACCTATTGAGATGTTGTTACAACATCAAACAGACTCCTCAGTGATTTTCTTGTCAGGTTAAACGTCTGGTTGCAGACTGGAGAAAAACTCAAGTGCAGTGAAGCCTCAAACTCATTACTATATTATTTACTCCTGGTCAAAATGTTGAAGATAGAATGAGAGATTAAAACTATTTAGTGTAGAATGGTTATTGGTAGAGCATAATTCTAGAAAACTCAGCTAAAAAACAAATTGAGAAATTTACTTTTGACATTCAAAACTATTGAGTGGGGAAAAAAGTTGTCACTAATACATGTATTTACAACATTATGTCAGCGACAAGTCAATTGTGGCTAAATGGTACAAATGCCTAGCCCAGTACTTGAGTAAATGTAGGCTACTACAGTTTAGATTTAACAGAGTGATTGGCACGGATGAAAAAAGGATTTGGTGCCGTCCCTAATTAGCGCCGTTAGCTCTGAGTCAGGACGCATTGCGGAGAGAGAGGACTGGAGGATGGCAGAAGGCAGAGCACAAAGCTAAGTAAACTCTCCGGTCTAATAACGGGATTGTTCTGCCCTGAGGTTAAACAGATCCACTAATCACTCTCTTTGTTTGGTTTGGGTTTTGCATTTATCTAAGCGGCACCCAGAGCCATGGACGTCTGTGTTTCTCCAGCTTTGCTTTCCCCTCCAGCTCAAACATTTGGCTAAGTACGCAGGTGAAGAAACATCCACCCACTGAAATAAGAGTGATGTCTACATTAGTCACAGATTCAATAAATGATGGGGGTTTGTCCATGCATGTTTAGTGACTTGTTATTCCCTGATTGATCAGAGTAAGCAATTAAACAACATTTAGCAGCAGACCAGGCATACATCTATCGTGTATATTGGAAGTCCGGATATTTAAAAGAGGTGAGCGGAAGATTGATGCATCAGCGTATAAACAGGCAGCCAGACAGTTACATAATCAAGGCTTTTTATCCAGACACATGCCCCCGTGCTGGGATGTTGGCTGAGAGCAGATAATGAAGAGATAGCGTATATGTCCGCTGAGATCTATGACCAGGTTCAGACTTGAAGAAGCAACCCCTCCCTCCTCAACATCATAATGCTGATGCTGCAATAAAGCAGCAGCCCACACTTGAAAGAAAGGCCCCGGCAGTAGCAGTCTGGGGAAACCAAGTACTAGGAAATTGCATTACAGGCTTTCCCTTCGGAGTATTTAAAAATGGAAAGACTGGAGGGCTTGTTTTATTGCTTATACCTTCAATGAGGGTTTTCCAAAGCGCTTCTGACAGTTCTGAGCTGTGTGCACATGTTTTTGTTATAAGACGCTTAACAAACGGCACTCTTAGAGCGATCTCGTGATGCAGATGTCATCAGACATAAAAAAGTAATTTCACAGAGGGGTATTTTGAGGGGAAGTTGTGATATGAAAGTGTGATATGAATGGTTTCATCTCCATGGATATCAAATCTAGCTTGGCCAGCACCTTATTCTCATTTTCAGTAACCTGCATTAATGGAATTTCACTGTATTGCTATATTCAAGTAGGCTAACCAACAGTGAACCATATTCATAATAAAAGCATGGACATTTGGATAACTTTAAAATGGCTGAAGCTTCAGTATGTAACATTACGTACACTGTAATACAAAGAAAATAAGCAATTTCTCACAACAAAGATGCATCACATCATTTTACTGAATTTAGAAAAATACTGAACTGCTAAAATGAGCATACAAGCCATTTTAAAATGTCCCTTAAGGAGCATAGCTGTTATCTTCCCAGATGCTCCATCGTTATTACTCACCGATGCCGATGCACAATCAATTTAAAGATCTATTACCAGAGTGTTTTACAGCCTTCATCCCCCACGGTTTGCCAATCTCCTGAACATTAACTGAAAATGATTGTCAGCAATCAAATACAGAGACAAGCTGCCCTAAAAAAAACACATTTCTGAGCACCGATATCAAAGAGAGATTTAAAAAAATAAACGTTACTTAACTATTCCGGCTAAATCCTGCATACATCTGGGAGATCAGTCTGGTTTGTTCTAACACACATCTACAGAATGTCCGATTTAAATGCAGCCAAACGAGCTAAAGCATCTAATTTATTATGTATTGTGAAAACACAGGTGTGAAAACGGACGTAGAAAGAACAGGATCATTTGAATACATACCAGATTGGAAAACCCAGCCAGAACATTTTGTTATTTGATAATAGCACAGAAGCAGTGCTATAGTTAACTGGAGCTAAGCGTCAGCAAACTAACCAACTTATAATGATCTCTCAGCCGTCAAGTTATAACCTTTACAGGGCTTAGACACATTTCAGGGTTTCATGCTCAGCGAAGTGTCTGAGCAGTTCAACCTGCAAACTTTTAGTGTTCCTCAGTGATGACATTCTGCTGTACAGGTCGGTCACTTTATTTAATAAGAGTTCCCCTTCCTCCCCAGAGGTTGAGGTGATTCTTGGGAGATTAAGGTGATAGATTGTGGATAAAGACAGCCCCAGGTCAGGCAGTGCCCCGGGAGAACAGTACTGTCCTTTATAGCATTGATGGACAGTTTCAATGTGACACATATATACAGTATGTCCACTTCTTGGAGCTGCAAAACTTATCTTAGGGTACAGCCAATCAGTATGCATGATATGTCATCTGAATATTTTAATCCTTAGTGCACATTTATTCAGAATTCTCAGATTTGCTCATGGGGGAATTAACTGCGAGGGAGATTGCAATCCCTGTCCAAGGCTGCCTATTTTATATTTTAAACTCTTATCATCATCTGACAATTTTTATAAATAATTTCCCTCATCTTTTAATGCGACAGAACTCTTTCCTTGAAATCCTGATCCGACATGATGAGCGAACATTGAAGAACACATATGTTTATGCAACGTTTTAACAGACTAACAGGGTTTCCTATTAGCATAATAGGAATTAGAGCACCAGAGATCATTAGGCAGATTTTCACCATGGGGAAATCATGTGGACAATGTATTATCTAACAATGTGAGACCTCTGCGATGCGTCATACTGCGTCAACATGTTGCAACACAGTCTCACTCCCTGATAGTCCAATAGCGACGCTTGGTCAGGGTCCTTTGGCGTGCAGTGACGCACCGAGTCTCCAGCTTCATAAACGGACGCAAAGAGCTTTCAACTGATTGCAATGTATTCCCATCGGCGGCGATATTTGACGCTCAGGGAAACACCGCATCGGTCCATGTCGGCAGCAGTTAAAGGCAATGTGAGCGTCCATTCCCATTGGATAACGGAGAATTTTACACCCGGAAGTAAGTATTCTCCTTACTGTCGATTGATTTTACAGTGATATCTGCACTACTCATCAACTTAAAAACACCAGATTATCCTTGTTAATTACACAACATTGATTGGTTTAAATTGTGTACAATGGTTTTGTGTTTTTCCCCTTCGACTCTGAGAAACAAATAGTTGTATCGGAGTTTAGGATGGCCGAAGACACTACACTACCCATAATCCTCAGATATCGTTTGAGACTACACCATGCGCTTTGCTCGACAAACCCAGTGATTAGTCCTCAAGCTCTGTGATTGATTGACTTCCGACTATATTCCATACTGTATGAAAAAAAACGTTTCGTAAAAGATAAAATCATACTTTATTCAGCAGTGCTTGCTTTACTCTTTGAAAGTCATCACATAAATGCATTGTAATAAATGGTTCGGCTGCATTAAATATTACACATCTGGCTTAGTTCTTTATTTATCTACAGAGATTGGGCCTCAGAATAGACCGGAAACTATTCTTTTACCGTTCTGTTTTAATTTCACAATAAAGTTAATAGTAATATTTTGTTTGAGATTATTACTTTTTATTAACTAGACAGCTGGGTCATGTTAAGACCATCTTTTCTGCGTTGCTGTGGGTTTTTCACATCACTTTTGTGTTACAAATATCAAAACAATATATGTATGATCGTCTGTGGATAACAAAATATATCCGTCGTAAACTAAACCGGAAACAGCAGTATATTTTATTGTGTTAACACTGTAAACTTGACAGCTTTTTAACCCGAACCACCTACTGGTTAAAGCACGTTATTACACGTTTAGAGTAATTGCAATGCAGGTAGATTGTGTTGCTTTTTAATTACTGTTTTAAATGCCTTTTTCTTAATGTCTTTCATTTTTTGTAAAGCACTTTGAATTGCCTTGTGTTGAAAGGTGCTATATAAATAAACTTGCCTTGCCTTGCCTTGCCTTGCCTTGCCTTGCATGTTTTGTTGAATGTGTTATATTTGATGAAAACATTTAAATAATAAGAGTACATACAAAATAGGGGGAAAGTAGAAGGTCAATGATAGAAATATAGAATAGAAACATATCAAGAAGATACTGTAAATGGTATCTAGAATAAAACAGTTTAGTGCCAGATGTACAAAGATATTAATAGGAGGATGTGCAAATCAGACAAACTAATTAGGCTTTATCAAAACATTAAATAATACTTTAGGTTAAGGTCTTCTTTTAAATACATACAAAGTACTTAACGTCTAATATATTGCATGGTTTGTTTTGGGACTTGACAATCAACTCTCCTGCAATGTTAACTATGTTGAAGCACTTATTTTAACCGATATTATACATATTTATTATACTCTTATAAGATGTATGTAGATAGAATAAGAAATGTGCAGAATACGACAGTTTAATGGTGGAGGTACACACATATTGATAGATGTCTTGTAATGCACTGTTGAGGAACATGTGACCCAAGTTTTTCATTCATTGCATAACTACACCGTAGTGTGTATATGATATGTTAATAAACCTTTGAAAATCTTGTAATCTTGAAAGAGATGTGCAAAATAGCCATTATGTACAGTTTTAGAGAATTAGAGAATAACGAGTAATGAATATGCTTTATAGGGATCTGCAGATACATTTTTTGCCTTTTCAAGCACCCACTACCAAATATCTCGTCTGATTGTTGGCACTTGACAATCACCTTCCCTGAATTTTACTCAGGTGTAACTAAAGTCTGATTTAAGGGTTGTTTATATTTCACATCATTAATCCAAATCTGTAAAGTAATACAAATAAATCTAGTGGTGTAAAAATACCAGGTTAACCTTAAAGAAAGCCCTCAGGATTATAAAAGACCCCCATCACCCCAGCCACAAACTGTTCTGTCTGCTGCCGTCTGGCAGGCGGTACTGCAGCATCCGGACTAAAACCACCAGACTCAGGGACAGCTTCATCCCACAGGCCAGAAGACTATTAAACACCTGAACTTTGAAACAACATCCATAACATTCATCTGGCTGCTACTTAGAAATTATTTATCTAATATATCATATTCCAATCACTTGTATATAGACTCTTATTGCACTATTTCACTATTTTATTATTTTTCTTTTTGTATTTACTTGCACTATTTTTTCTGTGTATCTGTTTTATCGTGTTTGTTGCACTGTTGGAGGAGCCTGTGACCTAAGATTTTCATTGTCATAACAACACTGTAGCTATGTACGCATGACCAATAAAAGGTGGGGATGGGGGGGGGGGGGGGGGGGGGGTGGACACATTCGAGTCCTGTTTTGGATAGTGTGCCGTCGATGGGTTTCATTCCATTTCAAAGTGCTGTTTGGCGCTCGGCGTAACCTTGGCACACTGCCACTCCAACATCCAATCACAGAGCTTGAAGACTAATCACGGGGTTTGTCAAGCAAAGCGCATGGTGTAGTCCTAAACGATAGCTGAGGATTATGGTTAGTGTAGTGTCTTCTGCCATCCTAAACTCCGAAAAAATATTTGTTTCTCCGAATCGAAGGGGAAAAATACAAAAGCATTGTACACAATTTAAACCAATCAATGTTGTGTAATTAACAAGGATAATCTGGTGTTTTTGAGTTGATGAGTAGTGCAGATATCACTGTAAAATCAATCGACAGTAAGGAGAATACTTACTTCCGGGTGTAAAATTCTCCGTTATCCAATGGGAATGGACGCTCACATTGCCTTTAACTGCCGCCGACATGGATCGATGCGGTGCTTCCCTGAGCGTCAAAGGGAATACATTGCAATCAGTTGAAAGCTCTTTGCGTCCGTTTATGAAGCTGAAGGAGACTTGGCGCGTCACAACTGCACGCCAAAGGTGTTACGGTTTTGTATTTATGTTTTCATTTTCCACCTTTTGTTTTGAAATGTTTTCCTCCTTGTGTCTTCTCTGTTCCTTCTTCCTGTGTTTGCCTTCCTGTCATTAGTTCCCCTGGTGTGTCTGATTGTCTGATTGTGTTCACCTGTTGCCCTTGTGTTTCTGCCTCTCTTACCCCAGCTGTGTCTTGTCTTGTGATTACCCCTCCCTGTATTTAGTCTTGTCTCTTCCTGTGTTCCCCTGTCGGTTCATTGTTGGTTTTTCCTGTCTTCCTCCATGTCAGTCACGGTTGTCTCTCCTGTCTCCCTCCATGTGGGTCACGGTCAGTTTTTTGTACAACCCATTTGTTTCATGCCTTGTTTTGATCAGCTTTTAAAATAAAGCTCGCTTTTTGTTTCGAGACCTGTTACCTTTTTGATAGTCTGCATTTGGGTCCTACCCTTCCACGCCATCCTAACAGAATGAACCAACCAGCTTTGGACTCAGCAGACTCGGATCGTTTTGCTCTACAGGCAGAATGTCTTGGGTACTCTCTGGAGTACATTTTTTATACCTGGAATGGCGCCTCTTCTAGACGTGGTAGAGAGGCTGCGTTGAAGGAGGCACGTCAGGAGGTTGCTCGCCAGCCCTGGCTTAGGAGCATGTTGCCTGAGTGGCTACAACTTTTCACAAGTAGTCCTGAGGACTTGTCCGAAGCCTCTAACCCTTTCCTGGGGTATGACCAGGCCTGGGGAGGCCCACAGATCCTCCAAAGAATCTCTAGGAGACGCAAGACCAAGATTCCAGCCCGTGCTCCAGTGGTTCCAGCTCCATTCTCTGGCCCTTTTTTGGGATCCCGCCTGGCGTTTGGAGGTCCACGGAGCCTCCAGGGGGCCTCGGAGAAACGCAAGGTCGGGAGGCCGGCTCGTGGTCCAGTACCGGCCCACACAGCCATGGATCCGTGCACCAGTACCGGCCCACACAGCCATGCTTCCGTGCTCCATTACCTGGCTCACACAGCCAGGGTCCAGGCTTCTGTTCCGGTCCCAGCAGCCATGGTCCCGACTTCAGTTTCGACTCCAGCACCCCGTCTCCTGTCGGTGGTCCGGCCGACTCCAGCACCTCGTGTCCTGTCGGTGGTCCGGCCGACTCCAGCACCTCGTGTCCTGTCGGTGGTCCGGCCGACTCCAGCACCTCGTGTCCTGTCGGTGGTCCGGCCGACTCCAGCACCTCGTGTCCTGTCGGTGGTCCGGCCGACTCCAGCACCTCGTGTCCTGTCGGTGGTCCGGCCGACTCCGGCCCCCCGTGTTTTGTCGGTGGTTCGGCCCACTCCGGCCCCTCGTGTTCTGTCGGTGGTCCGGCCGACTCCAGCACCCCGTGTCCTGTTGGCTCTATGGCCGACGCCTACCCCATGTCCTGTGATGTTGGAGGTCCCGCCGACTACTCTTCTGCCGGGGGTCCTGCCAACCCTATGTCCTGTGCTGTTGGAGGTCCCGCCGACTACTCTCCTGCCGGGGGTCTTGCCAACTCCATGTCCTGTCCCATTGGGGGTCCCGCCGACTACTCTTCTGCCGGGGGTCTTGCCAATCCTATGTCCTGTCCCGTTGGGGGTCCCGCCGACTACTCTTCTGCCGGGGGTCCTGCCAACCCTATGTCCTGTGCCGTTGGAGGTCCCGCCGACTACTCTTCTGCCGGGGGTCCTGCCAACCCTATGTCCTGTGCCGTTGGAGGTCCCGCCGACTACTCTTCTGCCGGGGGTCTTGCCAATCCTATGTCCTGTCCTGTTGGGGGTCCCGCCGACTACTCTTCTGCCGGGGGTCCTGCCAACCCTATGTCCTGTGCTGTTGGAGGTCCCACCGACTACTCTCCTGCCGGGAGTCTTGCCAACTCCATGTCCTGTCCCATTGGGGGTCCCGCCGACTACTCTTCTGCCGGGGGTCTTGCCAATCCTATGTCCTGTCCCGTTGGGGGTCCCGCCGACTACTCTTCTGCCGGGGGTCCTGCCAACCCTATGTCCTGTGCCGTTGGAGGTCCCGCCGACTACTCTTCTGCCGGGGGTCCTGCCAACCCTATGTCCTGTGCCGTTGGAGGTCCCGCCGACTACTCTTCTGCCGGGGGTCTTGCCAATCCTATGTCCTGTCCCGTTGGGGGTCCCGCCGACTACTCTTCTGCCGGGGGTCCTGCCAACCCTATGTCCTGTGCTGTTGGAGGTCCCACCGACTACTCTCCTGCCGGGAGTCTTGCCAACTCCATGTCCTGTCCCATTGGGGGTCCCGCCGACTACTCTTCTGCCGGGGGTCTTGCCAACCCTGTGTCATGTGCCGTTGGGGGTTCAGCTGTGGGTCCTGCCAACCCCATGTCCTGTCCCGTTGGGGGTCCCGCCGACTACTGCTCCGCCAGGTTTCCTGCCAACACCAGATCCTGTCCTGTTGGGGGTCCCGCCGACACCTGCTCCACCAGATTTCCTGCCTACACCATGTCCTGTCCTGTTGGGGGTCCCGCCGACACCTGTCCTGCCGGGGGTCCTGCCAACTCTGTGTCCTGTCCTGTTGGAGGTCCCGCCGACACCTGTTCCACCGGGGGTCCTGCCAACTCTGTGTCCTGTTCCGTTGGAGGTCCAGTCGACACCAGCCCTTGCTCCATCCGGGGTCCCATTGACACCAGTCCATGTCATGTCCAGGATCCCGTCTACGCCTGTTCCGTCGGCTCCGGTTCCTGTCTGGCCGACAACGGGTCCTGCCCGGCCTCCGGAGCTGTCCCGTCAGCGCCTTCCTGCCCGTCCTCCGGAGTTGTCCCGTCAGCACCTTCCTGCCCGGCCTCCGGAGCTGTCCCGTCGACGCCTTCTTGTTCGCCCTCGAGCCCGGCCCCCTGAGTGCCGGGGCCTTCGCCCTCGAGCTCGGCCCCCTGATTTCCCCAGCCGTGGCCTTCGCCCTCGAGCCCGGCCTCCTGACGCTTTCAGCCGCTGCCTTTGCTCTCATGCCCGGCCCCCTGAGTTCGCCCGCTGTGGTCTTCGCCCTTTTTTTAACTCTGCCTTGCCCCCGGGCCGTCCGCCCGAGACCCCCTCCTTGATCTCTGCCTTGCCCCCGGGCCGTCCGCCCGAGACCCCTTCCGGGTCCTCCGCTGTGCCCCTGGGCTGTCAGCCTAAACCCGTCCTCCAGACCCCCTCCGCCCACCCTGCTGGAATTTTTTGGACTTTTGGGGGTTTTCTTGGGACGTCTGGAATCCGTCCCTTGAGGGGGGGGTTCTGTTACGGTTTTGTATTTATGTTTTCATTTTCCACCTTTTGTTTTGAAATGTTTTCCTCCTTGTGTCTTCTCTGTTCCTTCTTCCTGTGTTTGCCTTCCTGTCATTAGTTCCCCTGGTGTGTCTGATTGTCTGATTGTGTTCACCTGTTGCCCTTGTGTTTCTGCCTCTCTTACCCCAGCTGTGTCTTGTCTTGTGATTACCCCTCCCTGTATTTAGTCTTGTCTCTTCCTGTGTTCCCCTGTCGGTTCATTGTTGGTTTTTCCTGTCTTCCTCCATGTCAGTCACGGTTGTCTCTCCTGTCTCCCTCCATGTGGGTCACGGTCAGTTTTTTGTACAACCCATTTGTTTCATGCCTTGTTTTGATCAGCTTTTAAAATAAAGCTCGCTTTTTGTTTCGAGACCTGTTACCTTTTTGATAGTCTGCATTTGGGTCCTACCCTTCCACGCCATCCTAACAAAAGGAACCTGACCAAGCGTCACTATTGGGGGCTAAGACTGTGTTGGTTTTAGCCTCCAGCTTTCCCTAAATTCTTCACTCAATAAAGCCCTGCTGGTGTTTGCATTGTGCCCAAAACAACCCTAATTTCTTCAAGGCAGCCGTCTGGTTTCAATTGTGGAGGCATCTGCGTTTCCTCCACTGTCTTTTGTTCTGTGATTAGTCATAACAGCGAATGTCATGCGGCAGACAGTAATGGCTAATGTGTCCACGCAGTGATATGCTATAAACAGAAGTTTTTTTATCATCACACTACATCTCTCCACAGCACAGACTGCTAAGTGTACTAAACACTGTCGCCTCGGGGTTAATCCCTGTATCAGCTGTCCCTGTCTTTCCCTCAACCTCTTCAGCTCAAGTTATTTCTCTGCCTACAGTTCAAAAGCAGGTGTGGCATTGCTTCGTTTTTGCTCTTAATTTGTTAAAGACATAAACAGTGGCTTCTTAAGAGTTGTTATTAATAAGTGTTCAAGGCCTAGGTTAACATATTTCTAAACGGCTGTGTTTCCTGCAAGGTTCTCTTTTGAAATTTGCATTTAAACACGAGGTGTGCCTGTTAGACACTTGTCTGGAAATATGAGTGAGAGTGCTGCAGCACTCTGGGATAATGGTCTTAGAGAGCTGTTAGGGCGCACATGTAGTGAACTTAGGCCACAGTCATTTACATTGGAGACGGTCAGAGCCACCATCATTTTCTTTGATTGTGGGGCAGAATGTGCACATTATGTATAGTGGGAGTGTAGAGGTTCATCAGCGGTTGAGGAATGTACAATTTACATAGAAAGGACTGAAACTTAAATCCTTAATACCCGTGAACAGAAACACTTCTGATCATGAATGACGAGTGCAGAAACCCTTCGTAAGTGGATCATTCTGCTCAGCATGATTGCAGATAATGCAGAAAATGATGTGCTCTTTTTCTTTCCAGTAAAATTATACAATCTTTGTTCAATTTTGACATGATTTGCTTTGTCGACGAGAAGATGTTTAGCTTGGCTTATTGTAAAGACTTGCAAAACCACTTGTTTAACACTTATTTTTGCTTAGTTAAATGTAACCATAATCCTTATAGCCATATTTAGTGAACATGAAAGTGGTATTGATGTTCGTGGCAAGAACATACAAGTACAAATATTTCCTCATAACAATAGATGTATTGCCATAATCCTAACCCTAACCCTAACCACAAAGCTTCCAAGACACTTGAAGCCTTTGGAAGTGAATCATCAATGAACAAGTCCTGTCAGTGAATACAATGTTTGAATGATTAATAAAATGTTGGCAACAGGTTTTGGGGGTAATTTGAATTCCGTTGTTCATCCTTATTTTCTTTTTTCAACAGTGGCCATGGCTATTAACCATGAAGCTGGAGCGAGACCCTCCCATCGCTTCCTTCCGTCAAACAGAGCCTCTCTGGTGCTATATTGAACACACACTCTCTGAGTATGCCATCCAAGTGCGAGAAAGCCCAACGGACCGCTTAACACCCGCTGTAAGTACCAACACACTCTGACACCGCAGTGTTAGCTTTTGAGTGTTTACTCATGACACTCACACCAAGTCAAACCCAACCAGAGCAACTCATCCTCAGCTCCAATATCCCAACGACTCATTACCGAATTATGCAGCTGCTGTTCAAATATTGTAGTAAGGTATCTGACTCACCCTCTACACACATGGTGCACACGTTTGCAGAGGGTGAGTGTCTTACATTTTATGGTACCACTTTACAATAAGACTACCCTTATAAAGGGTTTACGAATAGTTTGTAATTCATTTATTAATTAGGTTGTGAACACTTTATAAATCATTAATAAGCTTTTATAAGACATGAGATAAACAGGGCACCTGTGACCGGTTGCTTGCCAAATAGTGAGCCCACATTTATCTGTACTGCTAAGCCTTATATTGGCTACTTAGCTTACTTCGTCTTCTTCATCAGCCAGCATCCTTGGTATCTGTTGTTCACAGAGTTGATTCCCCCCCCTTCCATTTTGATGTTTCTTGGCATCTCTTATAACTCCTTTATGAATGAGTTACTAACATGTATAACTGCCAAAAAGGAGCCTTATTGTAAAGTGTAAAACACATTCCCATTTATGAATGAGTTACTACCATTTATAATTGGTAAAAGGGACCCTTATTGTAAAGTGTGAAACACATCACAATCTATTGATGAGTCACTAACATTTATAACTACTGAAAGAGTGCGTTGTTTTTAAGTTTAATACACATGTCCATTTATGAATGAGTTATAACATTCACGCTGACCTAATACACATTTTTGCATGAAATGCAAAGTAAGATGCAACAGAACCAAGCAAAACATTTTATTCGCACATGAAGAAAATTAGGACTCAAAGTAAGGACTGTTTAGTATGACTGATACACATATTGAAACATAAAAGCTTTTCTCAGACATAAATGAAAGACTTGGTAAGACATAATGGTACTCAGACTGGAAAGGCTTTGTGTATATCCTTGAACAAGCGTCCAAGCAGTCCATCAGGGTGAGCAGAGCCAAGCCAAGATGACCATTCAAGAACCTTGAGGTGTTCCTCCAACAAACTCTCTGTACGGTTTCCTCTCAGTCTACGGACATGTCCTTTGACGGTCGACCTAGCTCTTTCTATATGTTGGGTATGACTGCCAGTCTGGGGGTTCACAAACACCTGCTGTGGTTTATGGTGTAGTGGTTGTACTCAGCACTCTCCTGTATGCCCTCCACTCATCACTAATAATGCTACTTCCTGACTTTGCCGTCTAATCAGACTTCCGAACATAGGAACTGAGTACAGTACTTTATCAGCATTGGTGTTACCAATGCTTACTATTTATTTGATACCAATTTGGTAATAAAATTATTAAAAATAACAAGTTTTGGGTTCGTTCTTCAGATATGACTGTGACGTTAACGTGTAAGCTCAATAATGAACTCCAGCTCAACCAACCATATTGTAATATCTAAGTAATCATCTTGAAATATGACATTAATATTTGTAATATACACACATCTTATTGTGAGGTTAATTTCACATACACTAGGCCGCTCTTCAACACTACTTTGACGTTAGCTTGTCTACATAATCAATCATAGCAAATTTAAATTAACCTTATCAATGCATAAAGTTACCTAATAAAATATCTCTCTAACTTACAAGGATGACCTTATTTTACCAACCTCAAACAGAAGCCGTTTATTCGACACTATTATCCCACTTAATGCTTAACACTTCTCTATTACGTTTTAACTTGGAGGCTACGTTTAGCATCGTTAATACAGATGTAGCTACCACTTGCTTACTACATGGTAACCCAAGCCTTAACATTCATTAACGTTAGCTGACTAAAAACATAAGCAACACATAAATAAAGTCCTCGAATTTCACTTACCGTAAAACTGCATTCATGCACCATCTGTTTTAAAATGTGGAGCGAGTCACAATAGTCCGATATAAGCATGAATAATAGTCCACAAGGCACTAGCACAACAAACACGGCAGAGTTCAAGTTATGTTCCCCGGATGAGCTGAGCAGGCTGAGCCCCTGTAGCTTCACGGAGCTGCTAGCAGAGCAGAAAGCTAACAGCAGCAGTCACTGGACAGAGCTGTCACTCAATGTGACCACACCCTAATTTACGCATAACTTTAAGGCTTAATATGACTTAAACAAATTATAAATTGTAGTAACTCATTAATAAATGGTGATTTGTTTAACACTTTACAAGGCTGCCTTTTGGCAGTTATAAATGTTAGTAACTCATAAATAAATGGTCATAAAGAGATGCCAAGAAACATCAAGATGGAAGGGGTGAATCAACTTAGTGAACAACAGATACCAAGGATGTTGGCTGATGAAGAAGACGAAGTAAACTAGGTAGCCAATATAAGACTTAGTCATCTTGCCAAATAGTGAGCCTGTGTTGATGTATGAAAACTATGTTAGAACTGGTTTATAAATGGTTCTTAATGATTAATAAAGTGTTTACAACCTAATTAATAACCTAATTATAAACCCTTTATGAGTCCTTTATAAGGGTAGTCTTATTGTAAAGTGGTACCCATTTTATTCAAAAATGTCCATGTCTCTCTTGACATACGTTTTGACCTGCTGTAGGTCAGTGCTCACAATGAATTGAATTGGCAAGCCTGAAATGTATTTACACAAATGACATATTTGCATATATTATACCTCCTACTGTATAGGCAGAACCACAAACCTGGCAGCTAGCATTAATACACTGTATAATTTATTCAGAATCCGACTTAAATGTATTCATCATACATAAAGTTGTGTTCATTATGCATACAGGTAATTTGTTGAATGGGCCATGCACATCAAATTATATCTGATATTCTTTGAAGAGCTACCTACAATTTTGTGCGGCTAATGGTTGTTGAACCATCTTTACAGAATGTGCACTTGACATTTTTGTAACATGTGAAAGGAGTTTCAAGAGCTAGTCTAGATCAATAGATACAAAAGAGCTTTTGTCAGTACATGTGTCATCTTACTAAAGAGTGGAGTTGTGAAACCTTACACACTGTATGTATTGTGCTACAGTAATACTAAGACCTTTAACAAAGAAAAGTGTAGTGCTTAGTCACGCTTAGCTTGGTACCATGAGTTTAGCTTAGCTTGGTACCATGAGTTTTCAAAGGCCATCAGATCAGGTGTCAGTGGTGTCCCTGCAGACAAAAAGAACATCATGTATATCAGTGTGCGAGCACTTGATATCAACAACCTCACTTCACTCTGCGGGAATGTGCGTGGACATAATCAGCACACACACACACACACACACACACATACGTGTTTATAGGATATATCAGGACGTGTGAAAAAAACGTGACAAATTGGGACATGCCTTTCCAAGGGTCCTAGGGACCTGGGAATCAAAGTATTTCATATCCATGCTTCTTGGAAGACATCCATCTATTGAGATTTTGTCTAATGCTATATTTTGCGGAAACCTGATTTTAATACTACTTCTGAGGACATGAACAGGTTTATGTGACTTATGAGCCCCTTAGCAACACACACTGATATTTCATGTTTATATGAATTGTGACCCCATAGATACACACTACATTTTCAAGTTTAAGGGACTTATGGAGACCCAGTAATACACAAAATAGAGTCTGTATTTGCAACTATGCCTTTATTACTTATGATTGAAATATCTGCATAAGAAGGATCGGTGTACATTAAAAAACTAAAACTTCAACATTAAATAATTACTCATGTTCGCCAGTCAGGTAACCTCTGACACAAAAAGTCTATTCATATTAACTTGTTGATACAACATATTAAAACTGAGCAGCCCAGAAACATACAAAAGCTAAGTTAAAAAGGTATATAGCATTTAATTGTGGTCAGTTTACTCTTAAAGTCTTAATATTTTTCAAGTTACAAATTCTCTAATAAACGTTTATGTGAAAAAAAGGATGAAACACTTTATTTGTTTCTACATTTAATGAATTGCTGGCAAAATATATAAATTGAAGTATAAACCAGAATAGGAGCAAATATGAAATTAAAAGAGGGTGCCCTCATGACTATTCCTTTACCTAACAATAAGGATATTGTATATAAGGATATACTCTATAAGCACCTTGAGATGACGTTGTCTTTAAAGTGTGTATTATAAATCAAATGTATTATATTATGATTGATTCATGTTGCATAAAGATGGAACCATGGTGACAGGCACTGCCTTGGATTAAATAATTCTTAGTCAACTAAAAGTCACAGGATTATGTCAACTATCCAAAATGTAGTGCTTTTTAACTAAAAAACATGTCTGTGAGTATTATTGTTGCCAGAGTTGGGTTCATCATTTCCCTGTTATGAGAAAGACTAATAGCAACAACTTAAAAACATTGTTTGTCGACTTAGAACCTAACAACCAATTATTTGGTCATATAAATTGTAAAATAACCTTTTTTTACACCGAGAATAGACCACCCACAACCCAGAAACGTTAGCCCCTATCCTCCATTGTGTGAGGCAGTGAAGTAGATATGGCATGTTTGAAAGGAATGAGCAACTTTCTCTTTAGTGTTTTTCTTGTAAAAAGCACGGAATTAACTTTTTATTAAAACTTCCAGCTTCTACGAAACATGACAAGTGTACACTATGTTTAGTTAACCAGTTTAAATAACTTACAACGTTTAATATAGTTTACCAAAGTTACCATAAATGAGGCATGTTACAAGTAGCCCCCACTCCAAATAATTTCTTAATAGTTGAAAGACCACATCAAACTACTTGTGGGCAAGAACAAATCAATGGTGAAAACTTGGGAAATAATGATGGAAGTAACAATTTTTTGAAGTACTAGTTATATTATTTGTTGAGACAGAACATAGTATTAACCCATCATCTCAAACCTTATTTATGAAAGAAATGATGGCATAACTGTAAATAATCGTCAAAAACACATTTTCTGTTGGCTGAAAGTGACCACGAGAGGGGGGTTGGAAAACACATTAAATCCCTCATGGATACATGTCAACATATTAACATTTGGTAGCTACAGTCAAGCTTATGTGACATGCTTGTACAAGAACAAAACTAATTAAATAATTCAAGAAAAACAAGATAATATCAAAACCAAGCCAAGTACACACATTAACACAAGAGGTCTGAGGTTAGGCTGATTATTAAATCCCTACCAATAAAACTGCAGGGAATGAAGAAACAACTATTATTTTAAAGTCAAATTGTACCTCAGACCAAGTTGGCATGTTCTAGTCCTATGTATTCATCTTCCTTTTTAATGCCATGATTCTGTTCTGAATGTAATATTTGATGGCAACCCAGTCCCTGTCTTTCAGAGCTACTGGCTCTGCCTTGAGACAGGAGTCACAGTCCTTTTTACCTGGTACTCTGCAGCTTGTTAAGGATACAAATGCCGCTCAGTAGCCTTCACTTCGTCACCTGTCCACTTGCTTTCATCTTCCCAGCTGTCATAAATGGAAACAAGACACAATGTATTTGAGAAATTGCTCTGTTAAAGTGATAAATGTGGGATATGATAGAACAAATTATAGTTTGTAGTTAAATGATAGCATCATCAAATGTGTGTGAATGATGGCCTCTGTGATCAGTGTATGAATGGTAAAAATGTTGGCATACATTTGCATGTGAATGGGTATATGTTGGCATGTACTGTAAAGTGCATTAGTTGTACAAAAAACTAGAAATGTCCTTTAGAAATCCAGTTAAGATCAATACATTTTTCTAATAGAGTAATGTAAATACAAAATGCTTATTTACCTTGCATTCCATTGGAGCACTTTGAGGAAGCTTTGTTGACGTGAAGTGTTGTGTTCTTCTGTGAATCTGAAAGGATAAATTAGAATATAACGCATGATAAAAGCACATACTGCCTTTCCTTCGAAAGCAAGACTTAATAATTGTTTTCACCATAAGTATATTTAGATCAAATAGTGTGTTATTTGGGTTCCAATATAGAAATAGTTTGAACTGTACAATATCTGCTACCCAACAATATGAGGACGATGTAACACACACACTATACACTCGTTGGGTTGTACCATATGGGGACATTCTCTGAAACACATCATGACTACACAACCTAAAGACGTTATCTGCTACCCAACAATATGAGGACGATGTAACATACACACTATACACTCGTTGGGTTGTAACATATAGGGACATTCTCTGAAACACATCAAGACTACACAACCTACAACAAAATGAGGACATGACGACTGAAGTTACATAAAGTCAGCATTCCTGACTTCTGAGATGTGCTGTTGTTGTTAAAAAAACCTGAAACCCCCATAGCAATAAGTATGGATCTACTTCCCTATTAATTAAATCATGTAAACTGATACACATTAGGTTAAATTGGAAAATACATTGGCAAAAGGAGAAAACACACAGAATTTAGGGGCAATAAAGATCATTTTCATGTTATTAGAGGTAGATACAGCTATCAAATGGTAGGGGTATATCTTTCTACTATGATATTTAGAAACAAGTAACAGTTATATTGAGATTCAACATTTACTGTATTAAACAATATATTAATTGTAATGAGGTAAACAGGCATTTTATGTAGGCATTGGACTTGATTGAGAAATGAATTTACCTTGTATAGAAATAGTCTACAGTAAATGTTTAATTACCTGTTGGAAGGATGAGGTGGATCTCTGGCTCGCTTCAGAGTCAGCTAAAGTATGAGCCGTGATCATGTCACTCAGTTTCTGCATTTTAAAATACAACAATAACGTGTCAGAAATCCATTGACTTTTCATGTAGGGGACACAGATTTTAGTAAGAACAATTCACATGAGGATCTGGACTTGTAACTCAAGACTCTATAGAAATAGTTTGAACTGTACAATATCTGCTACCCAACAATATGAGGACGATGAAACACACACACTCTACACTCGTTGGGTTGTACCATATGGGGACGTCCTTTGAAACACATCATGACTACACAACCTAAAGACGATATCTACTACCCAACAATATGAGGACGATGAAACACACACACTCTACACTCGTTGGGTTGTACCATATGGGGACGTCCTCTGAAACACATCATGACTATGCAACCTAAAGACGATATCTACTACACAACAATATGAGGACGATGTAACACACACACACTCTACACTCGTTGGGTTGTACCATATGGGGACGTCCTCTGAAACACATCATGACTACACAACCTAAAGACGATATCTACTATTCAACAATATGAGGACGATGTAACACACACACACTCTAAACTTGTTGGGTTGTAACATATGGGAACGCCCTCTGAAACACATCATGACTATGCAACCTAAAACAAAATGAGGACATGACGACTGAAGTTACATAAAGTCAGCATTCCTGACTTCTGAGGTGTGCTGTTGTTGTTAAAAAAAAAAAACATAGTAATAAGTATGGATCTACTTCCCTATTAATTAGATCATGTAAACTGATACACATTAGGTTAAATTGGAAAATACATTGGCAAAAGGAGAAAACACACAGAATTTAGGGGCAATAAAGATCATTTTCATGTTATAAGAGGTAGATACTGCTATCAAAATGTAGGGGTATATCTTTCTACTATGATATTTAGAAACAAGTAACAGTTATATTGAGATTCTACATTTATTAAACAATATATTAATTTTAATTAGGTAGAAAGGCATTTTATGTAGGCATTGGACTTGATTGAGATATGAATTTACCTTGTATAGAAATAGTCTGCAGTAAATGTTTAATTAACCCTTATGTTGTGTTCGGGTCTCCCATGACCCGTTTCAAATTCAAATTATATAATAACTACGCTCTAGTTTTTTTTATCGGAACAAGGCATCATGATATCCTCCACAACAGCTATATAAACACTACAAAACTGATTTTGACAATTTTAGCCAAGTCTGAAGGTCTCTAAAAAAATAAGTGTATAATTTGGTGTTCGGGTCTGGTTAGACCGAGCAGAATTGTTGTGGGTGACTCGGGGTCAAATTTGGCCCAATCAAGATTCATCTTTGACTTTAGACACCCCACCCCCACCCCCTTCATCCACTGTAACAATATTTTTTGCGCAACATGCACCTGGTCTCCCATCCCTCTGGCCCCCCTCCCCCCACGGTAACTTTACCTTTCACAAATAATATGTACACTAACACTTGAACCTGAACGTGTGCAATATGTTGTGTAATGTGTTTTGGGGCCATACAATAAAATTACAACAGGATTGTATGGTTATGAATGCATTATAAGTTAGTTATGATGTAGTTAAAACAATATTGGATGATAGTCATTATTTGTGAGTGTTTTGGACTGAGATAAATCATGGGTCAAAATTGACCCGCGAACACCATGAAGGGTAACAGCTTTCAAACACAACACAAGAGTTAATTACCTGTTGGAAGGATGAGGTGGATCTCTGGCTCGCTTCAGAGTCAGCTAAAGGCTGAGCCGCGATCATGTCACTCAGTTTCTGCATTTTAAAATACAACAATAACGTGTCAGAAATCCATTGACTTTTCATGTAGGGGACACAGATTTTAGTAAAAACAATTCACATGAGGATCTGGGCTTGGGATCTGGGATCTGGGCAAGGCTCTATAGAAATAGTTTGAACTGTACAATATCTGCTACCCAACAATATGAGGACAATGAAAACACACACACTCTACACTCGTTGGGTTGTACCAAATGGGGACGTCCACCAAAACACATCATGACTACACAACCTAAAGACGATATCTACTACCCAACAATATGAGGACGATGTAACACACACACATTCTACACTCGTTGGGTTGTACCATATGGGGACGTTCTCTGAAACACAATATGAGGACGATGTAACACACACACTCTACACTCGTTGGGTTGTACCAAATGGGGACGTCCACCAAAACACATCATGACTACACAACCTAACGACGATATCTACTACCCAACAATATGAGGACGATGTAACACACACACATTCTACACTCGTTGGGTTGTACCATATGGGGACGTTCTCTGAAACACAATATGACTACTCAACCTAAAGACGATATCTACTATCCAACAGTATGAGGATGATGTAACACACACACACTCTAAACTCGTTGGGTTGTAACATATGGGGACGTCCTCTAAAACACATCATGACTACACAACCTAAAACAAAATGAGGACATGACGACTGAAGTTACATAAAGTCAGTGTTCCTGACTTCTGAGATGTGCTGTTGTTGTTAAAAAAAAACTGAAACCCCCATAGTATTAATTATGGATCTACTTCCCTATTAATTAGATCATGTAAACTGATGCACATTAGGTTAAATTGGAAAACACATTGGCAAAAGGAGAAAACACACAGAATTTAGGGGCAATAAAGATCATTTTCATGTTTTAAGAGGTAGTTACTGCTATCAAATGGTAGGGGTATATCTTTCCACTATGGTATTTAGAAACAACAGTCAGTCTTGACATTGTGAACGTTTTTTCACAACACCTTTGTGTTAATGCAGTTAAAAGGCATTTTATGTGTGCATTGGACTTGATTGAGACATGCATTTACCTTGTATAGAAATAGTCTACAGTAAATGTTTAATTACCTGTTGGAAGGATGAGGTGGATCTCTGGCTCGCTTCAGAGTCAGCTAAAGTATGAGCCGTGATCATGTCACTCAGTTTCTGCATTTTAAAATACAACAATAACGTGTCAGAAATCCATTGACTTTTCATGTAGGGGACACAGATTTTAGTAAGAACAATTCACATGAGGATCTGGACTTGTAACTCAAGACTCTATAGAAATAGTTTGAACTGTACAATATCTGCTACCCAACAATATGAGGACGATGAAACACACACACTCTACACTCGTTGGGTTGTACCATATGGGGACGTCCTTTGAAACACATCATGACTACACAACCTAAAGACGATATCTACTACCCAACAATATGAGGACGATGAAACACACACACTCTACACTCGTTGGGTTGTACCATATGGGGACGTCCTCTGAAACACATCATGACTACACAACCTAAAGACGATATCTACTACACAACAATATGAGGACGATGTAACACACACACACTCTACACTCGTTGGGTTGTACCATATGGGGACGTCCTCTGAAACACATCATGACTACACAACCTAAAGACGATATCTACTATTCAACAATATGAGGACGATGTAACACACACACACTCTAAACTTGTTGGGTTGTAACATATGGGAACGCCCTCTGAAACACATCATGACTATGCAACCTAAAACAAAATGAGGACATGACGACTGAAGTTACATAAAGTCAGCATTCCTGACTTCTGAGGTGTGCTGTTGTTGTTAAAAAACAACAACATAGTAATAAGTATGGATCTACTTCCCTATTAATTAGATCATGTAAACTGATGCACATTAGGTTAAATTGGAAAATACATTGGCAAAAGGAGAAAACACACAGAATTTAGGGGCAATAAAGATAATTTTTATGTTATAAGAGGTAGATACTGCTATCAAATGGTAGGGGTATATCTTTCTACTATGATATTTAGAAACAAGTAACAGTTATATTGAGATTCTACATTTATTAAACAATATATTAATTTTAATTAGGTAGAAAGGCATTTTATGTAGGCATTGGACTTGATTGAGATATGAATTTACCTTGTATAGAAATAGTCTGCAGTAAATGTTTAATTAACCCTTATGTTGTGTTCGGGTCTCCCGTGACCCGTTTCAAATTCAAATTATATAATAACTACGCTCTAGTTTTTTTTATCGGAACAAGGCATCATGATATCCTCCACAACAGCTATATAAACACTACAAAACTGATTTTGACAATTTTAGCCAAGTCTGAAGGTCTCTAAAAAAATAAGTGTATAATTTGGTGTTCGGGTCTGGTTAGACCGAGCAGAATTGTTGTGGGTGACTCGGGGTCAAATTTGGCCCAATCAAGATTCATCTTTGACTTTAGACACCCCACCCCCACCCCCTTCATCCACTGTAACAATATTTTTTGCGCAACATGCACCTGGTCTCCCATCCCTCTGGCCCCCCTCCCCCCACGGGAACTTTACCTTTCACAAATAATATGTACACTAACACTTGAACCTGAACGTGTGCAATATGTTGTGTAATGTGTTTTGGGGCCATACAATAAAATTACAACAGGATTGTATGGTTATGAATGCATTATAAGTTAGTTATGATGTAGTTAAAACAATATTGGATGATAGTCATTATTTGTGAGTGTTTTGGACTGAGATAAATCATGGGTCAAAATTGACCCGCGAACACCATGAAGGGTAACAGCTTTCAAACACAACACAAGAGTTAATTACCTGTTGGAAGGATGAGGTGGATCTCTGGCTCGCTTCAGAGTCAGCTAAAGGCTGAGCCGCGATCATGTCACTCAGTTTCTGCATTTTAAAATACAACAATAATGTGTCAGAAATCAGTTGACTTTTCATGTAGGGGACACAGATTTTAGTAAAAACAATTCACATGAGGATCTGGACTTGTAACTCAAGACTCTATAGAAATAGTTTGAACTGTACAATATCTGCTACCCAACAATATGAGGACAATGAAAACACACACACTCTACACTCGTTGGGTTGTACCAAATGGGGACGTCCACCAAAACACATCATGACTACACAACCTAAAGACGATATCTACTACCCAACAATATGAGGACGATGTAACACACACACATTCTACACTCGTTGGGTTGTACCATATGGGGACGTTCTCTGAAACACAATATGAGGACGATGTAACACACACACATTCTACACTCGTTGGGTTGTACCATATGGGGACGTTCTCTGAAACACAATATGACTACTCAACCTAAAGACGATATCTACTATCCAACAATATGAGGACGATGTAACACACACACACTCTACACTCGTTGGGTTGTACCATATGGGGACGTCCTCTGAAACACATCATGACTACACAACCTAAAACAAAATGAGGACATGACGACTGAAGTTACATAAAGTCAGTGTTCCTGACTTCTGAGATGTGCTGTTGTTGTTAAAAAAAAACTGAAACCCCCATAGTATTAAGTATGGATCTACTTCCCTATTAATTAGATCATGTAAACTGATGCACATTAGGTTAAATTGGAAAACACATTGGCAAAAGGAGAAAACACACAGAATTTAGAGGCAAGAAAGATCATTTTCATGTTTTAAGAGGTAGTTACTGCTATCAAATGGTAGGGGTATATCTTTCCACTATGGTATTTAGAAACAACAGTCAGTCTTGACATTGTGAACGTTTTTTCACAACACCTTTGTGTTAATGCAGTTAAAAGGCATTTTATGTGTGCATTGGACTTGATTGAGACATGCATTTACCTTGTATAGAAATAGTCTACAGTAAATGTTTAATTACCTGTTGGAAGGATGAGGTGGATCTCTGGCTCCTTTCAGAGTCAGCTAAAGGCTGAGCCGTGATCATGTCACTCAGTTTCTGCATTTTAAAATACAACAATAACGTGTCAGAAATCCATTGACTTTTTATGTAGGGGACACAGATTTTAGTAAAAACAATTCACATGAGGATCTGGGCTTGTAACTCAAGACTCTATAGAAATAGTTTGAACTGTACAATATCTGCTACCCAACAATATGAGGACGATGAAACACACACACTCTACACTCGTTGGGTTGTACCAAATGGGGACGTCCACCAAAACACATCATGACTACGCAACCTAAAGACGATATATACTACCCAACAATATGAGGACGATGTAACACACACACACTCTACACTCGTTGGGTTGTACCATATGGGGACGTTCTCTGAAACACATCATGACTACACAACCTAAAGACGATATCTACTACCCAACAATATGAGGACGATGTAACACACACACACTCTACACTCGTTGGGTTGTACCATATGGGGACGTCCTCTGAAACCCATCATGACTACGCAACCTAAAGACGATATCTACTACACAACAATATGAGGACGATGTAACACACACACACTCTACACTCGTTGGGTTGTACCATATGGGGACGTCCTCTGAAACACATCATGACTACACAACCTAAAGACGATATCTACTATTCAACAATATGAGGACGATGTAACACACACACACTCTAAACTTGTTGGGTTGTAACATATGGGAACGCCCTCTGAAACACATCATGACTATGCAACCTAAAACAAAATGAGGACATGACGACTGAAGTTACATAAAGTCAGCATTCCTGACTTCTGAGGTGTGCTGTTGTTGTTAAAAAAAAAAAACCATAGTAATAAGTATGGATCTACTTCCCTATTAATTAGATCATGTAAACTGATACACATTAGGTTAAATTGGAAAATACATTGGCAAAAGGAGAAAACACACAGAATTTAGGGGCAATAAAGATCATTTTCATGTTATAAGAGGTAGATACTGCTATCAAATGGTAGGGGAATTTACCTTGTATAGAAATAGTCTACAGTAAATGTTTAATTAACCCTTATGTTGTGTTCGGGTCTCCCGTGACCCGTTTCAAATTCAAATTATATAATAACTACACTCTAGTTTTTTTTATCGGAACAAGGCATCATGATATCCTCCACAACAGCTATATAAACACTACAAAACTGATTTTGACAATTTTAGCCAAGTCTGAAGGTCTCTAAAAAAATAAGTGTATAATTTGGTGTTCGGGTCTGGTTAGACCGAGCAGAATTGTTGTGGGTGACTCGGGGTCAAATTTGGCCCAATCAAGATTCATCTTTGACTTTAGACACCCCACCCCCACCCCCTTCATCCACTGTAACAATATTTTTTGCGCAACATGCACCTGGTCTCCCATCCCTCTGGCCCCCCTCCCCCCACGGGAACTTTACCTTTCACAAATAATATGTACACTAACACTTGAACCTGAACGTGTGCAATATGTTGTGTAATGTGTTTTGGGGCCATACAATAAAATTACAACAGGATTGTATGGTTATGAATGCATTATAAGTTAGTTATGATGTAGTTAAAACAATATTGGATGATAGTCATTATTTGTGAGTGTTTTGGACTGAGATAAATCATGGGTCAAAATTGACCCGCGAACACCATGAAGGGTAACAGCTTTCAAACACAACACAAGAGTTAATTACCTGTTGGAAGGATGAGGTGGATCTCTGGCTCCTTTCAGAGTCAGCTAAAGGCTGAGCCGCGATCATGTCACTCAGTTTCTGCATTTTAAAATACAACAATAACGTGTCAGAAATCCATTGACTTTTCATGTAGGGGACACAGATTTTAGTAAAAACAATTCACATGAGGATCTGGGCTTGGGATCTGGGATCTGGGCAAGGCTCTATAGAAATAGTTTGAACTGTACAATATCTGCTACCCAACAATATGAGGACAATGAAAACACACACACTCTACACTCGTTGGGTTGTACCAAATGGGGACGTCCACCAAAACACATCATGACTACACAACCTAAAGACGATATCTACTACCCAACAATATGAGGACGATGTAACACACACACTCTACACTCGTTGGGTTGTACCATATGGGGACGTTCTCTGAAACACAATATGAGGACGATGTAACACACACACTCTACACTCGTTGGGTTGTACCAAATGGGGACGTCCACCAAAACACATCATGACTACACAACCTAACGACGATATCTACTACCCAACAATATGAGGACGATGTAACACACACACACTCTACACTCGTTGGGTTGTACCATATGGGGACGTTCTCTGAAACACAATATGACTACTCAACCTAAAGACGATATCTACTATCCAACAGTATGAGGATGATGTAACACACACACACTCTAAACTCGTTGGGTTGTAACATATGGGGACGTCCTCTAAAACACATCATGACTACACAACCTAAAACAAAATGAGGACATGACGACTGAAGTTACATAAAGTCAGTGTTCCTGACTTCTGAGATGTGCTGTTGTTGTTAAAAAAAAACTGAAACCCCCATAGTATTAAGTATGGATCTACTTCCCTATTAATTAGATCATGTAAACTGATGCACGTTAGGTTAAATTGGAAAACACATTGGCAAAAGGAGAAAACACACAGAATTTAGGGGCAATAAAGATCATTTTCATGTTTTAAGAGGTAGTTACTGCTATCAAATGGTAGGGGTATATCTTTCCACTATGGTATTTAGAAACAACAGTCAGTCTTGACATTGTGAACGTTTTTTCACAACACCTTTGTGTTAATGCAGTTAAAAGGCATTTTATGTGTGCATTGGACTTGATTGAGACATGCATTTACCTTGTATAGAAATAGTCTACAGTAAATGTTTAATTACCTGTTGGAAGGATGAGGTGGATCTCTGGCTCCTTTCAGAGTCAGCTAAAGGCTGAGCCGTGATCATGTCACTCAGTTTCTGCATTTTAAAATACAACAATAACGTGTCAGAAATCCATTGTCTTTTCATGTAGGGGACACAGATTTTAGTAAAAACAATTCACATGAGGATCTGGGCTTGTAACTCAAGACTCTATAGAAATAGTTTGAACTGTACAATATCTGCTACCCAACAATATGAGGACGATGAAACACACACACTCTACACTCGTTGGGTTGTACCAAATGGGGACGTCCACCAAAACACATCATGACTACACAACCTAAAGACGATATCTACTATTCAACAATATGAGGACGATGTAACACACACACACTCTAAACTTGTTGGGTTGTAACATATGGGAACGCCCTCTAAAACACATGACTACACAACCTAAAACAAAATGAGGACATGACGACTGAAGTTACATAAAGTCAGCATTCCTGACTTCTGAGGTGTGCTGTTGTTGTTAAAAAAAAAACCCATAGTAATAAGTATGGATCTACTTCCCTATTAATTAGATCATGTAAACTGATACACATTAGGTTAAATTGGAAAATACATTGGCAAAAGGAGAAAACACACAGAATTCAGGGGCAATAAAGATCATTTTCATGTTATAAGAGGTAGATACTGCTATCAAATGGTAGGGGTATATCTTTCTACTATGATATTTAGAAACAAGTAACAGTTATATTGAGATTTTACATTTATTAAACAATATATTAATTTTAATTAGGTAAAAAGGCATTTTATGTAGGCATTGGACTTGATTGAGACATGAATTTACCTTGTATAGAAATAGTCTACAGTAAATGTTTAATTACCTGTTGGAAGGATGAGGTGGATCTCTGGCTCGCTTCAGAGTCAGCTAAAGTATGAGCCGTGATCATGTCACTCAGTTTCTGCATTTTAAAATACAACAATAACGTGTCAGAAATCCATTGACTTTTCATGTAGGGGACACAGATTTTAGTAAGAACAATTCACATGAGGATCTGGACTTGTAACTCAAGACTCTATAGAAATAGTTTGAACTATACAATATCTGCTACCCAACAATATGAGGACGATGTAACACACACACACTCTACACTAGTTGGGTTGTACCATATGGGGACGTCCTCTGAAACACATCATGACTACACAACCTAAAGACGATATCTACTATTCAACAATATGAGGACGATGTAACACACACACACTCTAAACTTGTTGGGTTGTAACATATGGGAACGCCCTCTGAAACACATCATGACTATGCAACCTAAAACAAAATGAGGACATGACGACTGAAGTTACATAAAGTCAGCATTCATGACTTCTGAGGTGTGCTGTTGTTGTTAAAAAAAAACAACATAGTAATAAGTATGGATCTACTTCCCTATTAATTAGATCATGTAAACTGATACACATTAGGTTAAATTGGAAAATACATTGGCAAAAGGAGAAAACACACAGAATTTAGGGGCAATAAAGATCATTTTCATGTTATAAGAGGTAGATACTGCTATCAAATGGTAGGGGTATATCTTTCTACTATGATATTTAGAAACAAGTAACAGTTATATTGAGATTCTACATTTATTAAACAATATATTAATTTTAATTAGGTAAAAAGGCATTTTATGTAGGCATTGGACTTGATTGAGATATGAATTTACCTTGTATAGAAATAGTCTACAGTAAATGTTTAATTAACCCTTATGTTGTGTTCGGGTCTCCCGTGACCCGTTTCAAATTCAAATTATATAATAACTACGCTCTAGTTTTTTTTATCGGAACAAGGCATCATGATATCCTCCACAACAGCTATATAAACACTACAAAACTGATTTTGACAATTTTAGCCAAGTCTGAAGGTCTCTAAAAAAATAAGTGTATAATTTGGTGTTCGGGTCTGGTTAGACCGAGCAGAATTGTTGTGGGTGACTCGGGGTCAAATTTGGCCCAATCAAGATTCATCTTTGACTTTAGACACCCCACCCCCACCCCCTTCATCCACTGTAACAATATTTTTTGCGCAACATGCACCTGGTCTCCCATCCCTCTGGCCCCCCTCCCCCCACGGGAACTTTACCTTTCACAAATAATATGTACACTAACACTTGAACCTGAACGTGTGCAATATGTTGTGTAATGTGTTTTGGGGCCATACAATAAAATTACAACAGGATTGTATGGTTATGAATGAATTAGAAGTTAGTTATGATGTAGGTAAAACAATATTGGATGATAGTCATTATTTGTGAGTGTTTTGGACTGAGATAAATCATGGGTCAAAATTGACCCGCGAACACCATGAAGGGTAACAGCTTTCAAACACAACACAAGGGTTAATTACCTGTTGGAAGGATGAGGTGTATCTCTGGCTTGCTTCAGAGTCAGCTAAAGGCTGAGCCGCGATCATGTCACTCAGTTTCTGCATTTTAAAATACAACAATAACGTGTCAGAAATCCATTGACTTTTCATGTAGGGGACACAGATTTAGTAAAAACAATTCACATGAGGATCTGGGCTTGGGATCTGGGATCTGGGCAAGGCTCTATAGAAATAGTTTGAACTGTACAATATCTGCTACCCAACAATATGAGGACAATGAAAACACACACACTCTACACTCGTTGGGTTGTACCAAATGGGGACGTCCACCAAAACACATCATGACTACACAACCTAAAGACGATATCTACTACCCAACAATATGAGGACGATGTAACACACACACACTCTACAATCGTTGGGTTGTACCATATGGGGACGTTCTCTGAAACACATCATGACTATGCAACCTAAAGACGATATCTACTACACAACAATATGAGGACGATGTAACACACACACTCTACACTCGTTGGGTTGTACCATATGGGGACGTCCTCTGAAACACATCATGACTACCCAACCTAAAGACGATATCTACTATCCAACAATATGAGGACGATGTAACACACATACACTCTACACTCGTTGGGTTGTAACATATGGGGACGCCCTCTGAAACACATCATGACTACCCAACCTAAAGACGATATCTACTATCCAACAATATGAGGACGATGTAACACACACACACTCTACACTCGTTGGGTTGTACCATATGGGGACGTCCTCTGAAACACATCATGACTACCCAACCTAAAGACGATATCTACTATCCAACAATATGAGGACGATGTAACACACATACACTCTAAACTCGTTGGGTTGTAACATATGGGAACGCCCTCTAAAACACATGACTACACAACCTAAAACAAAATGAGGACATGACGACTGAAGTTACATAAAGTCAGCATTCCTGACTTCTGAGGTGTGCTGTTGTTGTTAAAAAAAAAAAACATAGTAATAAGTATGGATCTACTTCCCTATTAATTAGATCATGTAAACTGATACACATTAGGTTAAATTGGAAAATACATTGGCAAAAGGAGAAAACACACAGAATTTAGGGGCAATAAAGATCATTTTCATGTTATAAGAGGTAGATACTGCTATCAAATGGTAGGGGTATATCTTTCTACTATGATATTTAGAAACAAGTAACAGTTATATTGAGATTCTACATTTATTAAACAATATATTAATTTTAATTAGGTAAAAAGGCATTTTATGTAGGCATTGGACTTGATTGAGATATGAATTTACCTTGTATAGAAATAGTCTACAGTAAATGTTTAATTAACCCTTATGTTGTGTTCGGGTCTCCCGTGACCCGTTTCAAATTCAAATTATATAATAACTACGCTCTAGTTTTTTTTATCGGAACAAGGCATCATGATATCCTCCACAACAGCTATATAAACACTACAAAACTGATTTTGACAATTTTAGCCAAGTCTGAAGGTCTCTAAAAAAATAAGTGTATAATTTGGTGTTCGGGTCTGGTTAGACCGAGCAGAATTGTTGTGGGTGACTCGGGGTCAAATTTGGCCCAATCAAGATTCATCTTTGACTTTAGACACCCCACCCCCACCCCCTTCATCCACTGTAACAATATTTTTTGCGCAACATGCACCTGGTCTCCCATCCCTCTGGCCCCCCTCCCCCCACGGGAACTTTACCTTTCACAAATAATATGTACACTAACACTTGAACCTGAACGTGTGCAATATGTTGTGTAATGTGTTTTGGGGCCATACAATAAAATTACAACAGGATTGTATGGTTATGAATGAATTAGAAGTTAGTTATGATGTAGGTAAAACAATATTGGATGATAGTCATTATTTGTGAGTGTTTTGGACTGAGATAAATCATGGGTCAAAATTGACCCGCGAACACCATGAAGGGTAACAGCTTTCAAACACAACACAAGGGTTAATTACCTGTTGGAAGGATGAGGTGTATCTCTGGCTTGCTTCAGAGTCAGCTAAAGGCTGAGCCGCGATCATGTCACTCAGTTTCTGCATTTTAAAATACAACAATAACGTGTCAGAAATCCATTGACTTTTCATGTAGGGGACACAGATTTTAGTAAAAACAATTCACATGAGGATCTGGGCTTGGGATCTGGGATCTGGGCAAGGCTCTATAGAAATAGTTTGAACTGTACAATATCTGCTACCCAACAATATGAGGACAATGAAAACACACACACTCTACACTCGTTGGGTTGTACCAAATGGGGACGTCCACCAAAACACATCATGACTACACAACCTAAAGACGATATCTACTACCCAACAATATGAGGACGATGTAACACACACACACTCTACACTCGTTGGGTTGTACCAAATGGGGACGTCCACCAAAACACATCATGACTATGCAACCTAAAGACGATATCTACTACACAACAATATGAGGACGATGTAACACACACACTCTACACTCGTTGGGTTGTACCATATGGGGACGTCCTCTGAAACACATCATGACTACCCAACCTAAAGACGATATCTACTATCCAACAATATGAGGACGATGTAACACACATACACTCTAAACTCGTTGGGTTGTAACATATGGGGACGCCCTCTGAAACACATCATGACTACCCAACCTAAAGACGATATCTACTATCCAACAATATGAGGACGATGTAACACACACACACTCTACACTCGTTGGGTTGTACCATATGGGGACGTCCTCTGAAACACATCATGACTACCCAACCTAAAGACGATATCTACTATCCAACAATATGAGGACGATGTAACACACATACACTCTAAACTCGTTGGGTTGTAACATATGGGGACGCCCTCTAAAACACATCATGACCACACAACCTAAAACAAAATGAGGACATGACGACTGAAGTTACATAAAGTCAGCATTCCTGACTTCTGAGGTGTGCTGTTGTTGTTAAAAAAAAAACCATAGTAATAAGTATGGATCTACTTCCCTATTAATTAGATCATGTAAACTGATACACATTAGGTTAAATTGGAAAATACATTGGCAAAAGGAGAAAACACACAGAATTTAGGGGCAATAAAGATCATTTTCATGTTATAAAATTACAACAGGATTGTATGGTTATGAATGCATTAGAAGTTAGTTATGATGTAGTTAAAACAATATTGGATGATAGTCATTATTTGTGAGTGTTTTGGACTGAGATAAATCATGGGTCAAAATTGACCCGCGAACACCATGAAGGGTAACAGCTTTCAAACACAACACAAGGGTTAATTACCTGTTGGAAGGATGAGGTGTATCTCTGGCTTGCTTCAGAGTCAGCTAAAGGCTGAGCCTCGATCATGTCACTCAGTTTCTGCAATTTAAAATACAACAATAACGTGTCAGAAATCCATTGACTTTTCATGTAGGGGACACAGATTTTAGTAAAAAACAATTCACATGAGGATCTGGGCTTGTAACTCAAGACTCTATAGAAATAGTTTGAACTGTACAATATCTGCTACCCAACAATATGAGGACGATGTAACACACACACTCTACACTCGCCATTTGTTCCTCAATTAGCAAACATTTACATGGAAGAATGACAAAAAGTCAACAAGAACAAATAGAAAATACATTTCTAATTTATTTGGATCAATTATGTTTTATAAAATGGTATTATTTATTCTTTAATCATAACTTACTAACTCATGTTCTCACTAATGCAGGATCCCATTAGCTTGATAAGCTAACTGTTCAGTGCAAACCCTGGGCAACTGCAATTAGAATTGTGTAACTTCAAGTTACTTTAACACCTCAACAAATAATGTTACAAGAGCACAGACAAAGCGTCTTCAAAGGTATATACTGTTATAAAATTACTAAAACACGGTAAGCTCCACAAATAACATTACTTACTAGGTCTACTGAATATCTATCAATTTGGTGTTAAATTGGAAACCACTGTTACAATTCACATTTTAAAATAATATCTTGTGCGTAACAACATCTTAGAAAAAGTAATGAATTACCTCAATTTAGTGTGCAATCCTTCCAGTTCTGTCGAGAGAATCTTCCATGTGGCAGGGGTCCTTTGCATGCAGTTAGCTACGTTAAGCTAATAAGCTAACATTAGCTTATCTGGCTATTCGATGTAAATAAAAGTAATGATGGAATAACTAGATTATAAGGCAGGTTACTAAAATCAGCAGTAATTAATTGTTGATGATTTTAGTTGTCTCTGAGTCCATGGAAATACATATATATTGCAGTAATACTAAAACCAGCTTAAAACATTGGAGTGTGTTTGAACCTGAAAAATATGAGATTTATGAGGACCTTTTGAGTCATGTGACTAAAGTGTGTGAAAAGTGTGTTAAGTTCCAGAAGTGACCACTAGTTGGCGTATTCATAGATGAGCAAAATCCATAAACACACTCACACACTTCATGTCATGAAATTGTGATATTTTAGGACGTTGAAGATATTTGGTGTAGGGGCATTTGGGGGAGTTTAAAACACTGTAGTGAGTTCAGAAAAATGAGGACGCCAAAAGTGTCCTGATAGTGAAGGTGTGTTATCATAAAATTGTCCTTATTTGTCATGAAAACAAGTGCACACACACACACACACACACACACACACACACACACACACGCACGCGCATGCGCGCACACGCACACACACACACACACACACACACACGCGCGCGCGATATGAAAGAGCCGCAACTTCATTTCAAATATGGTTCTGGACAGCATCGCTATGATGAGGAGGGAGAGCTCTTGACAGCGTTTTGGTGGAACAGCATCAAACAGTAGTGCGTGTGTGTGTGTGTGTGTGTGTGTGTGTGTGTGTGTGTGTGTGTGTGTGTGTGGACGTCTGTGTGCATTTGTCTGTCCAACTGCATAGCTGTTGCTCTCCTTTGCATCTGAGTTCATTCCATTTGTGTATGTGTGTCTAAGTGGCTGCATATTAATCCGTCTACTTTTTTTTCCTTTGTGTTTGTTCGCGCTCTCCCCCCCCCCCCCCCCAAAGGACTGTCAGGTCAGTGTTGTGTCAAGCCAGCCAAATCCCTGGCACAGATTAACAGGAGAGTGCAGCGCCAGCCTTTGAGGGCAAGAGTAGTGGGAGCAGTCGCACCAATTAGGAACCGGCAACCCGGGCCACCCAGCCCAACGCTAACCCTGGCTGGCTCAAGATAACAGAGCCGACACACATGCTCAGACAGATAGGCACGCACAGGGAATGCTGCATACCCACTCATAACTTTGTAGCTTATACATATGCAACACAGTGCTGAACATCATCCATTAGCTGCAACCGGGGCCTGAGAGTGCTGCTAGAAGTGTCAAATATGCATGAGGGAGTGGAGGTCTATGTCCCATAATCCTCCAGGCAATTAATACAATCGTTTCCAAGGCCAAGCACCATAGATGCACACATCAAACCTCTCTCTGGGCTCCGAGAATTTTTAAGGCAGACTAATTTACAGGTACGCTGGCCAGAGGCTTGCTTTTATGGATTGGAGCCGTCTCGAAGCCGACGGCGGGCCATGCATTGAGAATTGTCCGCAATGATGAATGAGGCTTTGGGGACAGAACACTCACAGTGGAAATACCCGGTTGCAAAATCTGTATTTAAACATGAAAAGCTTTCTGTTCTGCAGATTGGATCGGAACCGTAATTGAGTGGTGATTGCTTGAATTGCTGAGCCGAAGTAATACGAGATCAATCATGCACGTGTTTGGAGAGAAAATAACTGTTTTGAAATTTGAACCATCGTCACCACACAAACACGTTATTTGTAGACTCAGAATTCCATTTCATTTTTATGTATCCAACTGTTTTCGTTGCATCAAAAGTGTCGTGGACTTCCGTATATTGCAAAGCATTTAATTCTACCTTGCTTTTTGTTGTTGCTTCTGCAGATGTTTTTAGCCTTCAGTCAGATATTGATTGAAATGTTCAGCCTAGTTTGAGGAGAGGGGTGGTGTATACGGTCGGTGGGGAAGCAGTATTGATTCCACTTAAAGTGACAAGATTGAGGAGGCCCACTTTGACATGTTATGCCTATTGCCGCCAACAGACGAATTGTGGACCAAAGAAGTAGCGCCGATTGATTTCTATGATCATGAATGGCGTGAGACCTATGAATCAGTCGCCCAAGCTATGGGGCTTGAAAATTAGTCGACAATTTTTCATAGCGCTGTGGTAATGTAAGGACTGACAGCCTGCTTGATTTAATAGGACAAGTAAATGCTATGGTAATCAATAGGCCTCATGCACATTCTGATAAAAGTCCTGGCTATAATAACCCAGCATGTAAAGCACGTCGTATATCTGAGACGGTGGGTATAGCCTGTTCAGGCATATATGGGATTTTCTTGTGCATAATTCACCGGCAAGGCATGAAGCTGATATAGCCTCTCCACCCTCTTATGATCATCCATCAGGTAAAATTGCTTTCTTCTAACATTAGGCTGTCAACGAGAAATAACAAATGTAGCCATGCAGAGCAACACATGATTACAGGGTAATAATGCCCCGAGGTCAGAGGAATGTGACCTCATTCAGAGCCGCCTGTTGAAAGTACTAGTCGCGTGAGAGTCACCAGAAGATTGCTCATCTTCATCCGGAGTGGCTGTTGTCAGACGCCCTGTACTTCTCCGACGCCTGTTTTTTAACAGAAAAAATGTTTTATTTAGACCATGATGTTCTTAAAGAAAAACACTAGAGGACAACATTAACTGGGAAGCTTAGAGAAACGTTCAAAAGCATGCCGAAGCGTAACCGAAAATGTTTACGTCACCCTTGTTTCTGGTAGGGCTCTTGGACCATTCCTCAAAAAACATCTCTCGGCGATAGTTGAGGGCTATTTCGGGGCGCACATTTTCTCTGATTGATATTGTGTAAATCCATCACTATAATCTTCCAGGAAATTGCACAGGCGTCTCCAGAGGTCTAATCGAGATATGGGTGCACTCACATTCTGAGTAGGAGTGAGAACGAGGAGGAAAATGAAGGTGAGGCAAGAGAAATGGAGGAAAGACCTGCACATCTCAAGACCAGGGGGTGTTTGATTAAAGGGAAAGCGCACAATATAATAAGTAAACAACAGGATGGAGTAATCAAATGGAGGCAAAAAAATGACATGCTTCGGTGATCTCCATCCCAGTGTTCCCCTTCCTGTGTGTCGCCTGTAGGTTTTTTGGTTCCATGTGCTGCAGAGCCAATTACCCGTGAAAATAAAAGCCAGAAAGCGTGTTGCATGTGATTAACACATACTAAACGATAAGCACCTACTGGATTCAGAGGCTGAAATGTGGATGCACATGGAAGGACAAATGTTTTTCAATATATAGTCAAATAATTTCCTGTGATGAAGCTTAGTGCTTTATCTTTATTAGGACTTCATTTTTCTTATTAGTTTTTCAATTAGAGCATTTAATCAAAACATCACATTCTTGGCCCCTACCTAATATTGTGTTAATAATGAAAATGCGAGAATAAACTGGGGAGCTGTTATACATGAATCTGTTTTCTTTGTTCAGCATTCAGTGAGGTTCATAACACCAGGTTCTGCACATGCAAACACAGCATGGCGTATCATCGCAGCATGCACTTGGTTATGTGAATTGTTACTAAGTGAATTGTGAGGTCTAGATGGTATTGTTTTTCGTAAGGAAGGACTCGAAGGACGTTTTAATGAATGGAGCTTGGGGAATGCTTCAGGTGTTTTCTGATGTAGTCACTGAATTATTAAAAAGGAGATTGGTGTACTGTTAATGTGGCTATTTCAATCATCAGTGTTTTGACTACTAGACATGTCTCAATGGAAGAAAACAGAAATAAGCACAGTGTGTTTCATGCTCTTTGTATATAAAAAAATCCTTCAACCTGCAGACCAAAGCTCAGCTTATGTCCAATACAACCAGCGAGATTGAAACTGGCTGAGAGGCATGTTTCTAGATAAGTTAGATGTGACAGCCCACTCTGCTCAGCCGGGGGTAGCTTTGTGAACACATAATGCAATAATGTGCAAATGTATTCAGGCAACATTGTTGTGCTGATTCCATCCTTGGTACATTGTATTTGTTACCTACATCTTTCTCACAGCCCCTAATCAAAACACAGGAGGCAATTGGGAATTTATGTGCATACATACATCGTTGATATCACGAGTATGTGATTCTGTGACATGGTAATACATTTGAATCATCTCAGGATTTCAGTGATTCAAATGAGCAGGTTTTGCCAGCCGGGCAGGATTAGCGATGCTCGGCTAAATGTGTGTAGAGAAGCTAAACGGCGTGTAGGATCCTATCGTTGTCTGTGCGAATACTTGTAAGGTTGTGTATGTTTTTATGTGTAACCAACTGCATGTAATGAGCATCTGACCCTGCGTGGATCATTTCCTTTCTTGGTTTTAATTAGGTTGTAAATGTCAACATATGAACAATTGTCTTCCGCAGTGTGAAGGGTTTGCTCTGCCGGACGAAAGACTGCTGTTCATCTCTTGTCACATGTTGAATTCTCTGACAATTAAAGAATGTGGATTACTCAAAGGTAGGGCCGAGAATAGCTGCTGTCTCTCACTTCCTGAACTCCATTCCTCTTAATATGCATTACAACAAAAGCTGGAGATGTGCGTCCTGGCAACCACCAATTAAGGCCACATATCCTTCACATAAGGACTATTGCTTAATCAAGGCTCTGAGAATAATGAGCTAAAGTAAACAGTAATTACTGGAACCAGGTCATTGATTACAGTTCTGTCTTTCACTGAACCCTATGGGGATTCTAGCCAAGGGAACATCTCCAAATCTCGTTTTAATAGCAACATGGTACCTTATGGTTTGCAATGAAATCCATTTATCTTGCTGAATTTGTATTATTTATATTCTATTTTACAACACAATTGTTCCCAGATCCTGCTTTGTTGAACCATGGAGATTGATGACGACTCCTCCCAACAAAACATATAATCACACTGAGCTTGAGGATAGCTGTTTAATGGAGGTTATTCCAACCTGGGATACAATTCAACCGTAATCCAAGAGTGAGAGGTCCAACACAGCAGGTTAACAACATGGGTCAAGAGAGGATTTATTTTCCTTTGAATGTTCTCCAGTTGTATGAGACTCTCGTCAACAAAAAAAATGGCATTAATTGATGTTTGTTCAAGTGATTAAAATGACCTATGTTTGCCTAACCTCGTGGATTATTGAAATGGTTGTCAGCTATTGGTGGAAGAAGCATGTTGTTACACTGCTAGAAAAAGTCTTGATGCATTCAGACAAAATGTAAAATCTTGATAAAACATGAAGCACATCGAAACACATCACCTTGAATTTCCTTATATTCCCAATAAAGGACTGTAATGTTGCCTTACTTAAGAGCTGTTTATTTAACTGTAAAAGGGAGATACTACAGCCTGGGTGATTTAAAACAACCAGGGAAGGACATCAGCATTGTGTCAATCGAAACAGCACTCTTATCGTACTGTAATGACGAAAGGTATTGAATTATCTGCAAACGCTGTTTTGCTGCAGGGGGGTAAAGGACAATCGCAAATGGTGGCTGGTTGTTGCCGCATTAGCAGTGTGAACACGATAAGGCTGCTCAGATCATTACCATTCATCACTGCTATTATCATTAGAATAGATACCCTCATACAAAGCCACATATTACCTCTCAGTGCACATTACATACAGTACATCATTTTCTATTACAAGCTGTTTTGCATTCCCATCAGGTCAGTGACTTGGGAAGGGTTCTCGGTCATACACATTTGCATACATGTTACAGCCAGGCAGTGTGTGGGTAAGATAAAAAATGCAATTTTCTGCGTGAATTCTCACTTTTTTAAAGATGGCAGCTCTGTGCGATATAGACTCTGAGAGAGAGAGCGAGAGTCACCTGTAATTACACTGCTGCTATCATTGCTCATGATTTTGACTGTTGGTGCAAAAGGCTCTTATTGAACAGGCTGGTATCTCAGTAAAAGAAATGCTGCATTTTTGTTTCAGTCATCCCTCATAGCCTGGAGTGCTGGGCAATAAAGTGTCACATTAATCGTAAAAATGTGGTCTCCAAAAGAGGCCGCTTCAGAGAGAATGAAGATAACTAAAGAGCCTTTTTATGACATCAAAATGTTCATAACAAAAACATAATCTTGGTCGTTTGCCAGGGGTTATCTACCGTTCGTTCAGTGACACATCCAAGTATCCAATAAGGTTTTTTCCTCACAGAAAATACTGATATTGGAAACATAATCTAAGGTTTTGCACAATCAACTTTCTTGTTTGTTCATTGGGTTTAAAGCATCAGAATAGCAGATGGTCAATAACAAGATTTTGAGTGAGTGGGTTATTTGGCAGGATTTGAATGCGACTACATTTGTTTGGAAGCACACAAGAGGATACCTGACATTTATGTAGAATGAGTTGATTAGAAAAGATACACGCTTTGTTTTGTGTTAAAAGGTTACGATATAGCTTTGGATCATAACCACGCTGTAAGATCCCCTTTTTGAGAGGTCAGTTTAAATGCCAAGCAAACACTTATGATTTGTATATTAACAGGGAGGTATCGAGTTCAACCACTACCAAATCCAAATCCTCCTCTGACAGTAGAGAGGGAATGAAGGGATGTGTTCCAGGGTCACATCTGGCTCCCTGCTATTTTGAATCCAGATAATCATCCATCCGAAAATTAAAGTCCTCCAAAAGGATTTCATGATTGACTACGGCAGTTTAAGTACTCTCTGAGGCTGAGTCAAACACTTACATCAGTGACAGACATTTTCAATTTTGCTCTACATAGTCAAAACCTTTGGCTTCCCACGTTAGATTAATGTTTTGACATGAATACCGCCCCTTGGAGAGTTTCTGTGAGACAACAGTGTCCAAGATGTTCAATTTATGACAACCCTGCCTCCTGTGAGAGATTCGATTTAGCACTTCAATGCACTCTGTAATTTCTAAACAGAATGAATGAGTAGCCTGGTGGGAAAGTCTAGAAGAAGAGACTTTGCCACAAGAAGTTATTTTCCTTGTCCTACTGCATTTTGGGTGACGAGATTGGTCACAGTAACACAGAACATGTCAAAGTCTATTCGACTTTGCTCTCTGCGAGGGGGCTGCCTCTAAGAGCACTGGTGCAACACATTTTTGAGAATAAAACAGTAATGAAGTGGCTGCAGTACAAGAGTCTTTACATGGTGCTTTTTGGATATTCAGTGTACGCACTTTCATCACGGCTCCAGAACAATCCGCCAGCTGATTGATATTGGCGCACGGGCAACGAAAGGGTTTTTATCTGCAGCCAGAGAGCGGGAAAAATGGCCAGATTTAAGCAGAGAGAAAAGGGTACATGTGTCCGTCCTGAATGTGAGGTGTCAGCATTTGATTAATGCATGACATCATTGTGCGTTTCGACTGGGCAGGCTGATAAACTGAGAGAAATTGTTGATGGATGGCCACCTTCCTCGGAGATAAGGCTCATTTCTTTCCTTGGGATGCATGCAATACAGAAATTGGAGATTTCTATTTTGAGATGAAAGACCTTGAGTGTATCTCATCAGGATTTGTTTTACCTGTGTGTCTACTGCAACACAATGGCCTTGACTTTGTGCATGTTTTCATGAAACGGCTTGGATACTGACTGAGGGATAGAACTGTTCAGCTTTCGAGAAACAGATTGCATTTCTTCAAATGAGCCAAATGACAAGATGCCAGACTCTGGAACACAAGTGATAGCTAAGTGGCAACCTACTGTGCAGTGAGGCCTACAAAGTGCCACATGGGCCCGTTAATGATGAATTAGTTAGTTTGTAGCAAATATTGTTTCTTTTAGCATTTAAGTGTCAGAATTATTTTTCCTTCAGCATAGCATCATGTTAAATTATTTATTTATTTTTAGCAAACAAAGCATGACATTAGAAAACAAAGAAAAATGCATTCACAACAAAGGTTTGAAGCAGAAAAAAAAACTACGAGCACACAATCCTTTAAACACATTTGCCTGACTTCCTGGAAGACAGTCATGTCAACTAAATCAAAGCTATCCATCAATACTTTAGATGGATGATGATTAGGACAGCCAGAGCAGGTGGTCTAGGAATCAATTACATGTGCTGGGTTCCAAGCAGTTAAAACGTACAGAACCAGATGTGTCCTAAATTACTTCGCAGACCCTAAATTGCTGACTTATCATAAGATATAACTCTAACCCTAAACCTAACCCTGGGAGATATTATTATGTCTCATAAAGATTCTTCTTCTTTCCTATCGAAATAAATGAAAGTAAAAGTAAACAAAAACACGTATTTATGTCCCGCTCTACATATCACCGCAAATGTAATAGCATAGCAATTACTCTTAATACATAAACTGAAGGCATGTCTTTTGGAAAGAGTTACCATATCTTTGAGGTGGCTGCAATTGATTTGGGGTCCCATTGCAGTGGAGCAAATTAAATGTCAACATCTATTATACGAGATGAAAATCAATGGTCTTCCACGTAAGAAAGGTGACAATAAGTGGCTTAAATAACTAGTTTTGCTTGTCAACTTGTATTTTATAACCAAAATTAAAGGGTCGTCTCATCGAAATCCAACATATTTTCTAGCTCGACCCCTGTCACCTAGTAATGCAGGTATTGTTATTATGTATGAAAGGAATGCACGTCTAAGGATTATTATCCAGCTATATTGCTTTTAGGGATAGCAATGTCGATTAGTTCATCACTTTGGTCCAAACTGATTTACTGTTTAATTAATTTCCAAGGCTATTTTTCTCCCTACATTGGTGGTCCGCATGGGATAAATCTTACTATCTTTTGTTATCCTTTGAATTTTTCTCTGGTAACACCATGTGTTTCCATTTTTGAGTGAAATAACCCTAACCCTAACCCTTTTTACATCAATATCAGGTCAAGGTATTCATTTGTCAAACACGTTCGTTTTTTACCAAATACCTGCAGAAATATTGTTCTCATCAGCCTTAGTGGTACTTCCTAGAGCTTAAACTTTCTGAAACACTCACACTTAGTCGTAAACACTGAATGCTTTTTACTGAGCGAGGCCATGCTTTGTATGGCTCACTGGAGTTCACCTTTCCTAATCTCTGTCATACACCTTCCTCATTTTCTCACTGTAATTATGGGCTACATTCACCACGGTTGACTGGCGGCCCTAGTAATCGTATTAGGTAATCCCACCACTGAATGGAAGCAACAGGACATTGTTGAAGAACTTTTTTTCTAAGATGCTTAGGCTGGCAACGTGCCAGACATGACTCTATTCCACTGCTCTAATTTCCCCTTTCTTGCTACTGAATGTCGGTTCACCTTGATCTGTTCTGAAGGTGTTGTCAGCTTGGGACACCATTTGTAGCTGTTATAGGAGCTTAGCACAGGGCAGTGAAAAGGACACATCCACACACACAACGCTATTGGTGTTTTTCCTCCCTTTTTCTTTTATTTAAGCTCTATCACACATTTTGAGTTAGTTGACTGGGTTTTGTTCATACTGTTTTTTGCCAAATTTCATCTCCATCATTGAAAGTAATTTGCAGTGTAAATGTCATTGAGCTAATAGCAACAACAGCTTTATTGAGGAAGAGAGAGACTTAATGAAGAGTGCAACATTATATAAAATATATTACGATTGGATATTGAGGGAAATTGTAAACGTACATCACTACTGAAATAGCCAGAGAGAGAGACTAGGGATTATATCAATCTGCAGTGTCTTCATTATATTCGGACAGCTGCAGATAGGAGATGGGACCAGATCCCCCAGGACTCTACACGCTGATGGTGGTTGAGAAAGGCCAGTATGGGGTGGAAAACAGAATCTCATAGTTGAATCTCCTGGAACAATCTGTACATCATGGGGGTGATGGGGGATGTGGGTTCTTCAATTGTAGGTCTGAAAGGCAGCAGCAAGGGATTGGTTCAAGGAATGCGGACAGCAAGGTGATTGGCCAGATATGATGATATAGAAATCGAAGGAACTCTGGTACAGTAGCTTGGGAGTTTTCAGGGTAGATTGGAGCAGGAAGTCAATAATGGAGTAATAAATTCAGAAAAAGAGAAAGTCACACAGTCTGGACTCAGATCTATTGTCGGAAGTTCCAGGAATTCAATAAAGTCGCTGTGTCAAGCATGTGAATGAACTTTATCCAACCTCATTTTAAGGTACAGTTTCCTGCTGGTTCTCTGGAAGCACAGCAGTTTTTTAAGCCCTAGTTGCACGCTCTTGTTGCACTGAATGTTTGATCTGAATGGGGTACACCAAAGAGACAGTTTCAACTATTTCCTCTTGTATAAGTCCTCCTCGGCATGACCAGTGTTAGATCCCATTTTGAGCAGTGCTGTTGTAATTGCATTCAGCGATGTCCTAGTGTCCTGGATGATTGTGTTTCTGAGTGAAGTTTCTATAGTTGGTCAAACGCAGGCAGGGCAGGGCTGAAGGAGCAGAGCACGCTGAATTAATAAGATGTGATCAACTTGCCCACTTTGGGTCATTTCTCAGACGCCCTCCTTCCTTCTCTACGACTCTGGCATAATGGAAAATCGCTCTGTTTCACCAGCGATTACCCCTCTGTCCCATTCATCTCAGCCAAAGTTAGAGCCTGCAGAGAGGAAAATCTTCATCTGTTCAATATTCCAAGAAGTACGATCAGATATACAATTCAGACACATGCATTTGATTGATAATCTTTCAATAGCAATTATTGTTTACCTCTGGATTAATCGCTCAGATATTTAGATCAATAAACACTAGAATTGTTTTTGCAAGCTCTCATTTCTCCCCAAGCTTTCACTTCTGCTAGGTTTACAGCATCCACAATAAATACAGGCTTATATATTTGTCGTACTCTTGTCAACAGCCCAAGAGAACATCATATTTTTCATCTATATGTGTCACCAATAGCTCATGCACAGTTCGTTTCACTGTCACCCAAATGGGATGTTTGAATATAGATGCAAAACCTTAAATCATGCCATTTTCTTTTTTGGAATGTACCGTGGCCGTCTGTGTGCTGATTCATTTTAAATGACAGGCTGATGGGTAACTTTAATCGTTTTTGGCTGTCAAATTAGAAACAGGCGATACATACGAAATCATAACATCATAACCAAAGGCATAATTGCAAATTATAGTTCTGAATGGGACCGTCAAATTGCCCTCCTGTCTGTGACAAAATGGTGCCAAAGGGAGTAAAGTGTTATAAGTAGTAATACATCATTTTTAACTAGATTTTTTTTGTGCTTTGGCACTCCAGTGGAACAATCCCTATAAAGGGACTTTATACTGACTTGTTTTATACTGACCTTTGTTTGTACCTCAAAGTTTGAGAAACAATGTGTTTTGGCACGTGTAAGTTTGTGTACAACATTTACAGAGGTGATTTAAGCATGTTAAAAGTTATTTTGAATCGCTCATGGGCTGAAATTAGAATATGGATTCCTAATTTAGAGTCTGTAATTAAGTATGTTTACATTAGGTTAGCTTTGCAATACATACGATGTAATTGTCACAACAAGTTTTGGGAGTTTCTCCAACATTTTTCACAAAATACTGCAGTATTCAGTAGGTATACAGAACAGCTACCATGCAACAAACAGGTGTTGAGTTCCAGGTCAAAGTTGGGTACTTATCCAGCACTGTGATGAGTTTCATTATCAAGTTTGATCTAAAGTCCAGTCAGCTCTTTAGGATGATTCCTAAATTGACTAATGTCTCTAAAACCGCTAACTTCCATCAAGCGGAATAGTCAATTACTTTACCAATATTCCTTAATAGTTACAGACGTAATAAATATGCACTTCTGAACTTCTGGCAGTATCATCAGGGAAATCTGTAGTGAGAGAAACGTTCCTCGGATGACGAGGAAACTTCTTGGAGGATCTCTGTGCTAAGAGCGTGCAGTGACCCGTTACTGAGGTCTGGCCCTGCTGGCTGATCGCTACAGCCTCCCCAGTCTCTCATGCACAAAGCCGCTGCCTCTATTACTGCAGGGGTCATTGATAATGGGCCTTTCATGACTGTTTCTGAGAGCAGAGAGCTGCCCAGTGCCCACAGACCATGCAGTTGTCCATTTCCATACACATTGACACACACAGGAGGGATATGATGTGCATAATGGAGCCTCTACACACTGGCTTTTAGTTGAAATTGTGCAAGTTTGCTCAAGACCAAGAGCATCTCTCCATAAGCACAAGAGGATGACAACCTCCAGCCTCCGATGCAGCTGCTAATCTGGGGATATAAATCAAATTGGCAAAGCCACTCCTTCTCAGCCACATAAAGGCGGCGTAGCTGAGTGTAGCATGCTGCTGCCAGCCTCTGGAGTCTAGCTGTGGCCGTCCAGCTGGACTGACGCCTGGTAGTGCTTCTGCCTGCTTCCTGCCATTGCAGGCACACAGCGCTTAGCAGTGGTTTATCAAACCCACTGTGCAATGACAGCGTGAGGCCTGCAGATTAAAACCACTCAGTGCTACGTCATTGGAAGAAGAAACGTACATCACTCTATAAGAATAGATTCAACAAAAGTCATCGCTCTGGGTTGCAGCCAGATGGAGTTATTGTTTCTTTTCCGTTTGCCCTTTGCTGGAAAAGAAATTGAACTGAAAAACAGTATTTGGTCCCTAAACACTGAGGGCTCAGCTACATTTGGTGGGTTTGGTCCCAGATGTTTGATCTTGCATTCCAAAAACAACACTCATCCACCCATGACATAATAGAGCAATGCAAGTCCTGTGCGTTCATTTAAGTCTCTTTATAATACAGATGAAGAAGCAACATGAATGATATTTGTGCAATTGCATAACCCAACTATTTCGACAACTTTGACTATTCTCATTGCTTTAAAATGAACCAACAGTTTTGTACAGCATTTCTACTACAGTTCAGTTTTTCCATCCTAAACTTAAAGGGAATGGCAGAAATGAAGTCGTTATGCAACGCAACAGCAGCTCTTCCGGAGAATACAGCTTTTATAGCTCCTGCGTGGTGGCTAACTCCTACCAGTCCTGCAGGCTCATATGGGAGTAAACAGATCAATAGGCCCACCTGAGAGATGGATGCTCACCTCCTCCGAGCAGCAGTGATCAAGCAGAGTCTACAAAGCCGTCCTTTCAGCTGCAGCCTAATGACGCTAATGGGCAACAATGCTCTCAGAGACCCTTTATTACACTGATTAGGCCAACAACCTCAAATATAATGTCCTAATCTGATTAAGAGATGGACACAGCTGAGCAGAGAGGGACAACATAGACGGTGAAAGAGAAAGAGAGAGTGTGAGAGCAGACTAATAGAGATGGGCTTGTGTAGCTCATGAAAAAGGCTAAATTGCAAAGAACTGACTGCATGAGCGCGCTCCTGCTGATGTATTATAGAATGTATCTGTATGAAATGTATGGACATGTAAAGTGTTCTTAGAAATGATGCACTTCCTAATGTGTTGTGGTGTTTGCATCATCAGTCAAACTGAACAAGCACAAGGGTGGAAGATTAAATTGTTTCCAATGACAGTACATTTCTGTTTAAGTCAGCTTAGCTGTAGGGAGTTTTTTTACCTTTAGGTTCTCGATAGTTAAACAAATGCCTTGAATGCATTTTCCTTTTACTTGAACACATTTGCATTTCTTAAAAACGTGCCTTGTTCACATCCATGTTTATTAAATTGCAGCTTCTTCTTCACTGCCTTTTCTTCACCGCGGTAAGTCATTTCAGAGTCTTTGGTAAAGCAGCAGGAATGTGCATTGTGTTCCCTACTCTTTCCTAATACATACATACGTTTTAAGAATACTCAATATGTCTGTCTATAGCAATGTTCACAGTGTCAGATTAGCACGATGTTTGAGTCATACACCCTACAGCTAACATTGGACTGATATTGTGTAGTCTGAAATTAAATAGGAAATAATATATATCAGGGCCACCTCAGATGTAGACTCAAGAGGACACATCTTTAACAGGAAGCTTGCATTGTAAACTAGGATTTAGGAGTTTAAAATACTTGTTTGTTAGACTGTAAAAAACACAAGTTACGAGCACTTGGAGCTTTAGCCATAATAGGGAATAAAACTCATAGCACTTGTAAAAATGTTGTATGTCTCTCATGATTCTCAATTGAATTGACATAAAATCGCCCCCTTTACGGATTTATTCTTGGCTTTTCTAGAGCACATGTCCATCAGACTAATTAGCAAGCAAAGGCTAGCTATCACTTATTGGCAAGACAAAATCTGGAATAAACAGCGAAATCAAGCAACAGCGGATCGTCAAGTTTGGTTCATTCAGTTGAGAAAAGCCTTAAGAAAGAAAGCCCTTTTAGAACATGGATTCAAAAGATGTCATGTCTTGTTGTTACTTTGTTAAATCCAAAAAGACAAAATAATGCCTGTCAGATGCAACATTTATTATGTGATCCAGGCCAACGCAAATCAATCATTTCCTCTGCGTTGCAACCTGCAGTGATGGATACCCCCTGGCTTGCTGTGAGAGTAGAGTGCCACTTTGGATGTGTGTATGTATGTGCGTAAACTACACTTCATTTAGCACTGCTCCACAGGGGAGCCTAGGGAAATCACAGAGACACGGAGAGAGAAAAAACAAACAAATCAAAAGCATTAAACCAAGCAAACACAACATACTGTAGGAGGCTTTTTTAAGGACCGTTAAACCTCCGTTATCCACCTCAAATGAAATGTCTTCTTTGGTAGGCTCCTCTCACTCAGTAGGAAGGTATGAACATGGTAAGCACAGGTTGCAGAAGAGAATTAACAAACCGGCTGCCAATGACAGTGGCTTAAAATAGATAAAGTGGATATCAAAAATAATCCAATCCCACTGCTTCTCATTATTGTAGGGTAGGGAGAAAATGTGTTGTTGTTTTACCAAGATAGAAGTTACCCTTTAATGCTTTTGATATTTATATTAACAAAAATGTTTCTAGTTCACACATTTTTCTACCCGAAATACTTTTTCAGTGTGTAATCTTAATATTCCTGAGCCAATGTCTCAAACTTGCGGTCTATATTTATATGACCACACCCACCGTCTTACAGCTGCAGGCACTCAGTCGTTAGATGATCCAATTACATGATGCAAGCTACCAACAGAGCTCAGAAGGAGTACAAATCTGCAGATCTACTGGTACTACAAGCAGCAAATTCCCTTTAGTTAAGGGACTCATTTCAAATTGATATGGAGACAGCAAACAAAAAGACATAAGCATGTGGAAAAATACAAGCAGAGACATATTTTAATGTCGACATCAGGCTGGGATTTATTTAACTTTTGGTGTCTGTCTTAAAGGTCACCTTTTATGCAAAATGCTCTCTTTTCCTCCTTACCCAAATCTCTAAAAACGGGGGTTCAACGGAGCCATTTCAGATTTGCTAAGGTCATGACGACGTTATTCAAATGTGGGCTGGCTTTACGTTGAACTCCTGGCAACGTTCCGCCCACGGCCCTAAAATGCATGATCTGTTTGGTATTTTGAGCCAATCACATCATAGACATGTTTTTTTATATATTTGTATGTATCCGAGACCCATAATATATATATATATATTTATATATAATATAAAAATAGCATGATAGGAGATCTTTAATACTTTATCAAGCTGTCATTCTTTCTGTGGGTATTCTAACTAAGAAAAGACAAGTTGATGCTCGAGTTATGAATGGGAATGTTACGTTAATCATAAGGTCACAGTAATTTACCCTTTTTTTAAAAACTGTATTTACTGATAACAAAGAGTTGTCTCCATCATTATATCTGACCTTATTTACTGGTTTAAAACACTCTTGTAGGACAATGTTCATCTCTTAAGAGTTGCAAATGTAATTTTGACAGCATCACTTACATCTGTTTTACTAACTGACTGGGAGACCAACTCAACATATTTTGTCAAGTAGGTTTACGCCATACTTTCTGATAAAGGGAATTTTTCAAAAACATTCAAAGCTAAATCAATAAATTACACATAATACTATAACTTACAGATGTAAGATACACCATATGTATTTGTTGAAATAACTCCTTGATTGAGTAGATTTAGGGCATGTCTGCTCTTTGCAGCTTGGGAAGCCTGATTGGATCTCCTAATGACTGAGTGCCTGCAGCTGGGAGGTGGTAGGTAGAGTCCGAGTTGATCAATTCTGCACACTGAAGGAAACAACTGAGCCTCAAAACTATGTGCAACAGTTATGAAGGCCATTTCTGCTTTCTGTTCAGTTAGACCCTCTAAACTGAAAATACGTGTTTAACCCTTTTCATTTTGCTACATGAGAGAATCATATCACCCCTTCACATACTCCTCTGGAACTTTTATATGCATTGGATGTCTCTGAGTGCATAAAGATACAATATTCCAGCTTGACATTTCAATTGAATGGATAGAAAACGTCCATAGAAATTGTGAAGGTTAATCTAAAAATAGTCAAGAAAACTAGTGCTTCTACTGTATATAGTGTATACAAATTAAAAACAGGATTTATAAAACTGATATATATGTATTTCTTTATTAAATAAATCAAATTAAAGTTAATGTCCAAATAGGAAGATAATATTATTAAAGGGCTATAAAGAGGGCGAATATTGGCAAACTATTTCATCCACCTCAACACATTGCAATCCTCACTTTCTCAGAATTTCATCATTTATTTTACTGCCAACCGCTTTTCTCTTTTAAACCAAACGAAGAAATGACAGCTAATAGCCTTTGAATGAAAGGGCTTGCAACACTGACACAATTACATTGCAGTTGGCCTACTGAATGTCTTGCTCCCTGACTGCTTATTGGTAGTCCATATGCAGGTCCTGCAATTTGCTGAAAACATAAGGGTGAACATGCAGTCAATGAAAATAAAACCAGTTTAAAAGGATTCACACAAAAAATTGGGGGACATTTCTTTATTTTGATCAGCTTGGGGGAAATACTGCCCTTGTGTAAACAAGTGCCGGAAACAAAATCTATCTGTTTTCTCATATTGTTATACCGTGGCTTTCTGTTCTGATCCTCCACGTTCACCTTCTGAGTTTGACTGACACCGTGATTGGAGAGTAATGATGAGCTCCGACAGATTTGAATCTATTCTCCAGAGAAGAGGATGTTCTTGCCCTTTTCACTCGGGTCAATTATCCTTTTATGTGTAGTCGGTAGTCATCTGATTCAAATTATTACAAAAGGGATCAAAATCCGCCTTTTCTCCCAGTAAATTATAGACAATGACAAAGTTCGAGCAGAAATGCGGGATGAATTCATTGGAATCAATCTGAATTTATCATTGCCACTGTCACAGTGGCGTAGGCACAGATTTGAATCTATTCTCCAGAGAAGAGGATGTTCTGTGATGCTCTAACACTCAGAAGCTGCGCTCAGTTCGTTAGAAGCGAAGTTTGAAGAGGCTCCCTTTGGATTTTTTGAGGTCAGATTTACCCCATTAGGCTGGGGAAAGGAAAAAGCTTTATCCCATTTGTCAAAATAATCACTTGGAGCATGAACACCTTTTAGCATTTATTATTAATGCAGAGGTGCCTGATCCCAATTTGCAATGCAACCATCCCTCCTGTTCCACAATGCCTCACCTTGATTCATTAATTTAAAAGTTTACCATTGCAGCTATAACAAATTGTTGGTTAGACCAGAGAGGAAAGACTTACCCTAGCTTTTAAATAATTCATTACAGCAAAGGTAATGAATTGGTGTTTGGCATAAAAATGTATATCTCCGCCAGGTGTGCCCCCGTCTTTCCCCTCCCCGAAAAGAAGAGTAGAACTTCAGGCAATTGTCCCTTCCATCTCCTTTGCAGTCAAGATTGCGGCAAAGATCATAAAAATGGGATTTATTGATTTTGAGTTGCGCCTAACTTTAGTGAATCATAACTTATCGGGTATTGAATTAATCTCCAGATGCTTCCATTCAAAGTAAGTGTAAGGGAATAATTTGCCCTAGTGTCCTCTTTCACCCTCTGACACAGATGCTCCAACCTTGAGCAGCCGTTATCTCCCTTAAGGAGGGGCTGCCCTAGCAGTTTTGTGACCGGGCAACTGTCGGTCAGATAGACATTGTTGTGGGACACCTGGAACACATCCTTCTCGGGGTGTAGATGACCCCGAGCCATAACCAACAACTAAAGTTGATTCAGTTTCCTCCGCTGTTTAGTCTAACTAATGAAGAATGTTGATTACCCTTAGCGAAACTAGTTAAAACATTATACGAGAGGAAGGTTTCTTCCGAATTGATGTGGCATCTCAACCGTGTGGTCAACCCGTGGCCCCGTGATATGTCTTGTGAATTCTCCGGCCGAAGCTCCAAATAAACCGTCAGTGTTTGCCATCAAAGCTCCAGCTCTCCTCGTGTCTCTCTGAGTCCTGTCTCCATTGCTTCAGAAGTTTCCCCCACAGTAAGGAGGAACTTTTCTGTGGATGTCAGTTTTTGAGCCAAAATGTGGACTATACCAGACAATATAGGGCTTGTTTTTAGCCGAGATAATTAACAGAAATTACTTTTGCTACTGATGCAGTTGTTGATCACTAACAGGAACTATTTGCAGTTTAAAACAATCAATATATTCATTTCATAAAACAGTAAGTCAGTGAAACAAAAACATTAATTTGTGAAACAAAACCAAGTGGTCATCGAGCATACAGACAGAAATGTGCACTAATTTACAGGTCCAGTACAATGAGTTATTAGCTGCAGAGATAAAATAGATAAACACAAACACACATGCACACACACACAGGATCCACCAAGGCGTACACCTGAGGCCTGTAGAGATGGGCGAGTCCTGATTCATCCGGATCATTAACCCGGATCCTAGAAATGAGCTGGTCGTGACGAGTCTCCCCTCTCCATTAACCCGAGTCCTTGAGTCCCACACTTGGTGTTACGTACAAATTAAAACTATAAATTGCGTCACTCGCTACTCTCTTTATAACATGTAAAATCACATTACAACGTACCCCAGTCCATCTGCCTACCCTTTAGCAAGTATACAGGATAGCTGCCAGAAGTGATCGTTTGGCTCAGGGGAGGGGACGCGGATCAGTGAAACTTCCTGCAGACTCGTGGGGACTCAGAGGAGCCGACGGCTCCTAACCGTAATAGCATAGCAGATCCAGAGATCCATACTTGTCATGTGCACGAGCATAGCCCCTCCTCCAGCACCCGGCTCCCGCGCTATCAACAGCAGACTCGCAGACTCGCAGACTCGCAGACTCGCAGACTCGCAGACTCGCAGATTCGCAGACTCGCAGATTCGCAGATTCGCAAATCCTGACTCGCTGCAACACACAGCGGATCAGACTCGTGCGGACTCGGAGCCGTATATAGCAGCAGATCCAGAGATCCAGCAGACTCGTCCTCAGGCACGAGTCCACAGCAGACTCAGATTCGCCAAATCGCAAAATAACCCTTTTTTTTGTGATCAACATTTTTTATTAAAGCAAAATACACTGTGTAGCGGAGGTTAATATAACGTCAGTTTAATAGATAGATAGATAGATAGTACTTTATTGATCCCAAATTGGGAAATTGTTGTTACAGCAGCATAAAAGGCATTTTACAATAAAACAAAACTACAAAATATACAAGAATAGAAAGAAAAATAAAATAAAATATAAAATATAAAATATACATGTCGAAATAGAAAATATACATGCAGATATTATATATATATATATATATACAAATATATATATATATATTCAAAATATATGGAATAATAAATGCTCGTGAAATGCATCAACTTTTCGGTTTCACCGATAGGATTTCTACGGTCTTGGTGATGCTGACTCATATGACTCAAATGACTCGTATGATCCGGATCTCTTCAATGACTGACTCAGAAGACCCTGAGTCCGTAAAAGGATCCGGATTTGCCATCTCTAGAGGCCTGTACTACGAAGCCGGATTTTCGCTTAGCCGGCTGACTTCAGGGAAAACTCGGGCTTTCCGGTCCTACGACGCTGGTTCTCTTTTTAGCAGGCTAGATCTCCATGGTAACTTATGCTGAGCGGCTAACCTCCTCGGGAGGAGGTTAGGTTGCAGGCTAAGAGATCAACTCAGTGAAAGCACCGCCTGCTGACCAATCAGAGCTCCGTGTGCGGAGTTTAAAGCTATCAAGTCATATTACAGGATAGAGGAAATACAGAAAAACTGCCGTTGCAGGAAAGACGGCCGGCAAAAATCAACTGACTGTGTGAACGTGAAAATTAATAGAATATCCCCTCCCATCTTCAGAGCAATCTGACTATTATAACATTAGCGTTAAGAAAGCTTACTTAAATATCTGCCACGACATAAGTAACCGGATCAGAGTAACATTAAGTACAGTCTGCGGCACTGTGTGTGCAGACGTCGATGTGTCCCATTATCATTCATATCATATCACATCATAATGTATCATATATTTCCTTATCTGAGTCAGCTTCTTGAGCCGTATCTGGCCGTGCAACACTCACAGTGTCACATACTGTATGCAGAAGTATTATTTTAAGCAACACATTAAGTTGACGAAACACTTGAGTCAAATGTAATTAAAGTCAGATCCACTCGTGTCTTATATGGGGCAGTGATATTATAAACCTGTTAATGTACGCATTCAAACGCTTTTTCTTTTACCAGCTGTATTCACCTTGCAGGTGCAGCTATGTGGCTTTTATCCTGGATAAAGTGTTTAAGTCATGGATGTTTAAAGTTTAACTTCTTCATATTTGACTAATATTAAAGTTCACTTTTCATTCAGGAAGTATGACGCTGCGCTGTCAGTGCGCTTGTCCATGTTTGAGATTGGTCGAATGCTCCAAATACCACCCCTTTCATGTGAACGCGCACCTAACTAGATAGGACACGGCTGGCTTAAGCGATCCACTTGATAACCAGCGTCGTAGTACAGTTTAGCGAGAGCGCGTATGTTTTGGATTGGGCCAACCGGCTAACTCAAACATATCCAGGTTAGGAAAATCCGGCTTCGTAGTACAGGCCTCTGGTGCAGATAACAACATAAGTGGACCAACAATTAAGAGCAGCTGCAGTGCATGCAACAATCACCAGTGTGGCAAGCAGGCCTAATTGTCCTTGCTGATCAGCTGCTTAGCCACATGTACTGTGTGTTTGTGTGGTCATCTTCTTCTTTTTTTTATTTGGGCTCGACATAACTTTATGATTGTTACCGGTTTGCTCATTACAGCAATGTTTATCTCTCTGCTTGTTGACAAATAATCCCTTCATTACATCCTCACTATCTTCATTATCGTTTACATTTCTAATCAGGATAAGGGGACTTTTAGTGCGGCAACAAAACAATACAAACACACATTGGAGCACAGCAAACAAAAACCCATATTCTTGCAATTCAGTTATCAGTATGTAAACTCATCATATTCCAATTACTATTTTATGGCCATCAGCATCTTTGGAATCAGTGGAATATCCAGTCGTGGGGAAATAAAGCAGGATTTTGTGGTAAAAAAATAATAAAAAGATCTTATATTGGTGCTTGAAAAAAAAAAGGCCAGTTTTTTTTAATGTGTTGGATCAATGTAGGTGTAACAATGGTAGAAATCTAGTAAAGGGAAATCAAGTGTTGTGGCAGGAATTGCACCACCAAAAGGGGGAGGAGTTGGCGGGATATCACATTTTGTTTGCTGATGTGAACGCATACTGTAGCTTAAATGTCACACTGTAACCAACACTTTAAAACTTGACTTGATTTGAACGTCTGTACATTGGTGAGATTTAGATGTGGGGTTGGCTGTGTTGCAGTGTTAGGGTGTGGCACCAACCATACAGGAGTCCTGCTGTTGCTACATGTGCTGCAACTTGTTGGTTTGTCACTGTGTATTAACAGAATATGATTTCTAGTCATGTGCCATAATATTGTTTCAAACACAACTGCCAAAATAATAATTCAGTTAAAGCAGAATGGCAATGACACACTCAGAGAATGACACAATAAATTAGCCTTTTTAACATAATTCGACTGAATATGCGCATAATTCTCTAAACTCGCACTCATGCAGCAGTTCATTCCTTGGTTTTTAACAGACAAAACAAATTAGGCACAGTTGAGAATGAATGTCAATTGATAACTGTGTACATGTTGGTATTTCATAGGGACATTTTGTTTTTTGGTTAAATTGAGGTTGATTATGACTTGAGTATTATTTAGTATGACAATAAAAGTCTCTTATCACAATGTGTAGGCTTTCTAGTTCTATTGATATGGTTTAACTAAAACGTGTTTGAGTGAGTTTGTGAATGAAAAAGCTCACATAGACATTAATGAGGCCTTATGGTAGATCTTATGACTGAGAATAGTCGAGGACCAAGGCAGGTTCCTTGAGGAACTCCCCTCTCAATGTGACTTTTCTTTTTTACGAAAGAGACAATGTATGGTCCAAAGCTCTAACATTGTAGTGTTTACAGTAACATATGATAAAACCTGACCTTGTTTGATCCATCACACAGTTAATCTGATCTTCGAGTTGTCAGTTTCATTAGGTAATCTTAAGTAATTTCAAATACCGGAATAGGTTTGATCCTAGCAGGCAGATGTTTCATCACAACCACAGAAGGGTCATATGTGTATTTACCACTGGGTATTGCAGGCTTACAAAAGCAACAGGTAATCCTCGCACTTGTATAGATATATCTACAGAGATATTGCTGTAAATACACCTTAAGGCAATACACAAAGCCTGAACAAAGATACAGATTTAACGAACTACCAGCTGTAGTAGAGGTTTTGGAATAATAGTGCATCCATTTTAACCAAATTACAAGCCAGTTAAAGATTTTTTCATTGCGGAAAATGGGTCAAAGATTGGCCCTTTCAATGGATTGGGGCTACAAGAGACATAACCATTAACCAATTAACAAGATCAGAAATTACAACAAGTTTCCTTGGGCTGATTTCCTTTGCATGCGCTAATGTCAACAAAATAACCATCATTAGTGTCAAGGCTGCTAATGAATGTTAGTTGGAAGGGTATGGTAGGCTCTAGGCAAAATGTTTTTTAAAGTATGTTAGGTTAGTTGCACTGTTGTTGCTACAGCAAATGTGAAACACCAATTAGTCATATTTTAACACTGGAGAATGTTTTGTGAGTAGTGGCATGGTCCACCTGAAGTATAAAGCTGTCAGTCAGCGCTCAAGGGAATGAAATACTGAAATCAATGGGAGGACAGAGCAAGATGGGCTAATTACATAGCTGACACCTTGCCTTCAAACATCCTTTTGCAAAGCATTTTTTCAGGCTTTTTCATTTCCCAACAACTGCTTTGTTGAGTGTGCATCGCTGTGTTAGCATTTGTTTTGTAGACATTTGTATAGAAAACATATAACATATGTTGTGAGCAAACCACAATTGCATTGTTATTCCTACTCCAACACGGGGAACAGTGGTTGTCAATGCCATACATTCTGGATGTCAAGACCCTACTAGGAAGATAGATGGCTCAAATAAATCAAATATGATGCAGGAGCATGCCTCTTGTCTCTCAAAATGCTTCATGCTTTCTCTAGCAGCAGTATCTTAAGGCCTCTCCAGCTCTTCCTATATAGTGCTGTTTTAAGAGAATTCAACCTTGTGATTATTATTTATCTTTTAAAACTTGACAAAGCTAATTTATCTAAGCAGTCACCATTATGGATGGGTATTCCAGGCGGGACAGCCTCTCGAGGCAATAGTAATACATGGAGGGCTGATAGTGAAGCTGAAGTATTTAAAATATTACATGTATAATTAATGACATCGTCTGGGAAATATTGCAGATTCGATGGGTAGAGGCTTATTTGAATGTTACTCTTCAGAATAGCTAAGCAGTGGCCTCCTACTAGTTTTTTTTGGAGTGTTGGACAAATTCACACTTAAAATAACCAACGGTGTCATGACGACACATTGTGTAGAAAGAGCATTGAGGTGAAATAAAAAAAAAAGTGTCAGGTATCACATCACACCACCACTAATCTCCTCTCATCAGCGGATAAATGAGAGGTAGTGACAAGGTAATCAAATCGGAAAAGCCTCATAAATGGATCCTGTCGAAATTGCCTGTGTGTGACACGTGGCTTGACAGGCCATCAGGTTCGAACACTTTGGTTTTTGGTCATGGCGCATCTGTTATTTGGATCAAGATCGACTTCCGGGGGTTAGCATCTGTCAGCTTTATTTACAGCAACAGCACTAGGCTTCAGAGTGCAGGTTACTGCCAAGGATGCCTCTTGTGAATGGCTGTGGCACATTGTGTTCCCGTCTTATCAGACTTAGCTGAAGCTGCCTCTTTACAAGTGTGAGATAGATCCCTCTGAAAGTGAAAAACCAAAGTGGAGGCTTCATACATCAGTGGTTCTTGGACCCTAAGTCCCATAACACGCTACTGAAATAGACCGTTTGTTATAGTCTCCTAGTTTTTGGTCCGACTTTTAAAATCAAAAACCGACTAGAGTTTGCCGATGAGAAATCATGCAAAAAACTTGAAAGAATATATATTACTCACGTTATCCTCACTGAGTGCTTCTGTAGATGAATATACATTGCGATGGAATGTATCCCTCTGGCTTACTGTAACTTAAGAGAAAACTAGAACAGGTACTTTAAATAGAACAACCCATCCAAGGGCAACATAGCTCTGCTTTTTATCACTAAACTCGGAATCACAGGAGAAAGATGGAGTGTGGGGAAGATGGGCAACAGAATACAGAAACAATGAAGTGGAACAAATCCAACAGGCACAAGCTTTATCTCGTTCCCTTCGCCTTCCCTGCCTTTTTTCCATTGTTGCTATCTTTCGCTATCTTAATGAGCACCACAGCTTTCTATCGAGGGATGGTGCCAGTGTGATACATCACAGACAGGGCACATACAGGGAACAAGGACAGGACAGTAGCAGGGTGACAGTGATGGCAGAGCGATTAATAGTGCTATAGGCATGCATATTCACAGAGTAGTAAAAGAGAAACTCTTAACAGTATTTTCAAATGCAAAATAAATGATCTTAGTATTTAAGACAGGCCTGAAACAGTCATGAAATGGTAGTTTTATTGTTGCCAATAAAGCTAGCTTTTTTTAATGCTTTCAATTGGGAGCAAAATATGAACTTCGAGTAGAGGATAATTCAAACGAGGGCCCTTGAGACTGGGCTTGTAATGAGACTCAAGGACTACAGCCAGGACGTGTGTGTGTGTACTATCACATGACTTTTCTCAACTACTGAATACTAACAATGTGCTCGACACCTTTTTGAGAAGCAGTTAAACCTTCTCCTTCCCATTAAGAGTGACATTAACAGGCTTATGTTCTTCCCGCTAAGCACACTCTAGTAGAAGGGTGAGTTATAATTGCTCATCGGCCTGAGTTAAAATGTCTGGTCATAAAGTCAGTGTGCGCAGAGAGCCGGTGGCGCGATCAGAACCACTCTGTACTTGGTCTGAGAGCTCACTTGCGTAACACTATCTAATTTCTAAAAGGCATTGTTGCGCAACATTGATAGAAGGTGACCTTTTTATTTGTTTGCCGCAGATTCTGCTTTACATTCTTTCTCTTAGCATATTTCTGTAGCATCATTATTGCTGTCTATTCCCTTCCTATTCTTGGTGATGCGACACACATTTGTTCAGAGCAGGGTTTAATCGAACAAAACCCCAGAGAAGAAACCCGAGAGCAGCACCAGCAGGGCTCTGCTTCACCTGGTGAGACGATTACTGAGCCACTACATAAATGCAGAGGTCGGGTGAAGAGTGCGTCCATGTCTATGCTCTATGTGAAATCAGTAATGAGCCAGCAACTGCCTGGAGAGACAAGTGGGCCTGCTCATTGCCATGCATAGTATGAAGAAGCAAGGACAGCAGGGGAGTCCCAGAGGCTATATACTGTAGAAAAGGAAACAGGCTATATTGTCATTCTAACGGTGGTTTAGATTACATGGGAGATGCTCTTAGCTGATAGCAACAATAGGGTAAGACATCATCTTGCCATATATAATGTGGTACATGATTGTGTTCCATGCCAAGGATAGCTTAACAGAGGCTCCATTTGCTTGGATGTATCTGAGTCAGGGCTCAAAATGCAGTCGGTCTGTCAAAGACGAGCTGTGGAGAAAGGCATCATCGATGTTCTATTTTTTCCCACATGAGACACAGATTAGATAATCAAAGATGTGCTTATATTTAAAGGAGAATAAATAAAAATGTCAATACAGTTATTCTAGCTCAAAGGATTTCCTGTTGGATGCATTTTTAGATTATTCCATCCATAGCATTACCGTTGCACAAGTATAGAAGCGGTCTGTTGCTGGCAATGTCCTGGAGCATGTCACCCGAGACATGGCTGGGCCGCCAGATGTTTCTTAATAAGTCTGTCGGCTGATTATAGCTCGTTTCATGGCTGCTGCAAATGTCCTTGGTGCCCAGTGAAAAATGTTTGTCATGTATTCGCTAACAGGGACACCTGGGACGATTTAAATTAGGATAAAGTAAAAGAGGCAAGCAGTGTGTTTCCTTATCCGCATTAAGGGTTTGGCTAACATGGATTTTTTAAGGGCAGATGATGATATAGGTATTTTTAGATCAAGGTTGCTGATAATAGCGGATATTTGTGCTGTATATTGTAAACATGGTCGATGGTACTTAATAAGACACAAAGTCTCCGTTGAGATTCAGCCTAATGAAATTGTAGGACTGGAAGTTCTCACACATTTACTCTTGAGAAGCAATTATGATTAGAAATATGGAAATCTGCTAATTAAAGCCAAATCAACAGAGGATACACGGTGCAGGGTTTTTCACTCGTGGGTAACTTATTTGTATGAAATAAAACGTTTAATGTGAAGTGAGAGGCGAAATAGGGAGCGTTTGAGTAGGTAGCGTGACAGTGTTTGTCAAGTCGGCGCTGCTGCAGGGTCTCTCTGTATGACAGGAGAAAATTGACTCGTCTCCCTTACCTTCCCAGCTTGCTTCGGGCCTTTGTTCATTCATTACTGGCTGAGCTCTAGTGTTTTTTTTTTGTGCCTCACAGAAATCTGGTGATATTTCCGAAACAGTGTGGCTTCTGAACTGTCATCTGCAGTTAAAACCATATCAGATCTTTCCATTGACCCGCATCTGTTCAGAATACGTGGCTCCTGCTATTTCCATCTATGCCCGTTAGAAGGATTAAACAGACTTGCAGTAATTCCATCTTTAAATTGTGTGTATTTTACAGATTTGTGTGTTGAATGTGGCAGCTCACAGTGAATCTGAGTCTTAGGATTGGCTGCCTGACAGAGCAGCAGAGGTCGTATGTGACACTGTCATTTTTCACAGATGGTGTGAAGGCTGCCATTGCAAAAAAAAAAGCTGGAATATCAATAGGCTGATCTCTGAGCATTCTCTGGTTAGTGGTAAGGAGGGGGTGTAGTTGAATAGAGGGCACCTTAAAATGACATTTCTGCAATGCTGAGGATAATTTGCGGTAAATCACTTTGAATATAATTTCTATGAAGTGGCATCTAAAGGTCACAGTGACAGACTTATGAGCCTCTTGCTGTCAAGACTCATGACAATTCATCAAGGCAAATAAAGAGGGAGTGCAGCATTCACTTGGTCTTGATTTAGGTGACCGCATTGAAACGGAAGATTAGGGAGAGTCTGGCCAAAACCTGTATTCATACACCCCCTCGCTGTATTCATAATCAAAATCTGTGCACACACAAAGACATGCAAATTCTCCAGTGTATTTTTTGATCTCATCCCCCTCACTTGGCACACAGTGACACATGGCCACCTACAGGTTCTCTAGGGAATCAATGGGTAGTTGATTGTTTGCAGATTATCCCAGCTTGTTTTCCAACCGCTTGAATGCCATTTCCTGCTCGTTAACACTCCATTAACTTCATGTCCTCTTAACACAAGCACTGCCAGAGAGGTTTGAGAGGCTTCATCACACCTGCAAAGAATAGGTTCTCCCTGTAATTAGATCCCCTCATGCATAATGCTAACTTTTAATGAGAGGTCATTGTCAATTTATTCTTTATAAGTTTGATACTCCATCTGTTAAGCACAGGCTTATCATGCTGGAGAGGTTGTGTGACTCTGGGAGTTGTCAGGGGGCAAAAGCTCCTGGTAGTGGCTTCCAAAACAAATTAGACCCAAGTAAGAGGCCTGGTTTAAATTGACATCAAGACTCCTTGAATCAGCTAACCCTCTTCTAGAATTCAGACTGTGATGAGAGTGTTTTTGGAGGGTGTGAGCAGTACCAACTAGATCAAATTGTGTTCATCTCTACGCACAGCAGGTGTTCTGAAAACAACAGGTGGAACGGTCTGGACTTCAGTCACCAGCCAAGTGTTGAGATGCTTCCGAGGTCCACTTTGTTAGAGCCAATATACAGTATGTCATGTAGGCAATTGCTGTGAGTCGTTTATAAAACTAGGGTGAAGTTTGGGCTATTTAGACATTAGGATTTCACGTGCATGTTTAGTGGATTATTCAGCAACAAGTGTGCAGTTGGGGCCTCCAAGTTTGAGGCATTGCCACCGTGTTGGATAATCCGGGATTGCTTCATTTGGGTTGGAAGTAACATGCTGCCAGCAATACTTCATTAGGAGAGCTTGTGGGATAGTCGTCCAGCTTAGAAAACCACCCTTGGCACCTTTCCATCGTTGGAATTGGGTGTTGGGAACGGTGTCTGACCATTTTTCCTTCGAAAAACAAGAATCTGAGTGATTGGCCAGGTGTGAAGGAACGTAGGCAGGGTTTTAAATTCTTACTTGAGCGGAATAACATTTCCCTGAGAGTAAGACAGAATGAGATTGACAGACAGATGCAGGCATTGTAATTGACGGCTGCAGTTAAGAGTTGAGCTCTCAGTTTACACAGTGATCTACTTTATTGGCATGAGGGTAGAGAACGAAACTATGAAGTTGTGGATAGAAGTAGCCGATACTAACTTCTATCTGGGGTTACCTGGGAGGACCTAAAGGGAGAGAGTGAGAAACTCAGATATCCAAAGGGAGCTTTTGGAAGAACCCCTTCTCCTTTTAGTTGAAATTAAAGAATTTGCTGGAGGAATTGCCCATCTTTTCCGGGCAGGGAACACCCCAGGTAGAGCTGGATGTTGTTTATCCCACCGCCAGTACCCAGTAACCTAATCAAATGACTAAAAAGGGGTGGATACATATCTTTGATCATTCTCTGGTTAAATACTTAACCTGAATCTGTACAGGAATCTGCCAAGATCCATCCCTGACATTCTGACATCCCTAAGACAGTGGAGAGGGCTTGAGGAAATGAATGCAAATTTGTAATTATACTTCAGCAGCCATCTCAAAACACTTCGGTATCTTTTTGGTTTGATGGTTATCGGAGCCTTTTTCATTTCCTGCTAAACATTTCTTCAAATATTTGTATCCGCTTATATGTCTGTGTAACTCCTTGCTCCTTGTCAGTATCCCTGTTTGAATGACGGCCTTGATGGAGAGTAGTTTACACACACTGATAAAATGAGCCAATATTTACCTAAGCAGGAACTTAACCTCACTGCAGAGTCCAAAAAGATGTGATCCGTGAAGAAAACGACTTCCGCTTGATATTTAATAGCCTTCATTGAACAGTCCCACATTGTCATATTAAATTGTGACCGTTGTAGTTACACCACATGTCTTTACTTTGTCAGGCTTTTCTTTACAATAGGACATCCTTGAGCTTTGGATGAGCAAGTGTTTATTTTCATTTGATACAACTTTCCTATATCAATGAACTGTAATACGACTGAGAGAAGTGCCAAATGGACCTTCACCCCCTGTGGAGCAGCTGTACTGCAGCAATGATGGGTTTTGCATTCCAGTCATGCTTCTCTGCAAACAGCAAGTAAACGAAGGCGTAACCCTGCATGCTCCCATGGAGAGGGCCAGCGATGAAAATGCATGTAATCATTGAAGGCAAGGGACAATTGCCCTGGGCTTTACCTTGGATCAGTGCTCAGAAATGGGGAAAAGGAATCTGGACATGAGGGAGGCAGCCAAATGCATCGGCATCATTGCAAGTACACAGCTGCTTGTTAAAACAATGTTCCTTGAATATCTAGAGGAAGCAACATCAACAGAGGTTTAGACCTGTTGCATTGTCCGAATTTGACAAGCAGATGTCATTTGAAAAAAAAATGCATCGATTGTTTCCTACTTTATAGTTTTGGGGGTTTAGATCTGGCCCTCCAGGAGTCCACTACAAAAGACAGTGAGGACAGAAGTTGTGGAGAAAGGATGAGGTTAGCCCTGTCTGCTTCCCAGAGGGCAGAAGCAATTTTAAGCTCTAGTGAGCCAGCTCCCCCAATGCCAAAGTCTGAACACAGAACAATACTCAAGTTCATTTATGCACGTCCTCCCATGGCAGCAACTGACTTTTCTCACTTTTTTCTAATACACTAAACAAAAAGGGCACAATTAGGATTGTGGAATCCTCTCAAACACTTTCAATTCAGTTAGGACGTTTAAGGACAGTGAATATATCTTCTTAAATGTAGTATACATAGATACATTAATCTACTAGGAAGTGCAAAAGTCTTAATATTCATCACCCTTTGGATAATAATAGAAGTGTCACTCATGTTGTGATTGTGCTCTGTCAGATGCAGTAGCGCTGACTGCAGTAGTACAGAGACTAGCAGGTAGGCTCTGTGATTGATAGCTATGCTAAGAGTGCCACTGCTGCTCTCCCCAGGCGATGGCAACTGCACTCATTCTCAGCGGGCTGGCATGCCAGCATTTTTACCAACAGCACTGAAGCAAAGACGTCCTCCTCCTGCGCAGTACAACTTCCCTACAATTGGGGTCACAAATAAAGAATTGTACAAACTGAAACTGTAAAACTAAGTCCTTTTGGATCAAATGAAGCAAAGCTGTGGCTTTCTTTTTAAAGCCAAGTGTGTTTTCACAGTAGCTTGATGCTACCATGGCTCACGATATGTGGATGGAAGCTTTAAAACAAAGACCAGACTCCCCTGGCTGTTCAAATTGAGCTGAAAAGGATTTGTGCATCTTTAGTTGACTCTAGCCGGAGCACAGCTTTCGCTGTGTTGTGGCAGAGATGTCAGGTGTGGGATCAGGCTTATTGCAGCTGGAGGTGGACAAAGAGCAGCAAAGGGAGTTAACTGCGTCCAATGTGCTTTGACCATCAATACTGATCCACTTAACTTTTCTAATCTCAAGCGAGCCACAAGTGTGTCCCATTTGTATTGTTGGTGTTTTTGAATATAAACCGGTGGACTTAAACATGTTATGGGGATTAGTCCAGCTTAGCTCCATGCCTAATGCAATGATTAGGGATGTTCTGGTACAGCAGATAAGTGAATGTTCACTAGTTACTCAGCAACTGCGCTAAACTGTTAAAGACCTTAAGCCGAAATGGCAAAGTCTTGGACACGACTGCTCTCCAGCTGCAGTAGTGTGTCACCCATAACACTTTAGAGTCTATTCACTTTGAATGCACTATACGTCATACATTAGTTAAACACTAGTCATCAACCATCTGATGACATAATTGATTGTCCTCATCAAGTTCTAATATATTACATACAGCATGTCGAGTAAGGTCTTCACACCTAACAGCAAAAAGTACAAAGCTATTGCAAAAGAGCTGTAGCATAAAATATATGACTGTATCTACACTGGTTTTGTTCTTTGGTTAATGACTCAGCTTTTTCGTAGTATGTCTACATTCTTCAGATGTAGCATTAATCTCCCAACTGAACAGACAATTCGATTCCCTTTTACATGATTAAACTCCAGATGTTGTCTGAACATTGATGAATGTTTGTGGCTCACCTCATCGTTTTTAGTCAAATTTGTATTCAGTTCTTGGACAGCATATTGATTTTTCTCAGCTGAATCGTATTTTCAAAAGGCTTTTCATTTACAGGCTGCATAACCACATGCGGATCAAGTTTGATTAGTTTACAAAAGAAGGAGCTTGTGGAAAAAGTTGAAGCAGTTCCCGAGCCTGATGATATTTATGTCAAACTGAGAAGTGATATGCCATCGAGTGTGCCATAAAATCTGACCTACAGCGCCTGGAACTGCTCTAAGAGTTGTGGCCCAGCTCGGGACACAGAGAAGGCAAACCACATTACTCCTAATACCAAAGGCGTGTGAACACAAGACTGAGCAGTGTATACATCAAAGCAAGGTCTACAACACAGGCACATGTTTAAGGTTAAGGGCAAGAACTAGTGGGTCACTTGGGCATCAAATGAATGTTATAGTGCTGTATGAAGAGAATTTTAAAGTGCGAGTTGGAAATGGACCTTTGATGATAAAATGTCAGCTCTAATTGTGTCAATAATTCCTTTTAAAGTTTTCATTGAACTAATTTTCATTTGGATTCTGTGTGTGAATGGGGTTTGATTACACTTTTCCCTATCTTTTTATGAATGTACGGGCAAACATTGCACAGTCTAAAAATATGTATTCTTGGTCATTCGAAGATTGATCTTAAAACGCCCAACAACTTCAAATATAGGGGTTTTGAAGCACATTCAGCAGAAATGAAAAGACAGCAATTCAAGCCAAAGGCTAGTCATTAGGCATTATGTAGTCAAAAATGTATCCAACAAAGTGGATAGGCGAACAAAAGCCTAGAAAAAAAGAACAGCTTTGAGCACTTTGCAGGAAAAAATAAATGGGCAAATGTATTTTGTATTCATCGCATGGATTTTTACACTGGAACATATGTTGCCAGTGCCTGTTTGTGTTTTGTTATCCTTGGTTTTGCAGATTTAACTTGGTCCAAACAGGACTACATGAAATACTTTAATAAAGAATTATACATAACATAAACTCAGTTGTCCAGTAAAGGAACAATCTCGTTCTTCCACTCATTAGTTTGAAATAAATTGCGTTTGATTGCCTCATTTCCATGCATCTTATCTTTCATCAGCCATTCATGTGTATTTCAATCGTGCAGTCCCAATTTTAGAGTTTTTTCTCTCTCAATAATGAAGCAGGTGTCTAATGGGGAGATGTTATTTATGCAATAATTATGAAAAATATCTGTGCCAGATATCTTAGCAGCTAATTACCAATGTAATTGGCATACAGACAAATTGGTACTGTTATTTGATGAATTTCTTTTAGAAGAGCCTAAAGCTGATGTAAGAAAAGGTCACACTGCTCATTCGGATGTTATAGCGGGATATATAGTTATATTTTATAATCTACCTCTGGATCATCATTAATCTACTCTCACACCATTACACGTTTAACAATGGCATTGTTTTTTTGTAGCAAAGTGATTTTATTTTTCTGAATGTGACTGAAACTAATAATAACATATTAAATAATAGTAACTCCATGTTAAATAATAAAATACTGCTGAAGTCCCACAGTAATGTTTTCCTAGTGTTTTCTGGATATTTTGAACATATATGTTCCATGCCAAGTTGAAGGAAAGGCATGTGATTTCCTTTGAGTTAAACAACTGTACCTTAAAGGTGGGGTAGGTAAGTTTGAGAAACCGGCTCGAGATACACTTTTTGTTATATTCCATGGAATGCTCTTAACATCCCGATAGCAATGAATATCTTAAGTGCTTTGACAAAAAATCCATTAAAAAATGTCATCTGTGGAAGCCGTAGTACTGTAAAAAGTACGACCAATCATTTTAGCCGGCCCGGCTAAAATAATTGGATGGCCTACCTGCCTGTCAGCCTTCCATCTGTGCACAAACTTATCTCTTGCCCTCATTGGTCATGTGCGCGTTCGTGTGTGTTGGAGGAGGGGCTCTGTGAGGAAGTAGCAGATTTTTTCCGGTTGTGTATTTTCAAATTCTAGCGCCCTCGAGCTGGTTTCTCCAAAATTACCTACCCCACCTTTAATAGCATAATTGAACTGTGATTAAGCTATGAACCTATTATTTATGCCATTAAAAAGTCTTCAGATGACTCAAAAGTTAAACTGACACAGTCATCTTTCGTGCCTCATAACAAATCTTCTCTTCTCTTTTGTTCTTTCTCTTAGATTCCATCTGAGTAGGAGGTGGCAACAAAAGACCAAATGCCATGGATGTATTTAATTTCACTTACTGGAATGCCTCCAAAGGCAATGGCACAGAAGTTGTGGAAGAGAGCGAAAGCGCCTACAAGACTGTGGAGGTGGTGTTCATCGTGCTGGTGGCCGGTTCTCTCAGTTTGGTTACAGTTATTGGAAATATCCTGGTCATGCTTTCCATCAAAGTTAATAGGAACTTACAGACGGTCAACAACTACTTTTTATTCAGCCTCGCATGTGCTGACCTGATTATTGGACTGTGCTCTATGAACTTGTACACAGTCTACATCGTAATGGGCTACTGGCCCCTGGGCCCGGTGGTGTGCGACTTGTGGTTGGCCTTGGACTATGTTGTCAGCAATGCGTCTGTCATGAATCTTCTCATCATAAGCTTTGACAGATATTTCTGTGTCACCAAGCCCCTTAGCTACCCCGTCAAGAGGACCACCAAGATGGCGGGAATGATGATTGCAGGAGCCTGGGTCCTGTCTTTCATCCTGTGGGCACCAGCTATTCTCTTCTGGCAGTTCATTGTCGGTGGGCGGACAGTGCCTGAGAGGGAGTGCTACATACAGTTCTTCTCCAATGCTGCAGTCACTTTTGGCACCGCCATTGCCGCCTTTTACCTGCCTGTCATCATCATGATTCAGCTCTACTGGCAGATCTCCAGAGCAAGCAAGAGCCGCGTGAAGAAGGATGTCCGCAAGCCCTCAGCAGCCAAACCAGAGCCCCTGTCGCCTACTCAGAGGAATAACACTCCAAAACCCAACAATAACAACGTACAGGGGGAGGACACAGGTGGCTGCCAGAGCCAGAGTGCCAAGGATGAAGCTAACCATCACGATGGAAAACTGCAAAATGGCAAGGGACCTTCCTCGACAAATGCTGAGGGAGAAACCGAAGGTGACGATGTGGCGAGGGAGAACTGCGCTCCTGGAGAAGAGAAGGAAAGCTCCAATGAATCAACATCTGGCAGTGTGGCTGCATCCAATCAGAAGGATGAAGAGGCGGGACCCTCCGCCGCTAACTCCAGTGCTGAAACGAGCCAGCCCCTCCCCCGCCAGCGAGCCAAGGCAGGGGGCTCCAAGCTGACCTGTATCAAGATCAAGAGTAAATCGCCCAAGGGTGACTGCTACACCCCAACAAACGCCACCGTTGAGATCGTCCCGGCCTCAGAGCGGCAGAATCACGTGGCGCGGAAGATCGTGAAGATGACAAAGCAACCTCCCAAGAAGAAGAAAGGACCGCCATCACGGGAGAAAAAAGTGACCCGCACCATAATGGCCATCCTGGTAGCTTTTGTTGCAACCTGGACTCCTTACAATGTGATGGTGCTTATAAACACCTTCTGCTCAAGCTGCATCCCCAACACAATGTGGACTATCGGCTACTGGCTGTGCTACATCAACAGCACCATCAACCCAGCCTGCTACGCTCTGTGCAATGTCACGTTCAAAAAGACATTCAAGCATCTTCTCCTCTGCCAATATAAAAATAGTAGGTCAGCCAGATAAATATGGGCCACTTAGGAGGAAGAGTTGAAGTATGAGTTGTCCGTTTGTGTGTGCCATCTGTGTGTTTGTGTTTGTGTGTGTGAGTGTGTGTGTTTGAGTTCTGTGAGCATGATAAAGCCTGCATGAGTCCATTCGACATTAGTTCCCTTCATTTTATCCTTTTGTTTTCCAATTTCCCTCTAAAAAATTGGTTGTAGCACTTCACACAAATTTAACTGATTCCAGTTGTGTCGAGATGTGTCGTGCAGAAGCAGAACAGATTAGGAAGGTTGCGCAAAATTAAGTTTTACTCAAGTGTTGTAAGCTAAAAAAATCAGGCTGTGTAAAGCACGGAGCACTTGGGAGTGACACTGAGCTGATAAAAAATGAGGAACGATAAAGAGCAGAGGAAGATCTGCACTGTACGAAAACACACAACTTCAAATGGGAAAATAGGGCTGACTATCTTTTCAAACCTAAGAAGTTTGACGTTCAGTAGAGATACATGTAGATAACTGTACATATCAGTGTAGACTCAATATTTATGTCACATGTGGATGTGTGCTGACTCTGAGTATGTGTGTACACTCATGTTTGCCCCTCTTCTTACTGTCTGTCTGTGATCTTTATCATGGCACTTCCAACCAGCCACATGTAGAGTAAAGTGGGGCAGCTTGCGTAGATTGCCTCTTTAGTGGTTACATTAGGGCTGGAAGATATTCCATCTGCTTATGAGCCCCTGTGGGTCGCCATCAATACAAAATAGATATATAAATATATTAAGCCTGCACTTCAGGCAAATTACATTAAAACAAAAAAATATTTACTCACTTGCCTTAACTGGTGGTGTTTAGCCATCACGCTGTGTTTGGGTTGATTTTATTTGGTGTCTCAAAATGTCTGCCTCCCCCTTCATGCTTGAATGCTATATTTTTTGTAGTCACAACATAAAAACACATTTAAGACACAGTCCATACTGATTATACTTCTTCATTAGAACTATTTTCTAATGAAGAAGTAATCGCTCCCACTTAACTCACTTCAAAAAGTTAACAATATCTGAAAAACTTATGTTATTCTTTACAAGAGTTTAAAATACAAACTTGTTTATCCAATACATCACTACTTCTACTAGCTTGAATCTTACTAACAAACAAACCCCCACTTTGATGAAAAGTTTGGTGCCACTCAGGTCATATAGTTATGAAGCTAGGCTAAAGTTAGCCTAGCTTAGCTTAGCATAGATTCAGGGAGCCGGGGGAAATGGCTAGCCTGGCTCCATTTATCAACACCTCTAAAGCTGAACGATAAACAGATTATATCTTGTTTGTTTTTGTGCAAAATGCAAGTTGTATATCTGTGGGAATATTTATTTTTTGGCAGGGAGCAAACATTCTTGTTGTCTTGTCAACACTCTGAGGAAATCACTACACCCGGCCAATAAATAATCCCACACATAAAACAACAACTTGACGTTTTGGATTACAAGCTGCCATTAATCATCATAAAGTAGTACCAAATAGCTGTTAGAACAACAGACAACAATAGTTATGACTAAATAGAAAATGGTGGCATGAGATTGTTCAGTCGCACTCTTTCATCGTTCAGTCGCACTCTTTCCTTTGCGTCATATCAGTTTTTACTATTGTTGACAGGATTGAATTTCAGTGGTTATTAGGATGTTTGCTGTTGCTTCTAGTAACCATCCCTCTGTGAGTGAAACAGGTGGCTGGAGCTCAGAGCTGAGGCGTATTACTGTCTGTGGGAAGGCATTGTGTGGTGTGTGTTTGTTTTTTGGCGTGTGTGGATGAGTGGGAGACATCATATGATTCTGCTGATTAGTAGATTGATGTCACAGCGTGTACTGTACTCACTATACTGATGATGATTGTGAAGTGTGTGTGTGATCTTGTGTGAAGCGAGTGTGGGTATACCTGCTGATGTGTGTTTGCTCCAAGAGTGGAGTTTACTTCTGATCACGGGTTAAAACCTTGTGATTTAAATAAGGGCTATTTCTGCGTCTTTAATGTACACATTCGTAATCCATCGTCTTATTTTGAAAATTAACAAGCGGGTTAATTAATTCTATGTAAATCATTTTATTCTTAGATTGAAAATAATAAATAGCTGTGTCTTATTTTAATTGAAAAAAGAAATTAGAAAAATATCAATTTACTGTAAGACATGTTCAGTGTATCCATGCATGTCATCCATCATTTCAACATATTAGCCAATTCTCTGTTACGGTAATGTATGCTCACCAGTTGGAGTGATGAATATTCAGGAGCATTTGCCATCAGGAGGTTGCCACAGCGGCTGGTAGGGGGGCTTTGCAGAGAATTACTCCTGCACGGAATATCTCCTCAAGGCTGTCTCCTTATACAGAGATCTGGGACAGATCCTATAATGAAAACTCACCATGAGGCTGATCAGATTATAGGACGATGTGGAACACCTACATTTGAGATTAAAGATTGCCCATTACACGCTCAGCTTGTGCTTGCATGCTATGCGCCTATGCCCCACTTAGTGCTCCACTCGGTCCTGATCCTGGTATAGTCTCTACCTCATATATGAGGTCATGAATGTAATGTAAATACCACATTTATTCATTAGCTTGCTCTATTATTAATTCCCTAACTCCTGCACTCATTAAAGCCTTCGTTCCTGCTATGTCAAAGCTCCTAAGTGCAGAGTCAGTACTTGCATTCAAGTGTTGTAGTCACAGAAATACATTCAATGTTTGCATAAAGCTTGCACACTGACATTTACATTTATTTGCTGGCAAATAGCAAATGCTTTGTTAAATTACCAGCCATTCATAAACTCTGTATGCATCCCCAAAATGTTGCATTACATCAGTGGTGGAAGAATTATCCTTTACTCAAATCAAATCAAAAATAAATACATGTAAAAATAATGTTTAACAAATTATAGTCATGCATTTAAAATTGTACTTAAGGTGAGACGACTTCTTTGACAATTTACAAATCGCAGTTTTTTCCTTTAATACAATTGAAGCCATTTATTGTCAAAATGATTCTTAATATGGTCAGGATAGTTCTAATGATCCTACAGTACATGTGACATAGGAAGGGGAGCCAAATAAGAATAAATGTTTTAATCCAATGTTTCTGACCTGGCCAGCACACAAAAACTGACCATGTCGTCTTATTTCAAAGTTTGTGGGTTTGGTTGGCACTCCAGATGCCTAAATACGGGGATTTCCTCGATATGTCCCATTTGATATACATAATTCTGAATGGGCCTTTAGAGTAATTTAACTTTTTTCCCACTAGAAGTACCTATAATATTTTGGTATTTGAGTAAATGCACATTCCACCTCTCCTGCTCTTCATAGATGGTCCATGTTTATCTGTCGAGACAGTTTCCGCATGAAGTGAGGCATCCATCCCAGCTCGACATCCAACCATCCGTCACGTTGATAAGTGGAACCATGTCTGTCTGACATCCGTCACACGTCTCAGTAGTGGGTAGAGAGCCTTCCAGAATATCTGATTAATCTTTGCTAAGCTGTCGTTTGAGTGATACCAGCAGGAGAGTAAGTGGCTCACAGCTCAAGCGGTGGTCCAGGGGTCCCAGTTTGAGCAGCTGCTTGAGTGTTTGATGGAAGGTGATGGCAGTTTATCACCTCCTGGAGCGGGAGAGATGCACCTAAAAACAAACAAAAGTGCTTTCCGTGCTTATCTCCACAGCATGCACTTTAAACGTCAGGAGTAAAGTTCTCAAAAACCCCTTCGCTCCCCCCCTGTTCCTGTTGCCAATATGGTGGACGGATGAGAACAAAAAGACGTTGTTGTATCAGGCGTTGTTGGGGGGGGGGGGATGATGTGAGAGAATGTGGGCTTATGATAGAACGAGAAAGCGTTGTTTGTCGACAGCGAAAGAGAGCGGCTGTCATGCGTGTGAGGGAGATAGCCCCCAAGGTGTACAGTTTGTACGTTTAGAGACAGATAAGCTTGCCTTTGTAGTCATGGCTACGAGAAGGGGAGGAGGGGGAGAGACGGGGGCTTGTTAGTGACAAAATCCAAAGCTAGAGATTCAGCCTGCACCATGTTTGGAGAAGTCACAGCAGTTCTGTGCAGGTCAGCCAAGGGTTTTGATGCAGGAATTCGAGTGTCCCAGACGAAACCTGCCGCCTGGTGTAAACACAGCGAGATACGGCGCTGTTTACCGTCCCTGCCGCGCTTTTATTGCGTCTCATCCTCATATTGTGCAAACAGAATCCACCGTCTGTGCTTATTATATTATAACCTTCTTACTTTACGAGCTCTAATGCATATATGCTCACCTACGGACCATATATTCTGATGTTCATCTGTCTAATATGACTAGAATAAACATTGTCTCCATTGTAATCAACAGACCATCATGTGCCGTCAGAGCTAGCTGGGCTCCTCTTCACACGGCTAATGTCAAAGGGCTAGGCTCCTTTTACGGAGTACGTATGACATTTATCAGAGACAACTTCAAATTTAGGTTTTCTCTGGGCTTCTCTCTCTCTGGGCTGTTGCTGAGAATAATTTCGGCAATCTTGTGCAGCCATGCAGAATTGAAAACACAGCAGCTTGTGCATGCTGGGAGAATTCTAATCGGAAAGTATATTTATATCGCCAGATTGTACGGAGCAATTGAAAGTGCCTTATCCAGAGAAACATAAAGAAATTGCTCTTTTATCCCTCAACCCCTGTTGTATCTTACAGTAAGTGTGTCTGTGTGTGTGGACGGGGCTGCAGTGTGATGCCCATTAGAGAAAGTGTTCAGCCTTTTAAAATTAAGATTTGATGTTTCTCAGCTCTGAGCTCCCAACACTACCCATTGTAACAGCCACTGTGATTGCAGAGTGGACTGAACCATCTAAAATCATCCTCTCAATCCTTTTTAAATCATTTCTCAAAACATGTGACATCATTGACACATTTCAATACTATCTAAGAGGCACAGCGGGCTATTTTGTTTGGTTTTTTCATCCAGTGTGTGTGTGTGTGTGTGTGTGTGTGTGTGTGTGTGTGTGTGTGTGTGTGTGTGTGTGTGTGTGTGTGTGTGTGTGTGTGTGTGTGTGTGTGTGTGTGTGTGTGTGTGTGTGTGTGTGTGTGTGTGTGTGTGTGTGTGTGTGTGTGTGTGTGTGTGTGTGTGTGTGTGTGTGTGTGTGTGTGTGTGTGTGTGTGTGTGTGTGCATTGACATCCATCATGTGGGAAATGGTGCTTTCCCGTGTGTGTCTGCCTTTATACTGAGAACAGTGCTGTCATTGGTCAGCGTGGGTGTGTGCATGCAGCTTGATGTGCGGTGTTTTATTTGTTCTCAATGGCATCCTCAGCATGAAGACATCAGATTTGGACAAAATATCATGGCACACATCAGGGAAGATGCACACAGTGTAATTGTCTATCCCTCTGTCATCACTCCTTTCTCTTTAAAATTTTTCGTTCAATAGCAACAGGTTGCAAGACTCACTTAGACGCAGTTTTGTGTGGTATTGGAATACATATAAATACTTATATTGTACATTTTCTATCACATTTAGTAAACCTGTTTCTTTTATCACTGTAAAAAGTACAAGTGTAATATTCCAAATTAAAATAAGATCAGTGTACAGCAAGAGAGTTTAGTTTTTTTCATTTGAAATTGAAAATGCTATTTAAAATCTTTAAATATATGAATATTATGGAAAGTATTTAAAGAGAATATTGTTATAAGAGGAGAAGGTATACATATATGTGTATTTCTGGGGGCATGATTTGCTAAGGATGAATTATTGCTTTGCAAACTGAGCGACTGGATCCAAACTGCGGGGATTTCAAGAATGACTTTTGCTGCCAGATGGGCGAAAATAGAGCAAATTGGAAATCCGAAGATGGACGAAGGCTAAAATTAGCTTCCAGTGACCTAAAGGCCAAGAGGCAAGTGGCTTCATTTTGATTTGGCCTGTTAGAGACACACACCTTGGAAAGAATTTGGTCATCTTCTATCTTACCGGACACACTTTCTAACTTTTAGCAACTTTACCATCCTGGGGAAAAGGTTGTTTTTTTGTGTAGAGCAACATAAGTGTTGAGCTTTTTGACCTGATCTGAAATTCAATGGTCAAGATTAACATGTGGATTTAAAACAAAATTAGCAACAAAAAAAAGAGTAAATAAAAAAAAAAAAATGAATAGCCTGCTGCAAATGTCAAGTGTACATACAAGTGTTCATTTTTCATTTGCCTATGTACGTAGATGTTCATGTATATTCACTCACTGTGGCTTGTGGCTTCTCTTGCAATAGGTAAACATATTTTACAGTCTATTGTTTGCATTGTATATATCTATATGATAATAAAGTATATGTAATTCGGATGTGGTACATTTGAAATGTACATACACGTCTTTAATAGCTTATATCTGAATGTTTCCCTCATTTATGCTTCTCCCCCTCCCCCACTATGATACTTCCTGTACAGTAACAATGGTATTCATTTCCTTTTTTGATGCATTCTTAATTGATTATATGTTCTGGACAATGAATCTGGGTGTTATTATGATTGGCCACCTACGACACTGTAACGCAGCGTCCACACTGCGGCGTGCGTTGAAGCTTGCCGGCGGGCGTGTCTGAAGCTCGACCAACAACCAATCACATGAATCTCCTGCCCCGGACACACAAGCACGCGGTTTGATTGGCTAGAGCTTGTACTGACATATGATTTGATTGGCTGACGCTTCTGTCGAAGCTTCAAAAGTTGAACATTGCTCAACTTTTGAAGCGAGCAACGCGAGCGAAGCGACGCTCCCACAATGCAGTTCGGCAAAGCGTGACGTCACCCCATTCAAAGTGAATGGGCAGAAGTGTTGAAGCTTCAACGCACGCCGCCGTGTGGACGGGCCGTAAGATGAACTGCATTACGTGGTTACATTGTGCCATATTCTCTCAGAATGGAATTCAAATAAAGATAATATAAAATGTGTTTTTAATATCTGAGTTATTGAATGTGAGGATGCACCGGGTGAAAGAGAGGAAAAAAACGTTCTAGCTATTTATTTTTCATTCATTTTTATTTTGGAAAGAGGATACAAAGGGAATGTTAACTCCAACCGAGGAAGTTTTATAGCCAAAAGCTGGAGGGTAAAAATCAGTGGGTATAAATTGAGGTACAACAGAGCAGCAGGAGGAAAAACACTAAAAACAGTAGTAGTTTGCACACTTGTAGAGAAGCTTTTTCATGCAGACTCCAAACAAAACTAGCTTATGTTTATTCTAACTTGAAATGGAAGAAAAATATCAATAGCATAGAGTAATGGGGAAGGCGTTACCAAATGCACATCTTTTTTTTCTCCACAAATTAATTAAGTATAGATGTTTAGAGCTTCACTTTTAGCAAACTGCTTCATTAAGTCAAGGCATGGATCAAAGAGTTTTCCAAATTAGAGTTAGGCTATTCAACTGTATAACAAATCCTATTTATTCGTAAGAAAATAATCCTAGAAACAACATCATTAGGTAAAACACTAGTAAACAAATCTCTTTTCGTATTCATTATGCGTCCCTACCGCTGAGTATTACATCTCCTATCGCAACATACAAGTTGTTTTTGTTTTTTATCAGGTGCTAGGAAGAAGAAAAGGTTAAACATTTTGTCACTAAAAGACATATTTCAACTGGTTTTGTCAAAGCTCTAAAGGCTCCTACTGCCAATCTACAGGACATACAAAGAGGAACCGTGGTGAATTAGGGCAGTGGACGTGCTTCCCCGCTCTTCTTCCTTCCTCACAGGGAAAAACATCCTCATTGGTCCATTTGGGTGCGATCTCGCTTCTTGCCGTCCTTCTTTTGCTTCTTTGCATCTGCAAAAACAGAAAAGAAAAGGAGTTGCAGCACACAGTGTTTACTTTGACAGTTTCCCTGCCAGAGGTGGTGTTTTTGCACGTAAACAAATCCCATTGTCTCCATGAAGAGCACATATGCTACGCTTCAGATTTAAATAATCAACCGTATTAGTTTTAATTAGTTTTTGTGCATGCATTCCCAGCCTGCTCTTGGGAATTGATTTGTGGTCTGGTGTACGCCCCATGAAAAAACGCTTTATCAACTTCCCGCAACAGTGACTCTGTACCTGGCAGCCAGGACAGAAGCCACAGTCCATGGCTTCCCTTTCTGCTTTGCGGCCTCTCCGCTCTGCTGAACAGGAAGAGAGCACAACCTGCAGCCGTTTGGCTACCTAGCTCCTGGCTAACTGTTTTGGTTGACTGTCAATCTTCCTGGCTGTTTGTGTATCTGCCTCATACCTTAATTTGCATTTCGTAAATGCTCAGTAGGTAACGTTTGGCTGAATTTGGGGTCAATTTCATATGGGGACACTCCATTGAATATGATTTGCATATTTATTCACATTTGTGTTATAGGAAGGTAGGTAATGTATGTGATGCTTGTATGCAGTTTTTGTTGAGACAAGCTAGTTGTTTCCCACTCTGCTAAAAGTAGCTTCATATTTAGGGTACAGACAGACTGGTGGTCTCAATCTGCTTGCATTCTTCTTGGCAAAAAGCAGAAATTTCCCAAAATGTGGAACTTTTGTGGACAGAAAATAGAACATAAAAATGAGCGGCCATCAAAAACGTCAATCTGTCACACCATTATGGTTTACTAGGGTTAGGGTTAGCCTTAATGATATTTGTAACACCTGCACTTTTCAAGTCGAAAGGGCCAATGTCCTTTTTGGAAAAATTGTGAATAAAAGTGTGCGTGCAACTTTTGTCCATCTAAGTACATATTTTCTAAAAGATATTGTCATAACTTTGCAGTTCTTAAATGCTTGCCCCATCTTATATCTTACTTCAAGTAGTGTTTTATTGCTAGCTCTTCCTTGAAAGTTTGGTTTATTTAAAAAGAGAAACAGTATAAGAAAAGATCAAATAAATTGTGATTATTATTTGTTTATGCAATGGATTATCTGAAAAGAATCTCAAATCCTCTAATGACATGCCGGCAAGTAGCTATGAAAAGTGACAAGGTATGCTAAGTCAATTAGATTTCAGTTGAGTTTCAGCCGTTCAACATTCAGAATGTTCACTATGAGAAATCTCTTCCTGCAAACTTCCGTAGGCAAAAACATTTTGACGTGCAAAGCGCTCTAGCCCATGTAAATACGGAAATTGCTCTTCCATTCCAGTTTGCTTGTTTCTAATTTGTTTGAATATTTTCTCTCTTTCATTTTTCTTCTCTTCGCCCTGTTGTTTTTGTCAGCATATTCTGCTCCCCTGGGAGAGAGATGGTGGAAAGGATTCACTCCCTCTCTTTCTCTGTCTCATCTTTCTCCATATGTGAAATGAGGATTTTGTATCCAGGCTGGAGCACTTTCTGCTGCATTTGCTCATTACATGACACTGCTTGCTCTCCTCTCTGCCTCTGACACACACTCATAATCACGCTGGGCTGCCTTCTCCGGCTCTAAACTGCCCTGAGACGAAAAACAAACCAACATTTTTGGCCAAGACGAGAGCAGAATCTGACTTTTTGGCATTTGTTAAGTGTTGGAATGTAGCCATCCAAGTACATCTGCTTAAGTTCTGGGGTATATTTACAATTCCCTGCATTTACAGAACTATACTTCTACCTCAACAACATTTCATAGGGAAGAAATATCCTACACTGAACTTATTTCACATGTATAGTAACTTCCAGATGTAAATAAAGTATAACAAATTAGCATCTCGACTGGCTGTAACATCAAAATACTGCATGCAACATGGATGCATTAATAACCGAAATATATCCGAAAGCAATCAACAATACAAGAGGATACTTTTTACACAATTTTAATAATTTTACCATGTTAAAAATATGGCATAGAAACGTGTCATATTCCAGGTTCCTAGAAGTGATGATTGCTAAATATCCTGTCATTTGTCAGCTGTCACCTGTCTAACAAATGAATTAACATTACAAAATAAATTAAATGTGAAAAGTGAAATGTAGCTTTCAAAGGCTGACAGACACAGCTAATGCAAAAGTATTTTAACTTTAGATTGATGTATTATACTAATTAACTAATTCAAATGAACAAGAAAGTTGTGCAGAGTGAGGTATCTGTCTTTGGACACTTTCCACTTTTGTAGGACAGAAACAAGGAGTGGGTGTAACAACAGTAGTTGGTGTAGCTCTGAATGATGTCTTTATTTAAAATGGGAACACCACCTGCCTGTCCAGAAAGAATGACACAAACAAACAAATTCCCAGATTCATCTCAACAGAGCCTTTTGTTTAACCTGAAATTAACTCTGGCATCCAAACACCTCAAACACGCTGCTCCCTGCTGTTCTGCTGAAAGGGAAGGCAGGGACCTTGAGCTTTCTACAGGCATTCATAATGTTTCATGTCTGTCACTCTTTGTTCTCTCTTTCGCTCCACAGGGTCTGCGTTTCACCTGTGCTCGACAGCAAAGACATGCAACTCTGAATCTCAGATCGCTCCCTGAGCGCCTCTTAGCATTGTCTCCAGAATCTGCAAATGACAGATGCTACCTCCATCACAGAAAACCTGCTGCAGTCAGGGGAAACCAATCTCCCAAACCAAGGTGGCTGTTCAGAATTGCAGATTTGGCCCGGCAGATCTCTGCTCCCAGCCGAGGGTTAGATAGCCTCTCCTCTCTCCATCTCAGTCACTCCAAAGCCAAACATGTCTGGGGTATTTCATAAGCTCCCTGATCCTGCTGCTGTGGACTGTATCTCTGCCATCCCCTGACACAGAAAAGCATTCACGATTCCCCTATACCTGTACACACCTCATTGTGAACAGCACCCCCTCTTTCTTTTTCCCAGTAACCCCTTTGCTCGTCGGGGCTTATCTTCCAACTGGCAGACGCGGAAAATTGTACGGCGCATCATGCAATCACATTGCCCCAAAAGCAGGTCTCTCTTTCCAACTGCTTCCCTTCATCATGGTTACTGTCATCCTCACTCTGCTTCTCAGTTTGCGCTCAGCCCGCACACCTCTGTCACTCCGCATCCACACGTCTGGCCTTCGTAGGAATTGATGCACGCAGGTAGGCAGCGATGGTTGCAAATCAAACATATTTTCTCATATTTCTTCTCCTACACAAATAATCCTGTATCTAGATATTTACATTAGAATTAAATATAGAAAGCAGTGTAATATGTATTGTATGTGTCAAAGGGATTGTAACTATTGTCTTGTCTTGAGTGTTATTCTCTAACGCTAACCCAAACCTATAACACACAGTTGCCATTTTTTCGGTTGATTTTAGGGAAGTGGCTTTAGAGGAAGGCCTAAAGGGACTAGCTGACAGTTTTGGCAACTTTCTTGTTGGATTTAGCGACGTTTGGAACTAGTGCTGTTAGATGCTGTCATTTGAAAAAGGTTGGCAACATTGATCTGGGTTTTCTGGCTGGATAATTAAAAAAGTATAGCTGGCTGGCTTGCTTCTTCAACTCCTCAAGCTCAAAAACTAAAACAAGACTTGTTGATATGAGATGTCCACAGTTGCACAGTTCAAAGGCAGATTGAGCACATTTGCCTTTGGGTATATGTGAGTGTGAGGGATGCTGATGTATTGGAGACCTGTCTCCCCTTCTCAATCGCCCCCACTGCATTACGGGATAAGTTCCATCCCCCATAGCTCTCAACGGCCTGGATCAATGTAGCAAATGGATGTCCTCCAAATGTAAAAGCAACACACGTCATTGGTAATGGTCCTTTGCTCCCAATGGACAAGAGTGATAATTATGTCTGCTGGAGGTCTTTAACATCAACATGTGTCATTATCGGGCATTTGCTGAATACTGACTGATTTGCTGACGGATGCTGTTGTTTCGGCGGACCCCTACTATAGTCCAATAATAAATCCAGCAGCATCCTATACTTGCTGTAAGAATCACAGTACAGTTCAGCTCCTCGACAAACCTCCTGTCACAATGCATTAATGATGTGTAACAGAGCATAACTTTAAACAAATTCCTCCTTTTTAGAGTCATATAGGCTTTGGCAAAACATCTCGAGACAAGCATTCAAGCAGACGGATGTGATACAGTTGGCAGCTGCAGACATCCTGTAGGGGGAAATTTAATTTGTCTTATCAATGTTCTTTGGAGCTTTATGTGACTGTGGCTGTTTTATGAAGTGACAGTTAGGTTAACCAAACTCCATGTGCAAACCATTGTGTGCACACATGTCATCTGCTGAGCGTGATAAGGGCGCAGTTTATGACCATTGGCAGCGATTCTGCACTAATTATAGTCTTGTTTGGACAATGGGACAGTCACAGTGGGTCAGTTACATCCTTGTTTACCGATTTAACAAAGGGCATCGCCTCACTAGGATTACATTTAGAGCTTTGTTATCAGCAGTTTCACACCAAGCAGACACTGAATTATTCTACAAGCATCAACCTGGTTATTTAATATTCTCCCATTAGCTCACATCTTGTGTCTACTCCAGTTTACCAATAACTGCCTGTTTCCTGTAGAATATGGAAGCAGAAGCCCTCTGAGACTTCATTTTCTTTGACGTCACTAAAGAGCACTAAAAGCATGTAATTACAGCTGAATAGTGATTTAACCTATTCACCTGTGTTTTAACACTGTCAGTCACCTCTTCAGCTTAACACTTAAGTATAAGGATTTCAATCATGCTTATGTGAATGTGCATCTCAGCTGGCATTACCTGAAATTAAAATCATTTGCAAGGATTTGTGGGATTTAGCGGAGATGACATCAGTGTGAGATGTGTCAGGAGATCAAAAGAAATCCAGTCGCTAATACACCTTGATGCACATATTGATGCTAATCCTAATTAACATTAAGATCATTTTATTTCAGATTTTGACCTAGTTGTCATAGGTGAAAAACACAACATCCAAAAACAGCACAACATATACAAGCTTGTCACAGGGACGATTAGCAGTTCAGCTGAATAAACAAGGACACCCTAGTGGTAAACATCCCTTCAGCTATAATTAATTAAACAACCAAATAATCCAATGTTCCCTGTAACTGTTTACAGGGATTTGACGGTGCAAGAAAGTATTGGAGTGATACATCGCATAAATCATTAGTTGTTTCTATATAGGTATTTTCTTTTTATCCAAACTGACCTTATGAGATCTCTCAATACAAAATAAACAACATTTACAGCTTTCAAACTAGTCGAAAAAGATGACTGTGTTGCATCAAGGGTTTGATGACTGTGTATTTGAACAAGTTAGCTTACTGTACATTACAAGTCTTGGCTTTGACATGGGTGGTACCTTTATTGCTTCAATACATTTCATTGTGCCAATGTGTTTAGAATAAAAGATCCTCATCCTCAGAGTCAGTTGATGCATTATACAGTTATTTGAGGGAATCAAGTTGCCATCCTGATTTTTAGCAGTTTGCTTCTGAAACCAAACACTAAAATATCATATATTTTGTTACAGTGCAGAAAACCTTTTCTCAGGACATGGTGATTCATCAACAGGACTTCAGTGCAACCCCCCTGATGCTGACAACATTTTCCAGGGAGGGTAACATTTTATCAAGTGATGATTTATTCTTCTCAGTTTACCTTGCAGCTTAGTCTTGGGGATTTTCCCACAGGGCTTGGTGGCTGTGACAGTGGCGGCGCAGGTTGCATCGAGGAGCGCTCGCTTCAGCACGCCTGCTCTGTTCTTCTTTCCCGTCGCCAGATCGCACTCCCCCCAAGCCTGGAAGTCATACTTGCACTCCCCTGTGGAACACAAAGAAATCACGTAATTTATTAGATGCTTTTGTATAGTGAAGTACCTCTGATAGTAAGAAAACCTGGTAAAAAAAATGACCCAAAGTAACATGTACATTTTTTTTAAAGGTCCCCTATTATACTGTTTTTCATCAATATATTATAGGTCTCAGATATATGCAAAACATGTCTCTGAAGTGTTTGGCTCGAAATACCAAACAGATCGTGCATTGTAGCATCCCATAAACCCCTCTGTTTCAGCCCTGTTTCAAAAGTGCTGATTCTCCGTCTTTTACTTTAGATGAAAATAAGGAGCCACTCCCCAGGTCCCTCTGCGAGATATTTGGTTAAAAAGAACACAATAGGCGCTTTCACACCAAGTACTTTGCCGTACTTAGTTAATCAGAACTTAGTTCATCAGAACTCTTTAGTTGGTTACCTTGGTTGGTCATTATCAATCAGTCAATGAATTAACCCCTTGAGGCTGAGGACTTGTGAGTCATACACTTGAATGGTTATTTGATGAATGCTTCTAATTTACCAAGCTATTATCTCCTTCCTATGTATAAATCCTCAAAGCCGCGTCACAAATTATTTCATTAAAAACCAAATATAAGATGCTTATAGCTTTTTTTTTCTAACAGCTACAGAGGGTGCTTCACAGTTTTTTATCTTATATTTCCAATATAATGAAACCTTCTAACAGATAAATGTAATCAAAAGCAGCCTGGCTCCTGTTCATTCTGGAAATAATGGACGGATACAATCTTGGCAGCAGAGAAATGAAAGTACCCTCAGCAGCACCTCAAATATATTTCACATAGACTATGTGCTTTCATTTGATAGAAAATGTACCCACCTTAAACTCAACCCCAGTGGATGCCAGAAAAAGCAGCAGTGGCTAGTGTATGTTATAGAAATGTGTTTGAAGAAGTGTGTGTGTGTGTGTGCATTTGTTTGTTTGTGTGTGTTTGTGTGTGTTTGTGTGTGTTTGTGTCTGCCCATGTCTCTCATATCTCCCTCCATTATTTTGTTGCCACTCTAGCCGGGCTCCCTGGAGGCTGTGACACACATTCGTCAGCTTTCTTTCACATGAAAAAGCCGAACCCCTTGTCACTGCCTCCAAAATCCCAGGGTGCTCATCAGAGGAGGGAAAAGGGGTGAGATGGGGTGAGGAGAGAAGGGACGCAGAGTGGCGAGAGGGAGTGACAGGGCCATTGTTGCAAGAATCCTACAGGGACTTCGTAAGCATCCAACTTTAAAACCGTACACCTCCATAATTTGTCTCTGAGCGAGAGGAAGAGAGATTATTCGAACTGCCTCCTGGGAATTTCACAGGCAGCCCATGTCCTCTTTAAGCTGTCATATACAAGCAGGCAATACAATGGTTGTACAAGTGTAAACACACCCCCTCATCAGCAACCCTACAGTCCTTCAAAGATTACAGGCTGTTTGCACAAGATCCTATTTACATGCCTTTGAAATTGGTGTCAGAGTTCTACGTTCTTAAGGTCACCACGACAAAGAAGTCTAAAGGCCTTGACACACCAAGCCGATTTTGGCCGTCGATAGATGTCTGGCCGTCGATGAGCGTCCTGTCGCCCTACTCAGATTGGTGTGTCCTGCACCATTGTGTCTTTTCGGCCGTGCCGACACCTTCCGCTGCCGATTGACCATGTTGAATCTGCAGCGGAGGCTGTCGGAAAAAGAAATCACTCTGATTGGCTGTTCAGCTTAGCGAATCAGTGCATGAGAAGCGAAACGGAAGTGAGGTACGCAAACAAACGATTAGGCACACACAGACAGCTATTATTTTTCATTTTCATCTCACCTGGACGCAATAATTTATTTTACATCATGGCGATCTGGAATGAAGAAACCGAAGACCAACTCAGTTGCCACGTAATTTGCTGCCACACTTCCTGCATGAGGTGGACAATAGCTTCTTCAAGTATTTAACGGACAGGACCCTGGAAAATGAAACCTCTAACAGACAGTTCACAAATTTGTAACGATGTGGTTAATTATTTTTTTATTGTATTACTTACTATTTTTATCTTATTGTATTTTAGTCGATTGTTTACATTGTACAGTTCTACATTTGATAATAAACCACTTTTTACCGCTACTGCAAAATACAAAACATTATTTCGTACCTTCATACTACAGCCATTAGATAACACAACCTTAGAATGAGGATAACATTAGCTATAGCCTACTACAATAAAAGTCAGAAGATACAGATGTACATAATGATACATAATTTGCCTGTCAGTGTTATGATGTTGTATATTAATATAATCTTGGATTATAATCACTGATGCATGGAATGTGGTAGCAGCAGTACTTTAAGGTTGCCTGCCACAGCCGCGTTCACACCGGAGTACTTTTCACCGTACTTTTCGCGTTTAGTTCCGTTAGTACCCCTTATGTCGCGTTCACACCAAAAATCGTACTTAATCTCGGGAACTTTTACCCCCATTTTTAGTGCCCGCTGAGAGATCGTACTTTCCTGTGGGTAAAAAGTGCCCCAGTGCTGATTGGCTGGGCGAATTGCAAACCACGCCCCGTACAACTGTGAAAATGTTGTGTAGAGCCGCCATTGTTTTTCCTCGCTACAAAAACCCAGCGCACCGACGGAGAGTAGTTTGTTTTTGAAAGCAGTTATGGCAAGCATCAAGAAATGATGAGGAGGTGTCGGCGCTTCTGGAGATCTACGCCGAGGACGCGACCCAGGGAATGCTACTGAAGCCAGTTCAGTAGCTTTCACTCGACCTGGGAATCGTGCACAGCCCCACGGCACACCGGCTAAAAATAAAGAAACTCAGGCAGGACTACAAACGGCGGATTCAGTGGCCAACGATGAGGACCACGACGAAGGTAAAATCAACTACATGCACTGGGGTTTTAATCTGCACAATAATGGTCTCAGATGTACTTTTATTTGCTCAGTAGATCAAGCTAGCCATGCTAGGCTGAATAGGCTAACACCGGCCCCGAGCTAGCTACATCTAGCTAGCTAGATATTCTCGGCCGCTATGAAAACGTTTTGACTTGTGAATAACTGTGCAGTGTTTCTGTAATTTGCTTCACTAACTCATGGCACTAATCGTCTGTTTCAGGCGAGGATGGACAACTCTCGGGATTGGAAACAAGCGAGCTTTGCATTCTAGATCACAGCGCTTGGTCGTCCCCCTTACCAGCAACCAAACGCAAAGGTACACACACTGTAACTTTGTCTTGAAAGAACGTTACGCATCGAACTGATGTTCACAATCATGTTTATTTCCTTCTTGGTACAATTATGAAACAGCGTGAAAACGTATTCGCCTAGACCGGCATTTACAAATGTTCACGCCTTTTTACTCTCTCACAAACATTGTAAACATCCGGGCTAGAGGTCACATGACTTCCGGTAAGAAAACTTGCCTCAACAACATTAAACAAAGTTCAAGCATACATGAAGCACTCTTCAAAAAGGAACAATCCTCCGTGTTTGAACCTCTTAAATCGCTGCATAGCCGATTTATTTGGACTGGATTATCCCAGAGAGTCTAAACATTCTTTATAACACAGTTTCAGATTTGTGAAACCTTTAATTCTATTTGTGAAAACACAAAAAAGAGAGATTTCAGTGCTTTTTCGCATCCTGGCCACATTAGACCAGGTCCTGATCTAAAACCACTATACCTAGACTCATCAAATCTGGACTGGGTTATCCCAGAGGGTCTAAACATTCTTTATAACACAGTTTCAGATTTGTGAAACCTTAATTCTATTTGTGAAAATACAAAGAAGGGAGATTTCAGTGCTTTTTTTACATGTAGACCACATTAGACCAGGTCCTGATCTAAAACCACTATACCTAGACTCATCAAATCTGGACTGGATTATCCCAGAGGGTCTAAACATTCTTTATAACACAGTTTCAGATTTGTGAAACCTTAATTCTATTTGTGAAAATACAAAAAAGGGAGATTTCAGTGCTTTTTTTTACATGTAGACCACATTAGACCAGGTCCTGATCTAAAACCACTATACCTAGACTCATCAAATCTGGACTGGATTATCCCAGAGGGTCTAAACATTCTTTATAACACAGTTTCAGATTTGTGAAACCTTAATTCTCTTTGTGAAAATACAAAAAAGGGAGATTTCAGTGCTTTTTTTACATGTAGACCACATTAGACCAGGTCCTGATCTAAAACCACTATACCTAGACTCATCAAATCTGGACTGGATTATCCCAGAGGGTCTAAACATTCTTTATAACACAGTTTCAGATTTGTGAAACCTTAATTCTATTTGTGAAAATACAAAAAACACATTCCTAGTATGTTGTAAAACTACATGGCGACAAAACAGATCTTGTATCTTGCTTATTTTCCCCTCTTAGGAAAGCGGACCCGGATGCAAATTTCTTTGACACCGCCCAGGCGTTGGAGGACCGGCGTGCCGTGGTGAAAGAGTCGATGCACGGAGATCAGATGGTGCTGTTCACCAAGGCCCAGGAAACGGAGGACAAGATGCTCACCAGTTCATTTTATATTATTGTTATTACTGTTATTATATAGTCTTGATACAACTGACACTTTATTTGATATTGATAATGTTAATTTACATGTACAACTTCTATTTTATTTACATAAAAATGTGAACTTCTATTTACTGTTAAACAGATCCTGTATCTTGCTTATTTCTCCTGACACTTTATCTTTAGTGACCTGTGTAGCATCCTATACATCACATGTAAGTGATTATTCTGATACCATCATGTTTCATCGGTTATAAACTGGCAAAGCTTTATTTGTCATTTATTTATCATCAATGTTGCAACCTTGTGGAGGAATGGCAGGGGCACATACACAAATATGATAATTTATATAATTTTAAATATTATTTGACCTAAAACTAAATGTTTTTATGATTGTCCTCTGAGGAGAACATGGGGATTTGCTAACTTTTAATTCCCCCCCCCCCATTTTACACAACACAAAATGGAGTCCACTATGGGCCGAAACTAACATGTAGGTTTCCATAGTGTTTATGGCAGACGGATGCAGTGGGTCTCAGGAAGATATATAATAAATAATAAAGGTGGGTTTGCTGCTGAGCCTATTTACTGTGCATACAACACACCTGGCACAGTTTATTGTTATTATATTGCCACACTGTACACTATTGTAATGTTGCCTGTCTTGACTGGAAAATAAAAGACAGAAACAAAAGCACTGTACAAAAGATCAGCTTTATTGTCAAAATGTTTACAATGTACAATTTACACGCTGTTCAGATGCCTCATAAAGCTGGGTCGCCGGTAAGGCAGTCCATTCGTCCCTGTACTCATCATCATTACTTTCACAAAGGTTATGTAATATGCAACATGCTGCCACCTGGATTTTGATCTTGTCCATCTTGCAGTCGTTTCTTTTCATCAAGCACCGCCACCTGCCCTTCAGTCTGCCAAAAGCGTTCTCCACCACCACTCGTGCTCGGCTTGTTTTGTTATTGTACGCAAGTTGCTCAGGCTGCATTAACTCAGTTACAAAGCTGTATAACATGAGCACAAACAGCACAACTTCAGTCGACTCCATCTCCATCATGTCTGAGGTCGGAAGGTAAACAACAGACGCCTAATGTAGAGCGAGTGGGTGGGCGTCGCAGTATACGCGGGAAGTTTTTCTTCTTCTTCTCTTGTTTTGCAGCGGATTGCAAACAACTTTAAGGTGCATACCGCCACCTACTGTACTCGCCGTGAAGTGGTTTGTGGCCTGCCAGTAAAGCCAAAGCAGAAGAAGAAGAAGTGACGTCAGCGGCTCATTTGCGTAATCTTCCCTCAGGGAAAAGTACTCCGGTGTGAACGCGATCTGTACTAAGTGCCCTGGGGTAAAAAGCACCGGGGCTCTGAGTGCCGGAACTAAGTACAGAAAAGTACTTGGTGTGAACGCGGCTATTGCTTAAATAGTTTATTTCTGCTGAGCTGAAGTTTGTATCACGCAGTCTGTCTTCCGGTTGCCTCTTTTGAATGACGAATACACACTACCGCCGCCTGCTGGTAAGGAGAGTTATTGCCACTCACGCATGCGCAGTGCGTCCGTGCTAATTGGCCGTCAGCTGAAGTCTTTGCGGTGTGTTCCAGTGCGACTTTTTGGCCAAGACGCAGGAGACGTGAGGCGACACAACAGTCGGGTCCGTCGGGACGTGTTCTGTGGTGTCAGTTTGGTGTGTCAGGGCCTTAAGCTGAGAATTTTCACAGTTTGGAATTGGTTTGAAATAATTTAGCTATACTTTTTTAGGAACCAAATCAGTATTGGGCTTTGTATTCTTTTCACTGTTCAAAAATATTTGTTTACCTATGTCAACAACCTCTCTTTTAACTATCCCTGAATTGTTGTGTTGTCCTCATGAGTTCCAATAAAACAAAACTCCAAGACAAAACTACATTATTCTTAGTTTACACTTTTTTAAAAAGGTTCTTGAAAAACAGACCATTTTACTGAGCAATACATCTGAATCCAGGGTTAAATTGCATGATCTTTCAACACCAATTTTGACACATTTTATGGGGCATAGGCCTATAGGAAACACATTTTGCAGTATTTAGTTGTCTCTTTTATTGTAAACATATCCTTAATGAAACAGACACTGGCTTTGTGTTAGCCTCTACAACCCAAGAGGAGCCTCTTCTATTATTTTCTTTCCACAACCAGGGGCATGTAAGTCATTGTTCCGAAACTTTTGCTGCTATAATCTATATAGCCAGTTAGCAGGGCCATTATTTCCTGCAGTGTGTTCATCACTTGTGACAGGCTCATTGCAGAGCAGCAGGACCCTGCCTGACATGCCTTACTGGGGGAACAAAAGTCCCTCAGGCTTGTCACTGCAAGACATTTTAGTTGCGAGGGCTGCACAGTCTCAAGCCTGAAAAGCGAATGACAAAGCAGGATGATTATATTTTTCCATGATGATGTATCACTTCCTCGGCAGACATTTCTGTTGTACCTCTAATTAGCTAGCTTACTCATCCTTTTGTGAAGATGGGACCATTGTTTGTGTGAGTGACAGGCAGGCCTACATTAAAAGGAGGTGTTGGGTAAGCGGGGGATGGGAGCCATGCAGTTATACAATAAGAAGGTCGTAGATTATTGAAAGGAGAGCTTTTGATTGGTTTGGATATATCTGGGTCTTAACTCACCTCCAAACTTCTTCTTCCAGTTGCAGGGGATCTTGCAGCGTTGGGTCTTGATGGTCTGCTTGCAGTCGGTGCCGGTGCGTGTTCCCTCCCTGGTGCCGAGTCCACAGTCTCCTTCGTTGGCTACACACACGCTCCACTGCCAATCGCCACAATCTGACTTGCGTTCTTTCTTTCCTGTAAGACCAAACATACACCAGTTATGTAACCTTTTAACAAGACAAGACACATAAGTCTCACATCTACAGCTCTGCATATACCAGCAACTTTAGATCCTTTGTTTTTTATTAAAACAAGAAAATTGCAACTTGCGGTGTCTATAAAAGTATTTGTCACCTTCTTGGACTTTTTATATTATTACAAGGAAGATGTAATGAGTTTATTGCTTCTTCTTATTACCAATAAAAAAGATATATCTTATATTTGCTTAATGTTGTTTTCTTTACCCAAGTGGGAATTATCTGACTTATGTTGCCTTTCCTGAAAGATATTGCTATTTGTTTATTGTACATTCTCAAAGGACACCAATTACTTCAACTCAAAGGCTTTTATTCATTATATCTTTAAGACTTGTATCCAACGAAAGTATTTCACAGTGCAGGCTTTTCGGCAGTGATATATAGTGAAATATATGTCATTCAATAAGGAAAAAACATTGATGAGGTTGATTAGCTGAAATTGCTTCTCCATCATAAACAAGTTGTAGATTTGATGTTATACTGAACATCATGGTGCTCCTGTTTGATATACATTTTCAGTTTAAAGGAACACACAGATATAGATTATTTCTATAGATTTTTCTACAGTTGAAGAATCTGAGCTTTGCAAAATTCACCTTGTTTCTCTGCTTTGCCTCCTTCTCCTGCCATCACTGTGATCACCAGGAGTGCCATCACGGCCACCCGTGTCCACTGCTTCTGTCCATTCATTCTGAAAAAACAAGGCAATTGTTAATAGAGAACGCTGCTTTACTTTCACATATTCACACATCTTCTATAATTGAAAACACACATTTGAGATCTTCTTGTGCCTAAACTTGACACGTTAATCTTTTTGCTAGACCAGGAGGAAGAGGAGGAAAGAGGAATTTCCATCTTTCATCTGGTGTCATTTTCCCCGTGCTGGATTCCAATATCAACATTGTGATAGTCTGAGCTGCCACTACACTGTCAGTCACGGCAGTATTTGCTGTCAATCTCTGTATTTGTCAAAGCTCAACAAAAGATATTCTGTGATTGAAGCCGAGTAAACCCCTTGCTCACAAAATAAGATTGAGGCTACAATGTTGCAACATGTCATAAAAAGAAATCTTTGCTTTGATTATACAGAAGTAAAAGCAAACATTCTTTACTTATATTTTATTTTAAAACTATATTCTGAATGTTGATTGGAAATGTTTTAAGGAATGTTAAGTATTGATGCTTATATTGGCATTGAAGGTGTGCTGAGGCATTTTGACCACTATTAGTGCTGTGGAGCAATGTGGGTCCCCATTTTGTTTGTTTAAATAATGGGTCCCCACTTTGCACATAAACTAGAATGCAAGTGTACATACTGTATACTAGGAGGACACGATTCGAATACCTGTCAATGGTTTCACATTATGCAAACGATCAATATGTGACAATTATGACTCAAGGAACGCAACAATGTGGCCAATGAAGAAGAACACTGCTAGCCATTAAACAGCTGATGTAATGTAACTTATGTCAATATCAGTTTTACATCACTACAGCCATGGTTGACAGGGGACTCAGTTTAGAATGCCACAGCAATCCCTGGCCTCATCTTACCTTTGATCAAAAAATGTGAGTTCCACACTGAATTATACAGATTTTTCTTTTTGAAATAGAGGGTTTTGGTATCAGATTTGCACCTGAACTGAGGTGTCAGACTGTGTTTGGGAGGAAATGTTGCATCGTGCCATCAATCATTTTACAAATGTTCAAAGAGTGATACAGTATGAAAGTGTTCTTTAAAAAACGTGATGCTATATATAAAACTGATGTTGAATCCAAAAAAAACGTTGTAGATGGATAATATGTTTGAATCAGTATTCAGAAAGCTGACAAAAGATTCCTTGGCAGGTAGTTTGAGAGACGTGTTAAGTTGACAGAGGCTTACTGAATTCCATAATGGTTGTTCAAGAAAAGATTACACCTGCCGCCAGAAAGCGACAAAAGAGCAAGAAGACTGGGATCAAATTGCCATTGTGGAACGAGTTGTCACAGAAAAGAATGTCATTAGTGTCTTTGTTTGCTCGTAGCTGCTGACATCTTTTTTTAACAGGTTTTAAAAAATCAATCATCCTCCATACAATTAGAATCACAATTTATTTTAATACTTGATCCACCAGCTGCTTCCTGATTTCCAGAAAGCACTAACTGTCACTATCACCAGCCTTATTCACTGTGATTGAATTGTTACAGAAAACCAATCCTCTTTGACTTCCCTTTTTGCGAGACAGAGAGAAATACTCTTGCAGCCAGCACTTTCTGAGAGGAGCGAAAGCATGAGACTGAACCAATTACCAAGTGTTGACACCAAAATAATGCTCCTCTGTGCTCAAATTCCTGTAGAAATGTTGATCCTTGTGGAGAAATAGCATCCATTTGTCATTTTTAATTAAACATGAGTTGTCTCTGAGTCCCCCCATCTCATTGTGTAAGTAACCTGCAATTCCAACTTTTCATTTTACTTACTTATGACTTTACATAAGTTCAGTCTCAGTATCTTTTAAGCCTCTAGAATTGAAATCAGGTATTCAAACCTTGTATTTAATTTTGGGCTGTTATTGTGGTGATTCCACCAAGGATTTAATGTCTCCCAGCACTTCTTAGAAACTCATAATGGGCCTTATGGCAGCGTCTGTAGTCTACCTGCTATGAATAGTCATCTGAATCTTTCACATGATTGATTTTATATTTCTCTGACTATGGCAGCGTGCAGGCAAACCCTGTTTTGATTAAATACTTCAGACTCCATCTCAGAGTTTTTTTTAATGTTTACTCTTTTTAAGAGATTCAAAAGTATTCATCTTCATTCAACCCCAAAAAAGGAAGGAATAAATTATTGATTCCCAACTGTAAGAAGCGCATACAATGAGTTCTAAGAGTTTCAGAGAGAAAAAAAATGAAAGCTTCCTGATAAAGATCATTTTCCAAGAGAAAGGCATTGTTACTTTTCAAAAGATAAGAAAACCTATTCCTCACACACACAGTGATGGGCTCCTGGTGCAGTGCAGGCATACAAATGGACGTGGTTGAAGACTTTGAATGAGGACTCCATATAATTGCTTAGCGAAAGAAACGTCTTGGAATTAAAGTGAATTACCTTTTTCTCTGCAGTGAGGTTTCCCCTCATCTTGAGGTTAATAAATCAAATGAAAGTCTCTCACAACCTTGTAGCTCACATTTCCAGAGCATGACAGCAGGTTTAATGGATCGGAGCATTTGACTATCATTAGGCAAGGAATCTGTGATGCCTATGTAATGCTTTGATAATAAGGGATTGACAATTTAAAGGACATCTACTTGTGCTTTTCATTAAATGCTTTTCCTCTCTTTTTATTCAATACACAAACAGTCAGACATAACTTCAGCTCAACGCTTCGTGACAGAGAAAATATCTTTTTTTTGTTCTTCCAAGTCTTAGCCGATGGCAACCTGACCCTGACTCACTTATGGCGCATTTCCACTACAGCGTGGAGCGCGGTTTAAGCGTGCCGTGCCAAACCCGGCCCGTTTTTGGTTGCGTTTCCACTAGGGGTAGTAGGCTACCGGCTAACGGGTACTGTTTCACAGTTTTTCTGGCTCTCCAAAATACAGGGTCTTTCCGGGCCAACAACCGGGCTGAGTATGCTAAACTAGTGAGAGAATCGCTGGCAAGGGGGCTACAACTACAACAAAATGAACATATTTTACCGTGATTTAATTGTAATACACGTTTCAAAATGATGCCGAAGTAACAACATACTGATACCGGTTAGTAAAAACCATTAATTAATGCTTTGACAAGTCTGCAGACAAGACAGCAGGCGAAAACCTTTTAAAATGCGTGTTTTCTGAATGGGAATCGGCTAAGCTAACGCAGTATATGCTCCGACCGTCCACACTCACAACAACGGCATACAGACATAAATAAAGCAGCGACTGTATTCGCCATGACACAGACAGTCTGTGGTTTGTACTTGTTTAACTTTTGTCTAGTTTCTGAACAGATATGAGGAGCTGTGAGCTCTGAGTGCTAACAGCTAACGGCTGATGTTGGTTTTCTGTGGTTCGCATTGAAGATGACGTCACGGCTCCGCCTACACTGCGTTACTATAGTTACTGCCCCAGCTACTAAACTGTAATGGAAACGCAGCATAAAGTGAGCCTGGCTTACCAAGGCCTAACTATACCGTACTAAGCCGTGCGAGGCCCTGCAGTGGAAATGCGCCATTATTGTCATGACTCATACTCCATAATTTGACTAAAGTCATTGGTGTTTTATCAGCTCAATTAATCCCAGGCCACATCATCCTACAGGTAGTAGCTCGTTTGAGATGAGCGAGACCGCCGCAGACCTGCGCAATTGCGACCGCCGTCTTGCATGATGGTTAGTAATTTTGTCCGACTTGCTCTGGAGGCTCGACTGCATGAGACGTTGAAATCTCACGGGACCAAGAAGCCAGCAGCCTTTCATTTTTCCTCATTGTTCCACAATGTTTATCATCATGAAATGAATATCTATATATTTTATACTATACTTGCACTGCTTACCGTTTTCATACTTTATATATCCTAGCATATTCATACACACTGTTAATACTGTTCATACTGCTCACAGGCTACTGTGTATATCTAGTGTATTCATACCCCTCACTGTTTATTCATCATTCAATTCATTCTATATTTTATTCTGTAGATTGTGTACATTACTTTTCACTTTACTGCTTTTTGCACTCCTGGTTAGAAGCTAAACTGCATTTCGTTGTCTCAGTAGCCTACCTGTAATCTGTGCAATAACAATAAAGTTGAATCTAATCTTGAGCAGGAACAAATGTATTTACTTAGTACATATCTGACATTAACGATTAAACACATTTGTGCATTCTTTATAAATGCAAACCGAGTCAAGCCGACTTCATGCAAGCTTTTTGAGACCTCCCCCGGCTGCAATCGGCTATTCACGTCTACTTTCGAGGCGAGCTGCAGCTCATCTCAAACAGGCCTAGTGTTTCGTCCAGCATGGAAATATGACTTAGTTTTGTAATATTCTTTGACATATTTCAACGTTATTTTAAAAGTGATGCCCAAGTAGTTTGACACAAGAAAAAAAGGAATCATCAATCATCCCTCAACCTGTCCCCAGATTCAAAGCTAGATACCCGATGCAGGATATTGCCAAACCCGAAGGTTTTACAGAAATGACACTCTCAAATAAAACGGAATTGAATACCTTAGACATGAAGTACGTTTTAAAAGATGTTTTATAACAACACAGTATTTAGGAAGAGAGAAGGAATACAGTCCCCGATTCAGGGAACACATTCCAATTATTTCTTATATATTTTGAGTCTATATAACCAAAAATGAGCACTTCTAGGAACTGCTTGCAATTCAGGTCAGAAATATAGTAAGACATACATTTCCACGATGAGAATGGGCGAACTGAATGTTTGAAGTGGAACATCATAAACATGCAGTGATCAGTGTGTGGCTCATGAACCAGTGAAAATTAGTCCTATAAAACCCTCCATTTGCCTCATTGATCCAGGCACAGTTGTGCGTTCCTGGTGAGGGGCACTGCAGGAGAAAAGCCAATACTTCGCACAAATCAATGCATGGTCAGTGACTCCTTGTGTGCTCCAGCAAATACACACAAGACATCCTTTATTCCGGAGCACAGACCAGATACAAAACGCTCCCCATCTCTCCTCTCTCTCATTAGGACTGATGTAATCCCTGCCGATACATAAAGAACAAAATCTATCTATACAATCAGATGTTTCTTACAAAGGCAGAAGGCAATGGGGTAGCAGTTTAATTAATCAATTATAAGAAGATGTGGTAAATAACTTGAGTTATTAGCCGTATGGCTGTGCGAAAACGATTTCCACCATTAAAACTCTATGAGAAATGAATTTTAGTTTCTTAGATTTAAATCACTAAATCAATTTGTATTCAAAAACCTTTTCTTACTGCATATGGTAAGCATGTACTTAACAGTCCCTCTGTGGTGTGGTAATAATGAACTCAAATATTATCATAACACACATGTATGCTGTTATTATCACTTAGCTCACATGAATTATACATGTTTTTTAATAAGTCTTTGCCCCAGAGGTACAAACAATCAAAGCATGTATTTCCAAAGGCAAGTTCTTCCAGCTCTGTGACTCATCATGCATAACCTTAAGAGGACACTTGTTTTTCTTGTTTTATATAAGTATATTTTTTGTGCTTTGAACTTAACTCATATTGTGCATTAAGACCCACGTAAAGTTATTTAAAAAAAACATGAAACAGTTTATTAAAACATCAAATTACTATATTATAATCTATAATTTCTAGAACATGTGATGAATTGATAGAGGTCGCTTGGAGTGATAAACCTCTTTTACAGAATTGTTTCCCGAATCTGTAGCTTGTATTTATTTTATGTCGTTGTTAAAGAAGTGTCAACTCTTTGTTTGTATTTCAAGCTTTTTGATTGACTGGCGAGGTATCGATGTCGTGTCTACATAATAAACAACATAGTAAAATTACAGAAAGAACATTAAAGGGGATGGCTAAGCTAAATCACTCACCTTTGAGTATATACATTTGCATATTTATATGTCATATATAAATGTCCGACCTATCGTATAGAGACAAGGTACAAGCCACCATGTTCCACCTATCTCATCTGCAAAGTAAAAAGAGGGATGGCAGCCAAACATGTTGTAAGACGTAGGGCAGATTTACTGTACAGCACTGTCCAATATTAGAGAAACTAAAATATAACCCCCCCATGCGTACTAAGTGCAAAGGAGAAAGTAGTGGATGAAAACATGCTATGATTAGCATTTTTTATCTTGCAATAAGCATTTTCCCCAACTCTCCCCCTAGCATTTCCGCCTCTTCATAGCCACTTTCAATTTGTAGAACATTATACATGAACGCACAGTCATTTAAGTCTCTCAGTTCCTTTCCAAGAGGTAAACACCAGGCTCAGGTGGTTTAAAAACACTCAGTTCACACAGGTCTTTTCCAAGTGGAAAGATCGACGCGGAGAAGAAAGAGCTGACCATCTTCACCTCTCTCTCTCTTTGCTTTGTGGAAGGTAAACAACTGACACACAGGCCTCGGTATAAGCACAGAGCTCCAGGAGGAAAACAAACACAGCTGAGGTAGGGCCAACACAAAGTCTGGCAATCTATAGTAATGTAAAGGAACCTATGTTGAGGCCGGGTTAACCAAACAACAGACGGTCCCTAAAACAACCCACTCTGTGTATCTCACTACCTGAACATTCCCCGTGCCAGAAATTAAAGCAGCTTGGTTTGAAATGACTCTAATAAGTGTGTATGCCTTGCTGCTTCTACTGTAGTATTTTAACGGCCAATGCTTGTTGTTGCTACTAATTTTGAATCCTTACCTGGCACAAAAAAGGTAACATTTTCACCCGGGTGACCCTTTCTGCTCCTTCTGAGATTTAGAAAAACAGAAACACAACACATTGTTTTCTGCTTTGTCTCTACGGTTCACTGACTGTTTGTCTATTGTTACAAAAATCCAAAGACAGCACAATGTCCTTGGGAAAAGTCGGACAGAAAAATCCACTTCTGAGTGGCTTTCCCGTCTCAGCAGTTGTGATTCAGAGGAGGGGGTGAATCACCTAGACACGGGGCATATTGAAGGGATTGAATGGAGTTTTTTCGCTCTGTGTGTTTCTTGAGCTGAGCTTTTCCGAGATTTCAGCACAGATGAAATGAGAAGTGTATTGACGAGAGGAGGACCTTTGAAAGAAAGTAAAGCAGACAAGCATGTAAAGTCAACCATAAAGCTCCACGAAAACACAGCGGGAACCTATAGATGGGGGTGGGGCGTAAACAATGTGAAGGGTTACAGCAGGAATAGAGTAAACACTAATATGAGAGGAGTTTAAGAAAATGCAGCATTATGTAGTAATACCTTCAGGTTTCATAATGACTGCTATTGGAGGAAAGTGAATCATTTGTCATGGGGCCGTAGGAGAGCCTTAATTGAAGCTCGCCACCATTTCTCATGTGTTAAGGTGCAGATGATTAGAGGAAAATGCCACACATTTTCTGACTTGTGTTTTGTAAAGGTCAGACAGTGGGGGAGAGAGTGTGTGTGGGAAGGGTCCCCGCTATCTCTCAGAACAGCCCTGAAGGAGCCCCCCGGGAGGCGCTCTCCGGAACAAAAACAGCATGTGTGGCACTACAGTGTGTGTGTGTGTGTGTGTGTGTGTGTGTGTGTGTGTGTGTGTGTGTGTGTGTGTGTGTGTGTGTGTGTGTGTGTGTGTGTGTGTGTGTGTGTGTGTGTGTGTGTGTGTGTGTGTGTCTTAAAGTGAGCTCAGTTTGAACAACGGTGCAGAATGATGGGCCTGTTTAATGATAAAAACACAATAATAAGGATGACAAACAATGGCTCTGTGAGAGCATCAGAGCTGAAACAGCCGAAATTGAAGACTTGTATTTATGCATGAATGCCTCCATTACGCTGATCATATTATATCTACGCCTCCAAACACCCACTCAGTCACTTATCCTCCCATTCATCTCAGTGCCCCCCCTTTTTTCTTTATTATTAGCATTCATATTCTGACTTTAAGAGCAACATGCTGTCACTGGAAAGACAAACTCCAGCAGTTATCAATTACCCTCCTTTTTTAGGATTAGAAAACTGCAGTGCCTCAAATGAAGACATATTCTTTGCAACTCTACTCCCTCCCTCTCTTAATATTTATTCAGCTTTGGGATAGTTCAGCTGTTTTCACAGGGAAAAAAAGGCTGCAGAAAGAAAGCAAGGGGGGCCACATCAGTGGATTCAACTTCAATAAGGGTTTCTTTCCAGTTGAGACAGGTTGGTAAAATACCACGAGAAAAACATTTAGCACTTCACAGTGAGGAAGATGTGAATGTTAAAATGGTTGGCTGTCAGTTTATTTTCAAATATTTCAAGGTTTGGGTGTTGATTCATGCAATGCCATGGCCGGTTGACAGTTTCTTGGAAGGACTCTCTAATACTCACACAAACTGATATTAGGTCCGACTGGAGCCGCAGCAGTATTCATGAGTATGTGATTTCTCTGTGTACAAAATGTCAGAACTAAAAGGGTTCACAGGCTAAACCCTGATATATGTGGCACATTTAGAGAATATGCTGAAAAAGGCAGCACGGTCTGAATATTTGGAGTCAGCAGGTTTGATCCGTTTAGATCATGCTGATACGGGTGTACTGTTCATACAGTGGCCTTTTGTGATATTCTGACCATTAATCTCCATTCCTCTCGGTGAAGAAAGCCACAGCTGAATCATCTGTAAAGAGCCTGGCTGCAGGGAGTGGGACGTCTTATCACCAGTCCTCGTACTTATGCTTTTCTCTCTGTTTGGGTGCCTTTTGATCGCTAGAAATCTCCATCATAATGAAGTGCTTTGAGCGGTTAGTCAAATTATTCATCACCTCCTCCCTCCCTGAATCTCTGGACCCCCTGCAGTTTGCCTACAGAGCAAACAGGTCCACAGACGACGCCATAGCCCTCACCCTCCACACTGCCCTCTCACACCTGGACCCGAAGAACAGGAACACATATGTGAGAATGCTGTTCATTGACTACAGTTCAGCATTCAACACCATTGTGCCCTCCAAGCTGGCCATCAAGCTCAGAGACCTCGGGCTCAACAGCGCCCTCTGTGACTGGATCCTGAACTTCCTGACGGGCAGACCCCAGGCAGTGCGGGTGGGAAATATCACATCCTCCACCCTGATTCTCAACACCGGTGCCCCTCAAGGCTGCGTGCTCAGCCCTCTCCTCTACTCCCTGTTCACCCACGACTGCGTGGCCACACACAGCTCCAACACCATCGTGAAGTTTGCTGATGACACGACCGTCATCGGCCAGATCACAGACGATGACGAGACGGCGTACAGAGAGGAGGTCGAAAACCTGACATCTTGGTGCCAGGAGAACAACCTCCATCTCAACATCAGCAAAACAAAGGAGCTGATTGTGGACTACAGGAAGCAGCAGGGAGAGGGACACGCCCCCATCGCCATCAATGGGACTACGGTGGAGAGAGTCAAAAGCTTCAGGTTCCTTGGGGTCCACATCACTGAGGACCTGACATGGTCTCTTCACACCACCACCATCACCAAGAAAGCTCGACAGCGGCTCTTCTTCCTCCGCAGGTTGAGGAGGTTCAAAATGGATTCCAGGATACTCTGCAACTTCTACAGGTGCACGATAGAGAGTATCCTCACTGGCAGCATGACGGCCTGGTACGGCAGCTGCACCGACCTCGATCGTAAGGCTTTACAGAGGGTGGTGAAAACTGCACAGCACATCACCAGGACGGAGCTGCCATCCATGGAGGACCTTTACTCCCAGCGGCTCAGGAAGAAATCACTACGAATTATCAAAGACCCCCATCACCCCAGCCACAAACTGTTCTTTCTGTTGCCGTCTGGCAGACGTTACCGCAGCATCCTGGCAAGGACAAGAAGATTCGGAGACAGTTTCTTCCCGCGGGCAGTGAGACTGTTAAACAATTGAACTGTTGAAACAACTTCAAACATTCAACTGCTACTCAGTAGTATGTATCTAATACCTAATATATATATATCATTCCAATAACTTGTATATAGACTCATACTGCACTATTCCACATCATAACTTTATTTCATTTTTATAACTATTATTATTTTTGTATTGCTCTTGCTCTTATTGTTATTATGTTATGTTATTATGTTGCATTGTTGGAGAAGCCTGTGACATAAGATTTTCAACTGCATAATTACTCTGTAGCTATGTCAGATTGACAATAAAGAACCTTGAACCTTGAAATAGCTGTGTTTGTTCCCTTTAGAGTCTGGCTGTCTGGCTACTGGACCTGTGTCTGATCCCCCTGGCAGCCGCAGACAGCCCAGAAACAGAGCTCTGTCCCTCTAACAGCACCAACTCAAAGTATACCCCTGTGTAATTGAATAAGCAAAATGTATCCTAATGTGAGTGTGTGTCTGCAGTGATGGAAGAAGTATTCAGATGCGTTTCTTAAGTAAAAGTACCAATACATTATCGTCATACTTCATTACAAGCAAAAGTCCTGCATTCAAAATGTTACTTACAGGTCCCCTATTATGCAAAATCCACTTTTTCGTGTCTTTTATACATAAAAGTCCCCTCTGTGTTTAGAGATTCTGAAAGTTTCGTGAAAAAAGATTCTCTCTCTTTTGGTCCTGATCAATTTATATAGAAACTAGGGCTGTCAAGTTAACGCGTTAATGGAATTCTTTTTACCGCCTCTAATTATTTGAACGTGCGATTAACGCATGCGTATTTGTCCTCGGCCCGCCCCGTAGTTTCAGAGCCCAAAGGCTTGACGTTGTTGTTGTTGTTAGTTGGATGGTGGGAGATATGGATACAAAAAAAGGTGTTTTAAACAGCAAGCCAAGCACACAGCTGATGCTGACAGCCCCGCTCCTACCGCTCGCTTGGGGCAGACCACGCTTGAAAGTTTGCCGGGGAGACGCCTGGACACGGCGTCTACGAGCAGCAAGCTTTCAACAGCGATAGCTAAATGGGTGGCGGTGGCTACAGCTTGCAGGACAATTTACATTGTGGAGGACGAGGGACTGTGTGAGATAATTCGGATCGCATCCAACGTGTCGACTGCACATCACAGCGCATTATTTTGACCCTATGGGAACTTCAGTCTCATGCTTTGACTGGTATGAAGACAGAGGAGCGGCATTTCGCCGACAACTGTAAACAGGCTTGTCTGTTTGAGCAACTGGCTCAGGGCAAAGAAGTAGACAGGGTTGGGAGAGAGTGTAATACCCCTTTCACACCGGCGCTTTTCCAGCTCCTGCTGGGAGCTAGAGCCTGAAAAGCGCCGGTTTTTCCTGTTCACACCGCAGCGGCGGCGCGTCATAGCTCCGGAATGCGGTTCACTTCCAGCTCCAAAAAATTGTCGGTCCAGAGGCAAGAGCTTCGGAGCTATGACGCGGCGTCGCTTACGTCTCTTACGTCGAGGCGTGCAGGAAACCTTACTTTGACCATCCGTTCGCTGTTATTGATCATTGTGGAGATACATGGGCTATACAGGTTGTCATGTCCGACTATCAGAAGTAGAATCATAATGAAAAATACGCCGGTAAAATGTGCCTATAGAAAACGGCTTAGCAAGTAGTCAGTTTAGCTTCGGTTGCTATGCTAACATCACCCATGTTATACCAGAGAAACTTTCATAACAGCGTTGTGATGCCAAACAGCGTCAATTCAGACTGACACACATTCACTTAAGGGGAACTGGGGATATGTATCAGCTGCTTGTGTGACAGTCAGACAGTGAATACTTTAGAGCCGTGTGAGCTAACCCGGAGCTAACGGGACAATAAACTCCCGTGGAAGTGCAGCCACTGCAGCGGTCGGTAAATGCCGCTGAAACACATTAATAAACAATGAACCACGGCACTCTGGAGAAAAGTATAAGGTTGGAGAAGTCGTTATTTAATTTAATCTGGCTTCGTATGATTAAAAGCAACACGACCCGATGCAGTCCCCGGCCCGTTGTTGTTGTGGGAGAAAATCAGCGACGTAAACTGTGACGTCATGACGCAGCAGCGGCAGCTCTGGGCAGTGTGAACAGAGCGGGAGCTGAAAAGGGAAACGGGAGCTGAACCAGAAAAGCTCTCGCGAGGAGCTAGAAAGTGAAAAGCGCCGGTGTGAAAGCCGCATAAGAGAGAGAGAGAGGTTCCAGGTTGTTGTTGTATTGAAAATATTCAGGAGAATATTTGTCATTGTTCAGAGGTTGTTGTGTTGAGAATATTCAGGAGAATATTTGTCATTGTTCCAATGATAATAAACAAACATTTGCATAAAACATATTTGTCCACTCATATGTTGATAAGAGTATTAAAAACTTGAAAAATATTCCTCTAAGGTACATTTAGAACAGATAAAAAATGTGCGATTAATTTGCGATTAATCGCGATTAACTATGGACATCATGCGATTAAATATTTCAATCGACTGACAGCCCTAATAAAAACCTGTCTGAAAATGAGCTGATCACATTTTGGCCACTGTGTGATGTCACAATGTTTTTTTGGGTTGGGCAACCATTAGCCAATAACCAACCAAGGTAACCCCGCCCACCTTCTCACCTGAATCTCCTCCTAGAGCACCATTGTGTTTTTTCAAACCAATCACTTCACAGAGGGGCGTGGCCAGCAGCAGCTCATTAGCATTTAAAGCTGCAGACACAGAATCCGCACTTTTGGAACAGGGCTGAAACAGAGGGGTTTATGGGATGCTGCAATGATATGTTTTTGTATTTCGAGCCAAATACTTCAGAGACATGTTTTGTATATAACTGACACCTATAATATATTGTTGAAAATTAGTATAATAGGGGACCTTTAAAGGGGACCTATCATGCAAAATGCACTTTTGTACATCTTTTATACCAACACACTCTCACTCCATAAACGTCCAGGAGCGACGCTTGGTCAGGGTCCCGAGGCGTGCAGTTGGGACGCTCCTAGGCTCCTTCAGCTTCATAAACAGACGCAAATAGCTTTCAACTGATTGCAATGTATTCCCATCTGCGGCGGGATTTGACGCTCATGGAAGCACGGCATTCGTTTGTGTCGGAGGCTGAGGCAATGTGACCGTCCATTCCCATTGGATAACGGAGAATTGTACACCCGGAAGTAAGTATTCCCCTTACTGTCGATTGATTTGACAGTGATATCTCCACTACTCATCAACTCAAAAACACCAGATTATCCTTGTTAATTAAACGACATTGATAGGTTTTAGTGTGTGTACAATGCTTTTGTCACGTTTTCCCCTTCAATTCTGAGAAACAAGTAGTTTTCTATGAGTTTTGGATGGCCGAAGACATTACATTACCCACAATCCTCTGTAGCAACCATAGACTGTATATTGCAACAGGCAACAGCTTCGGTTCATGTTAATTTACAAACTCTTCAACTACAACCGTAGTTATATTTAAAAACATGTTAGAAGGCCTCACAAAATACTTTAATGTAAATTTTAATTTAAATGTGAAGGAATGTGTGTATATTAAAGGTGGGGTAGGTAATTTTGGAGAAACCAGCTCGAGTGCGCTAGAATTTGAAAATACACAGCCGGAAAAAATCTGCCACTTCCTTACAGAGCCCCTCCTCCAACACACACGAACGCGCACATGACCAATGAGGGCACGAGATAAGTTTGTGCACAGATGGAAGGCTGACAGGCAGCTAGGCCATCCAGTTATTTTAGCCGGGCCGGCTAAAATGATTGGTCGTGCTTTTTAACAGTACTACGGCTTCCACAGATGACATTTTTTTATGGATTTTTTGTCAAAGCACTTAAGATATTCACTGCTATCAGGATGTTAAGAGCATTCCATGGAATATAACAAAAAGTGTATCTCGAGCCGGTTTCTCAAACTTACCTACCCCACCTTTAACTGTGGGTTTTTCTCTGGAAGTTTTTCCTTGTACGATGTGAGGGTCAAAGGACAGATGATGCCGTTTTTCTCATACTGATATTCCGCTATGCACGCTGGGATTTGGTGTTTATGCGATGTGAAATCCGAAAACATTTAAAAAAAATTAAATAATACATTATTCCGAGCCACTTTCTTTGAAAGTCATCACATAACGGCATTGTAATACACGTTTCGGCTGCATTAAATATTACATATCTGCCGTAGTTAACTCTATTTATAGAGCCCTGATGAGAACACTTCTAGAGAAACACGAACTGCCGCCAAAACTGAAAACTTGGCGTGGATCTTAAATATATAAGCAATTAAACAACATCTTACATTTCTTTTCACACAATACGTCTCCTTGCAGTATCAACACTAATTCGGCTGACTTTTATATTTGATCCAATTGGTAGATAGACTGTATTTACGCCATAACGGTGCACAGCTAATAAAAAGGGACACCTACTGGTTAAAGCACGTTATTGCATTTTATAATTTTAGAGTGTGTTGTTTATACATGAATATGTGTCCCCGGTGTGTCAGGGAACTCACCAAGTGTCAGAAAACACAACCCTCTCTCTTTTCTTCCATATCCAAATCTCTAAAAACGGGGCTGCAACAGAGCTGATACAGATTTGAAATTGTTCTGACATCAGAAACAGGGAGCTCCGCCTATATGGGCAACTCTCCACCTATCAGGGGAATGTGGGGTTGGGCCACGGCCACGGCCATTGCCGCTCGAAAGCGCTGGAGACACTGTAGTACATATGCCAGGCCTGTAAGTGGCACTGTAGTCTGCCACAAAAGCAGCGAAGAAGACTTCTCACAGAATCAGCCCTTGCAAAAACAGGGCTGGAAAAGAGCAAATAGAGCGAAATGAGGCATGGCTAAAATGCATGATCTGTTTGGTATTTTGAAAAAAAAACTTCACAGACATGTTTTGCATGATAGGTCCACTTTAAAGTGGACCTATCATGCTATATTTAAATGATATATTGTAGGGCCATACCTATATAAGGTATATTTATACGTTTCTGTTTTCAAAATACCAAACAGATCATGCATTTTAGCCATGCCTCATTTCGCTCTATGTGCTGTTTGCTGTCTACGGGGCTGATCTCTGTGAGCTGCAGCTGACCACGCCCCCCTGCAGGAGAGGGGAGCCGTGCTCTGATGAAGTCAAGAGGGGGAGAAAAAAAGATCTCCGTCCTCCGTGTTTTATTATATAGAGTCGTTATTCATTTGTTTTAAAGCTCAATAAATAACAAAGAAGACCTTTGACCGGCACTTTTATAATTTTGTCCGGAAGATTTAAACTTTAACGGACATCTTGACCGGCGAAAGAAACTGAAACTGAAACTCTGCCGCACGGTCCCCTCGTTCCTTGGAAGAGGCGGAGAGGTGGGTGTTTGTCATCTGCTGGTGGACTAACCGGAGAGAATTACAGTGCTTGCCTCGACGGGGAGGGATTGCATTGAATTAAAGCAGCGGGAGCAAACGCTTGCCTCGGGGAGGGAGAAAAAAAGCCACAGCGGAGAATAAACAGAAGGGTAACCATGGTAACTATGGACGGGAAGTCTTCTTCGCTGCTTTTGTGGTAGACTACAGCGCCACTTACAGGCCTGGCATATGTACTACAGCGTCTCCAGCGCTTTCGAGTGGCAATGGCCGGCCGTGGCCCAACCCCACATTCCCCTGATAGGTGGACAGTTGGCCCAATAGCCGTAGCGCCACTTCTGTGACGTAATAGAAGTGTTCAAATCTGGATCAGTCTGTATCAGATCCGTTGCAGCCCCTTTTTTAGAGATTTGGGTATGGAGGAAAATAGAGAGGGTTGTGTTTTCTGACACTTGGTGAGTTCCCTGGAACACCGGGGACACATATTCATGTATAAAAGACGTACAAAAGTGCTTTTTGCATGATAGGTCCCCTTTAAGTTAAAAAACACAAGTACATTACTTGAGTAAATGTACTCAGTTACTTCCAATCCTCTGGGTGTCTGTGTGTAAGTCTTCCTGTGGAGAGCCTTGAGTCCCTTGATCATTAAAGCGTGCTGGATGAGAAAGCCTTTGCAAACAGCGTGGGCAGTTTTGTCCGCCTGTTGATTAAGCCATCCTCCTTTTCTCTTTTCCATCTGAATGCCTCTCCATTCCTTTATCTGTTCCTTTCTCCACTTCTCATTCAGTGTATTTAGCTTACAGATATACACACCGCATTTGTATTTCTCTCCACTTGAGCAATACTGTTCATATCTCTGCGTTTTTCATTTAGCTTGTAAACAGACAGTGGTTTGACAGCACTGACAGCTTATTCAACAGCCCAGAAATCAGTCTCTGAAAAATGAGAATGCACTTAATTTGCTTTGGAAGGAAATAAATAGTGCTCTAAAATAAATCACTCTATAAATCAAACCTGATTCTATGGATTCAAAAGCTTTCAACCAGGAAGTATTTTAATAGACTAGGATTTTAGATAACAGTTTATTGTCTAAAAAGTATAAACATAAACACAGGCAAAAGACTATATCATACGGTAAACACGCAACATTAAGATATCGGCACTTTTAATCCGTCACTAATAGGTGATTATAATTTGTATTAACTGAGCACCTTTACTGCCGGGAATTCAAGGACGAAGTCTCTCTCGATATGCATTTGAAAAACATTGGACAATGGCAGGGTTTTATGGCTTAGACAAGAGTAAGAACGTCCATAACAACTCTTTTATCCACTCTTCCAGAATAACCCACTTCAGTGCCGTCTCTCTACATTCTGATTATAACTGCTTCTATATCAGCCCTAATGCACAACTCTCTTAAGATTACAAAAAGGTGCATGTTAACGTGGTTGCCTTTTCCTTTCCCATCCTTTTCAAGCTGACAGTCTTTCACTATAAAGGTAATTCAACTTTTCAAAGCTTGTATGTCATGCTCATTGCAATTTCAGAAACCATTCAGCTTACAGTCTGACGTTGACATTATTGTTCATTTGTAAATTCAAGAAGTATATTTTCTACTTTCTTGTTTATTTCTTGTCTTTTAATTTTTATTGTACAATGCATGTCTTTTTATGCTGCTGCAACACAAACATTTCCCAAATTGGGATTAATAAAGTTCAATCTTATCTTATCTTATCTTGACTTAGCCTTTAAGTACAACTGCCACTACCTGGGGTAATGGTGAAGCCAGCTGATATCCAAATAACAGATATCAAGACTTATACTTCCAAGCGCTGCATGGTCGTTGTTTACAATCCGGTTACCAACATAAGATTGGAGAATGAAGTTGGAGTTGAGATGTCCAACCGGATTGTTTCACAAGATGCCAGTTTACATTAGTTAACTGCCTCTTTTATAACTTATAAAAGCTAAATCCTCATTAGACAATAGCCAATGGGTTCCCTAAATGTGTTTGTTCCAATGAAATCAGCCTCTTAACACAGTCAATTTACCTGCATGCAAACTTGACTGGTCAAAACTAATCAGACCATGAAACAGACCACAAATGCACCCTAACACTTGCAACACCAACATTGACTCTTCGCCTGCATGTCTTTGTAAAACGTATAACTTTTTTTCAGTTTTAGAAACTAGATAATTTACACCTTTGGGATAAGGCTCGTGTGAATCTTGTCTCACAAAAAAGTTAACTTAGAGAAAAAACTTTATTTTACATAGATGAATAAAGCATGAAGTTCCTCATACGCTCACACACAGTGAGATCTTAGAGTAGCACTTAGAACAAAAGTTTGACTGATGACAATGCAGTTTTTTCAACAAATTGAAACTATCTGTGGTCTCCGGTGCTTTCTTTGAGAAGACGCTGAGAGACTTGCTCTTAAACTCTGTAAATCCATCCACCACCCTGAACAGCTGTGCTATTTCAGAGTTTAAATGTGATATATTAGAAATAATATGATTTGTCCTCTTTAGGACTGTAACATATATGGGTTTTCCTACATTTCATTCATGTGATGTGTAATCATGTCATTTGCCGAAAGCCCCTTTTTTGGGATAACTTACAGGAGCAATGTGTAGGATTTAGTGGCATCTAGTGGCTTGGTGAGAGATTGCAACCGCCTTAATACCCCTCCGCTCATCCCGCCACCACATTCAAGCGCTTCATCATAGATCTGTAAAAAAATCCCTTTTCTTGAGCTAGTGTTTGTCCATTATGGGCTACTGTAGAAGCATGGCAGTGAAACATATTAAAGCACCAGCTCCCTACAAAATATGAAGGACTACATTTAAACTAACAGTAACTTAAGAATTTTTAGTTCGGGTAATTTCACATAATATTCCATATTCCATGTCGGCCAATAGATTCCCTCAGATCCTACACAGTGGTCCTTTCAATTATTACAAAACTGAACAGTGTCATGATTTTGTGTTTCATGTTTTATTTTGAAATGTATTTTCTCCTTGGTCTTCTGGTTTCCTGTCTGTGGTGTTCTGGACTTCCCTCGTCAGCCCACCTGTGTACTCGGAGTCTTCCCGGTTTGTTGCTATTTTTTGCTAATTTGAATGATAATAAGCACTCTGAAAGCTTGGTGCAGTTCAACCTCAAGATAAGTGCAGGAATCCATATTGCATACCACTCATCAGGATATTGCTCATCCTCTGGATTCTACCATGATTCCAGTCTCAGATACATCCACCACCTACTCACACGCCCACATTTCCCCACAGAGGTTTACCACCCACTTCCCCCAAACCAGGCGTCACAGTGCGAGGCTGAGAGGGAGCACGACTACAGCGGCTGGTGGAGAGATAAAGCCGCCAGTTACCTGTAATCCCACACCAGCTTCTCACACACAGCATTATGGTCACAGCAACACAGTAGTATTGGAGACCATAAACTGTAAGAGGCACATGCAGTGAGACTGTCAGTGTTTTTGCTTCATCTTCTAGCACACCAAATTATTTTCTACATTCCACTGAGATCCTTCTTTTCTCACAAATTGCTCAAAAGCTCTTACAGGTGGCTTTTGTTTCCTCAGATCCCTTTTTTATTTCAAACAAACAGCAAACTTTTTTTAAAGGCAGGATTTACTCCCTCCCCCCGTACAAATATCTATTGAACAACCACTATAAAAGACACCTGCTGTTTGGAGCAGTAAATCTATGCTTTCATGTGCTGAAAAAAAAGGATTTATACTGTATGACAGATTATTACTTTGTAGGCACACACTTCCTGGAGTGTTGTTTATGTAACCCACTGAGTTATGATGTTCACATTAGGGTAGACATTTGCATATGTTCACATTCCGAAGTGAGTTGAACACATATATTGAAGTGCAGTGCAACATGACATGCAGTCACAACTATGCCTCTCAGTCAATGAAGCAGATGCAAAATTATTTATCCTGGTATTAATCTGCCTACGAAACTCTCTTACTGCTGCAGTTTATTGCCCCCTGTGATAGATTTAGGAAAAATATCCAGCCTTAATATGATTACAAAAAGATAACCTAATCAATGAAAAAACTGAGACGTTGACTTTATTTAAAGGGGACCTATTATGCAAAATGCACTTTTTTATGTCTTTTATACATGAATATGTGTCCCCGGTGTGTCAGGTAACTCACAAAGTGTCAGAAAACAAAACCCTCTCTCTTTTCCTCCGTACCCACATCTAAAAAAATAAAAAAGGGGGGTGCTAACAAGCAGATCCAGAATTTTCGCTCCTATAACGTCATTGACGACATCCGGCCGACGTGACACGTCCCAACCTATCATCTCCGGCACACGTGACACATCCCAACCTATATTCTCCGGCACACGTGACACGTTGTGTGTCTGTGTATTCAGCAGGATGTTTCCAATATAGCATAATAGGTCCACTTTAAATGAATTATGTCAACGAATGTCCCGTAACTGTTTCAGGTTAGTTTGAACCAACAATATTAAGTTGAACCCAAATATTTCTTATTCAAGCTTAATATTATTGATTTCAACTAACCTAATACAGTTCTGTAAAATCTGTTTAAAGTCAATGTTTCAGTGTTTTCATTTTACAGATGTCATTTTGATCCTCAATGCACACAGGGAAACAAAAGCAGATGTTTCTGTTTCCGGAGAGGAAGGATATTCTGCAGCGTGACGCCCCCCCGGGTCTAAAGATCTATGTCAATTTTAGGCAGCCACTGCTCTTCAATTAATAGTGGACAATTAAGCTTCAAGGTCAGCGGTTGGAAATGGCACTACAGATGGAGCATCTTATTTCAGACAGTTTGAAACGCGAGGGTCGTGATTGGGTCGTGATTGGTCCGTGATCGGCCCGTGATCGGTTCGTGATGAAGAGCCGGCCCCCAGTCTGACTTGATACCGCCCCCGTGATAAATGAATTTAATTATTGTGAAGCCAGCTGCAATGGATCATTGATCCACCAGGGGGTGCAGTGGGGTTCCACACTGGAGCTCATGTGAAATCAACTTCGATACAGTAAGCTGGATGTACAGTATGTCTGGTACTAATGTATAGCGGATCTTTGTTAAGATCCATAAGTCACGGATAGGATCATAGTCTGTGCTAAATAAGACATGTAATCATTTACAAAACATCACCATGTTGTTATTTAACAAAATAATGTTGTTTAGTCGAAAAAAACGAACGAGAGGAAATGCAGCCGGCTCTCCCGATTTTTAATCCTAATTTAATCATCATCTTCACCACGATCATTTATGTTTATGTTAGCCGAATTGACATGAAATCACTGACAAATATGAATATTCTGTATTCAACTTCATTGAAACGATCAGGATGGGTGTTATTTTTCCCCACAATGACCAAGTCGCTGCAAATTATCCCGTTTATTACATGGCCACATTCTCAACAAAGTAACGACATGACTCCCAATCTTAATTGAAATGCTTTTATGGATTTAGAAAATGTTTTTATTAATTTAAAAAATAGTTGTCTTTCTCCCGCTGTGTAGATTGGGGGACCGCCGTCCTCTGTCTTCAATGTTCGACATCGCGTGAAACAGAGGATTTCGACATTCTGTATTCATTGCTTACTTCCTTAAACCTTTTCTCCTCCTTATCTCTTTCATGACTTTTCATTTAATGCTTTATAACAGCTGTAATAGTTCGTTTAGAAATCCTAGAAACACTTTTACGGCAGCTCTCATTTACGGTAACTCCTTCTGACGTCATAGCTACCCACGTATAATATATAAACAAAGTCTTGGCTTTCAGAATATGAAACTTTTATTTCCAAAATCACACGATAAATACATTTGTGAAGCTTGTAAAGGGAAGATGACAGGCACCTCTCACTCGCAATCTGCTCCTCCGCAGCGCCGCACCCGTCTCTCCGGCTGAAATTATGAATGTACAGTAAGGCATAGTAATAATAGATAACACGGCAGGGTCCGTTACAGTTTGTTTTCATCTGATTTCAAATAAACAAAGTCTTGGCTTTCAGAATATTAAACTTGTTTCGGCAAATTTAGATGATAAATACAACTATGAAGCTTGTAACGGCATAATTACTTAAGCGGAGAACGGAGTAATTTAACGTTACAGCGGGCATAACAACAGCCAGTGTTTATTTTATTATTATATATAGTCGTTATTCATTTGCAGGGATGCAAACTCATCAGGTATGAAAAAGGTGACAAGGATCCAACCCCCCCGACCCCACGGAATATCGGCTTTAAAATGAGGAATAACAGAGGATTTTAGCAGTCAGAACAACTAAAGCAGTTAATAATAACAGAAACGCCAAAGAGTCACATCTAATAGAAATGTATAAAAGCATTTATTTTAATTGTGTAGCAGTCAGTTTATAATTTTGGCAGCACTGTTGAGCATTTTGAAAATGTATTTTCATGCCTCTGTGCAAGGCTTAGTCTTTCTATCTTTATAGCCACTGGTGTAAAGTAACTAAGTTCATAAACTCAAGTACTATACTTGGGTACAATTTTGAGATACTTGTACTTTATTTAAGTATTTCAATGTGTTGCTACTTTGTTCTTCTACTCCACTACAGTTCAGAGGTAAATGGTGTACTTCTACTCCACTACATGTATTTAATAGCTTTAGTTACTTTACAGATGTGGATGAATGATGTGAAATATAATCAAGTGTTAAATCAGACTTTAGTTCCACCTGGAGTAAATTCACAAGCTACCCTGCAGTATACACAGTCATTACAACTAGCTGCACCTTTACCAGCTTTGAGAACACTTTCATGATCAATCATTATAAAACATATCATATACTGTATATTATTCTGAAATGGACCAATCTGCACAACGACTACTTTTACTGTCGCTACTTTAACTATATTTTGATGAGAATACTTTTCTACTTTTACTTGAGGAACATTTTGAATGCAGGACTTCTACTTCTACTTTTACTCAAGTACAAGACCTGAGTACTTCTACTTTTACTCAAGTACAAGACCTGAGTACTTCTACTTTTACTCAAGTACAAGATCTGAGTACTTCTACTTTTACGAACAAGACCTGAGTACTTCTACTTTTACTCTAGTACAAGATCTGAGTACTTCTACTTTTACTCAAGTACAAGATATATACTTATACCACCTCCGTTTATAGCCTATGAAAAAAACGATTTGAAAACGAAGGCTAAAGCTAACGTTAGCAGATAGTGACAATGTATGCTAGTTAGCTAGCTCAACGATAATATTGCGACAGGAACACTTTTCAGTGCACATCACGCTCTGCCGCTCCAACAGGGAGCTCTGCTCTGAACACCTGAACGGCCCGTTCTAACAGCTGTTCACCAGCGGTCCAGTCTGTGCCACAGTGACTCCGGACTGCACAGTTAATATTAACGAACGCACCCGTAGGTAATGTAGCTGCTGAAGCTAGACCCTCATCCCGGAGCAGCAGAGCCTTATTATACATGCATGAGCAGAGCCGACAGGCAGGAAGACTCGAGCACACAGCTCGCGCTTCATTATAATATATAAAAAAAGAACACCATGCGTGTCATGATGGCACATAACAGCTCACGGCCGCAGATTACTCCGGGTCCCAGACCCCCCCCATACCCCAAAAATATTTTTATTGCAGATCTACATGAATCACACAAACTACCTATTTTGGATTCAAAACGGCGAATTTCGCCGAAAGGTGACAAGTTTGCATCCCTGATTTGTTTTAAAGCTCAATAAGGAAGATTTAAACTTTCACACACGTTGACCGGCGAAAAACTCTGCCCGGTTCCCTCGGCCCCCACCACGTTGAATAAACAGAAGGCTGCTTTTGTGGAGGAAGTTACAGCGCTACGTACAGGCTCGGCATATGTACAGCAGCTTTTTCCAGCGGTATCCATAAATCTCTTAATTTTGACCTCAAAGTGCACCAGATTGATGCATTTAACTTCAAAGAAAAACATCTTCTGTTGTAACAACAATAACATTATAAATAGTAACATAGCTGAACATGGTATTGCACATTTAGCTTTCAGTGTTACTGACCTGAGATGTTTTTATTACATGAATTAAGGTGACTGAGGCTTTTTAACATAGACTTTTCAGTGTCCCACATACCCACATACCGTTCACCATCCCCCACCCCCCTACTGTATGTTGATTTTTGACTTTGTTTGCCTACATGTAAATGGGTGGCATTTAGTACCTACCCCCCTCTGAGTGAATACCTGTTGTACCTGTCCGGGGCTAAGCCCATAGGACGATGCTCTGATGTCATCACCCTCGCACATTTGTCATATGTTTACAAAAAACGATGTTAACACTTTCTCGTTCTTAATATATGCTATATTTAGGGTCGATATGTGTTGAATTTACTTTAAAATAGCAGATCACTGTGACCGGATATAGTTTTTTCGGCTTAGTGAACGTGTGTCTCTTCCTCCGTGGCTCCTCCGTGCAGAGAGTTTGCAGCGGTGTGTATCAGCAACGTGCAGTCAGGGGAGGCACGGATTGGCCGTCGGGAGAGTCGGGACTTATCCCTGGCCAGCTGTGAGTTCTGTAGAATCACAGAACGGCCGGACGCCAACGGCCCGGTTCGCTTACGGCCGACAACACCCCCCGAGCGTCTAACTCTCTCCCCCCCCCCGTCGCACCTTCTAACAGAGCCCCCCCACATATCAAATCCCAATTTAACCCCTGGCCTCTGGAGCAGAAATGAAAGAATTTTAAAAATGTTTACGTTTGGTAAGTTTTTAGGGAAATGTTGTAATATTGCAACGTTGGCCTTAGGCGGGAGCAGAATTTCTGTATTTCTACTCCTCACATTGTCTGAATAAATATATTGAACAACTAAGGGTTAATTTGCAGGATTGATTGCTTACTTAGCCCTATATCAGTATATAGCATGAATAATAATCACACATCACTCATATTTGTTATGAATAATCATTTATCATTTATTAAATAGTAAGTCGCTTTGGATAAAAGCGTCAGCTAAATGCAATTTATGAAAGCCTCACTCAGGATTTTTTTACCAAGTGTTTTTATTGCTCTTGGGGCATTAAAAACAAGATTTTAACTTTAGTTTTTTATATAATATCTGCATTTTCTCTTGTGAAAAACTAAGTCTTAGTTTGGCCATAGTTATTTAATATATAAAGACTATATATTATTGAATTACAAGATTAGATATACTTTATTTGATCTAAAATATTGATGTGTTCAAATGCTCTTCTAAACAAAACTGAAAGTCCATGAAAAGCTGTCTTCCTGTTTCTGTGAAGGAAGCGCCATCTCCTGGTTAAATCCTGAAATTGAAAATCTGGCAACGCCCTCTTGGAAAATAGTGGGAGGGCTTAACATTCCCAGATACTGGGTTGCATTCGAATAGTCCATTTAGCTTAGGAACCTTCCTAACGGAGTGAAATGACCCGGAAGTCCCTCAGTGGCAGCCATGATAAGTGCCGTTCGAATTCTCTAAATTAAAAGGAAAGGAGGTTTCAAACTTCCTTTATAACCTCCTTTAGCTTAGGAACCACTGGACCTCCCTAACCGAAAGGAGAGGAGAAAATGCTGCCCCACAATGCCTTGCGGCCGCAGCATTTGCCGTCACACAACAGTCGGCAGTTCACGGAAACAACCGATTATGAACGAGAAATGATATCATGAAAGTTACGGTGCTTATTAAGCATTTTAAAACGTATGTGGTAAGTTGCCAAAGTGCTTTGTTTTGAACGTTCATCAGTATTATAATCAAAAAGAGAAATATGAACGTTAGTTTTTACTGAAATGATCAAATAAAGTCAACATTTCACAGTCTTAACTGAGCTGTGTGGGGTTTGTTCAACTTTTAAAAGATGTTTGAATGGTGATATACACAGTGATAGATGTTAAGGACTAACGTTTATAATAAATACATTTGTATTGATTTTAAGATCTTTTCATACAATCATATGTATTGGGATCATTTGTATTAATGTGGACCGGAGGGAGAGGGTGACGAGCATAAGTTTCACTTTCCTTTTTTATTTCAATTCCAACTTTGGTCATGAAGAATATGTTTCTCTGTTGTCCCCGTTCATAAAGCATAAAACAACAGCATCAGAGCACGGTGCAGAGTCTCTAGATGAGTTCACAGTAGTCCCTCGTTCTTATTAAACATCCATGTTGTAGTCCGCTGTATAGAAAACTGTAGTTTCCATAGTTTCCCCACAGCAGCAGGCGCACATTTATGACCTCTGCTGGCGCATCATAAACACGTCGGATAGTGAAAGTGCAGTCGGATTCTCTAAAGTGCCGCAGTCTCTTCTCCTAAATCCTTTTGAATTCTCCTATCCACTATCCCTTAACCCCATGACGTTTCACTCCGAGGTCAAGGAATAGACGATAGGGTTAGAACTTAGGAGCTGTTTTTTTGGAGTATTCGAACGCAACCCTGGTCTTTGGCAGGTCTTAGGCAGGTAACTGGCAGGTAGTAGGCAGGAAGCAGTAAGCTGGAGTCTGAAATAAGATGCTCCATCTGTAGTGAACACAGTCTCACGGCATTTTGTGTTATAGTCACGAAATTAATCTATTGATTCGTGTTCACCAACACGATTTCCCCATTTTTTTTCGTGTCACACAACGATTTTAAAAGCAATGTAAATATAACAAATTAGAAGGAAAAAGAGATTTAAAAAAAATACAGATTTCAGTATTCTGACACAGAACGATTTTAGAAGCAATGTATTTCTATTGGTAGTATGTTTCGTGCCTGCACCAAATAATAACAAATTAGAAGGAAAAAAAGATTTTAAAAAATACAGATTTCAGTATTCTGAGGCTCTGAGCCCCATTTATTTTCCTTGCGGACGGCAAAAAAACTCAGACATTATGCTATTTAAAATAAAAGGGTTAGGGTTAGGCTTAGGGTAAGATATTGAGTAAGAAAATGTTTTTATGAACCACACAGCTTCCGCTTGGACAAAAAGGCACGAAAAATACTACCAATAGAAATACATTGCTTTTAAAATCGTTCTGTGTGACACGAAATAAATGCGAAAATCGTGTTGGTGAACACGAATCAATAGATTAAATTAATTTCGTGACTATAACACGAAATGCCATGAGACTGGGTTGAACTAGTGCCAAGCAGCTGTGGGTGCAGGATATGTGCTGCTCTCTGCAGTCAGAACATGACATAACCTACGTCATTTGGTGGATATTTTTATCCAAAATGCATTCAGCACAGCAGCGGCTGCCAGACAGACTGATTAAAAAGGTTTATGCATCAGGTTTGTGCTGGAAAAATGTCAAGTAATGTGAGGCAGAACGATTCTATCACCACTATGTATAGCATTGTTATTCGTGGTGTATTTAAAGACGGAACATCTACTTGTATTTCTGTTTTATTATATAGACAGTGTTATGTAGGGAAAGGGAAGACGTGACTGCCAAAGGATCCATTAATGTTCCTCTGCTGCTCTCACATTCCCCCTGCACTTTTCATCTCGCATCTTTAGAGAAGCCGTGGTGACAGTGGTGGCAACATTAGCTTGCAAGGCATGCTAAGCTGTGCTGTCACACGCTCGAGATGAGAAGTTTTGACATCGACGCAAGACAATAACTGAGAAAGCGTGGGCAGATCGTGTTTGCTCACTTTAGCAAAACAAATTGTGGCGGACAGTTTTGACAGCTTTTCCCGCCATTTTGAGGACATGGGATGTTGTGTTTACTGTATTAATGTCACATTCCCTGCATGGATACTGCAGACTATAATACAGTGTGTGTGCTATATTTATGTACCTGGTGGTCTAATGTGCACACAATCTATGACTCAGAGGCTCTTCTGCGATCCTTTATGCCTTCTTGAAATAGGTGCCGGTCTTATGGTCTCTGATGTAGAATAACAAAGATACAGAATGTTGTAAGCTCTTCAGTCCTGTTTGTTCCCTTGTAGCTTTTGTGGCAGTGGAACAAAGCTTGACTGCAGATTACGAAAGCCTCACAAAGGCAAACAGTTGTATATTTCCCTCCAGGCAGAGGCTCACCTCGCATCACACGGCAGCAGAGGAGAGAAATAGTTACAGTTCAACATCTCAGAGACGCATGTCACACATCCTCGACCAGTCAAGCCCCCACAAGCAATGCCCTACAAAAGCCTATTGATTTTAAAATAACAAAAATAATGTTTCTAGAGCCTGTGAGTCACAGCATTATCCGTCCAATTTCAGGGTTGACTGCCACCGAGCGAGTTTAGGCCCTTTAATCACTAACCTGTGTGATTTTTGTAGGAGGCAATCATAAGTGGTCATTTTCAACTATTTTCTCCCAAGGACATCTGTCAGTGACCCCTCAATTTGCCCCACATGTGTCCAACTTGTGTGAAGTACCTGCTAGTTAGACACAAATCAAACAGACTGGCAGTTTCTCAGCTTGTGTTTGAAATGTTTGGTGGATTATTATTAATTCACATGCTGCTCCCAGGTGGACAGCCCGCAGAGAGGCGGGTGTTTTTAGGTGCATCGTTCGATAACAGCGTTTCTCTTTCTCTTTGATTGGGGGATTTGCCTCTCCCTGCAGTATTTCTTCCCCGATCTGACACAGAAAGTTAGCCAGAGTTGGGGTAAGTTGTGTATTTTTCCCTTCCTTACAATATCTTCAAAAACTGTGGGTGAATAACGAACATTTCAGATTGATTTTATTTTCTCATATGAAATAATGAATATTTACATCCCTCTTTTATATAAATAAAATAGTTTAAAATGTGAAATTGTGCAGAAAAAAACTATGAATAACCTAAATTGTTAATTTCAATATAATTGTTCTTGATTAAAGTGAAAGATATCTATCCATATGGTGAAAAAAAGTTCTGCCTTTTTTGAGAGACACATTTATAGGTAAATGTGCATCATAAATGATTTGGTGATTCTAGTCACTGTAAGTCATTTTGTAGAGGAAGCATCATTACTTCAAACCCTTAAAAAGAGGCTATAGAGTTACAGAGCTACAACAGCAAAGGGTCCAAAATAAATCTCTGGTCGATTCCAAAAGCTGTTAACGATTTTAGATATCTTCAACACACCTTCCCTTTTGATCACTAAATCATTCTTCATTTCTTTTACAGCAGTATGTGGGTGTTTGAAAAAAGATTTCAGTGCTAAATGATGATTAGATTTCCCAGTCTCACTACAATTCTCCACGTGAACTTGAAAAAAGCTGCTTATTTCTGACGAATCAACCACCGAAATAATCAAACCTATTCAGTATTAAGTCTATTATTCTTTTTAATGTGTGATAGCAATAGGAATCAGGGGACTTTGTTTTCTGATGGTGATATTGGTTTTCTTTTTTATTCAACTGTCAGTAGAGGGCTCTCATGATCCATCCATAATGGCCCTGACCTCTCGTCTGCACTCTATTGCATTGACTGTATTCAATGAAGCCCAATGCTCTTTCATGGTAATATTGAACTTTTCTTCCCTGCTCGCTGTGTTTTTCTACTTCAAACAGTGGTGGAGATGGCTTTAATGTTTACCTTAGTCAATTGTAAAACACTGTTTGTCTCTTTTGTTTCCTGCTGCTCGATGTCCCATTGATTTCCTCCCTGTGATTCTCCTGCTTAGACACGACTATATCCATGGCTCCCCCTCCTCACTGTAACCTCCACTGGTGTTCAAAGCTTCTTCTTTTTTTTGCTGTCATATTGAGTGGATGACCTCATCAGATACACACTGGCCTCTACTGGGTAAAATAAGTTATTGCCCGGGGAATGGGAAGCTGAAGAAAGATGCTTTTAGGGGAGAGATACCATCATTTCAAACGTTTTTTTGTAGATAGAAGATGGCAGCCACATTAAGGGTTTGTGTTCATGTTGATGGGTAGTTTCGGGTATTCAGCAGCGGAGAAATGAGAAAGCCGAGTTTCTCCACTACTCTATGTGAACCCTCACGTCTCCTCATCTCCCCGAAACACTTTTTTTGGCAGGCTTTGAATTACCTGCACCCCTTTCCTGCCTAAATTGTTCAAATATGTTCGAGGTTGATCAAACAGAAAGGCTTTCGGAGCGGACGGCCAACAGAGCTTCCCCCTGTGGGCTGTTGGGGATCAGACATGAAAACACGGAGAGAACAAAGGCTTGTCGGGACTGTTAAAGACGCCCGGACCCAGCAGCACATCAAAATGCATTCGGTGAAACAGACATGAAATACCAGCCGACTGCAAGAACCTCTCAAACATGTCAAAACTCTTCTGTCTCTCAGAGAAGAGGCTGTAATAGGAATATACTACTAACTTATGAGATTTACTTACGTGATCTGAAATAATATATAATAAAATGACTATCACAATTAAGTGTTTGTGAAGTGCCCCTTAAAAAAGCATGACTTGCAGAGAATATTTTTGGTGCAAAAAGAAAACACAACATTTTTGAAAAATGTAGTTCTCATAAACATGCTGGGAACTAGAACAAGTTAAAACTGCACTGCCTATTATTACAAATTGTATAAATCAGTCAAATGGCTATATCTAAGTTAAGAGGGGTAGCTTGAAGTGACGAAACGCACAGAGAATTATCAGTAGTTACCGCCTAGGTTAAAAGAGTTCTCAATTTTTCTGTTTTTGTTCAAAGTTGCTTTATCGAGCATTGTTTCCTGCAACGTTTATTGAAACCTCCTGCCCAGTATTGAACAGCAAACCGTAAAAGTTTGCTTACTGGTTAACATAATGGAGCAATTAGCGGCTAAAGAGTAAGATGTGTCGGAGTTAAAAGAAAACAAAATATCTGAAGAGCATTTACCCCGAGGCACGACTTCAAATTATTGCTAGTGTTGCTTTGTATCAGCTCGATGAATAGGCAACAGTTTGCAAGCGCGTTAGCTAACAGGTGATAATATGTCAATGTTATGTTTACAGCTTGTTTTGCTGCCCCCAAGTGGTAAGAATTGTACCTTACGATTTTCTATGCTATAACATAAACAAAAATGGAGTCGTATTAAGATGCAGAAGAATTACAGAAAATCTTCGACCGTAATCAATCTGGAAGGGGCTTCAACTCCTTGTTAAGACGGTGTTCTTATAAGATAGCTGTTGGAACCCATCTACAAAGAAAGCCTGCTATTTTTAACTTGTTTACTCCAGTTTCCAATGATAGTGTCACTCAGTTCCTGCTCTGCCAGGCTCTGTGCGACCCTCAATGAATCAAGCATAGCTGGCGACGCACTACATCCCAGTACCCAGTGACAGTCTTATTTCAGCCATCAAGGAAGCAGGGGGAAAGTTATTTACTGAGAATGGTAGACAGAGGAAGATTGGACATCGCTGATCTGTCAAGGACATGACTTTTGGCCGAATCAAATCCTTCACTTTTATTGCATTGTCTTTGGGGCCATTTGGCACGAGGAGATGCAATTCGGAGGCTAACCTCGGCGCATTGCCTTCATCTAGCACTGTCTTCCACTGCTAAGCTTCCTGGACAGAGATGAAGTCCAGTCTATAACCTAGAGTCTGGAAACACCCAAACAATTCTTCACATGCTTTGGCCTCGGCCTCTCAAGAGCTGATATAAAATCCACAGTTATTAAACCTATCTCGGTCTCGATCAAAAACGTCTTCTCTCTTTTTTTTTAAAGAGCAGCATAAAACACAAGCAATCATCTTTAAAACCTGTCTGAAAGTTATTGAACACCTGTTTTCCCATAGAGGAATCTTTCCTTAACACCAAACTTAATAAACACATAAATAATGTTTTTTTCTGCCATGTCCTTGACTTGAAAGGAGGAAAATAGAGGGGGAAAAGGTAGTAATTGTCATGTAATTGGCATCAAAGTCCCAGTGGGCCACAACAATGTGTATGTGTCTTTTTGTGTGTGTTTGAGAGTTTTAAGCGGAGAGCAGTCACCGAGGAGGGCACGTGCAGCACCGCAGAGATTCATCGCCTGAGGTCCTCTGACGTCAGCTGGAGAGGCTGATGGGAATTCAATACCCAGCATTCACACCACCTAATTTATTCCACAATAAAATCGGCTGTAGCTTGTTTGTCTGCAGCTCCATTGACGGTTCGGGCCGATGAACATCACGGAAGTTCACCACAGATTCTTTAGCCAAAGAGGTTTCTGTGGATCTCTTTTCACTTGTTTGTTAAGCTGCAAAAATGAGTGCAGAATAAAAGAATAGCCCCTAAAAGCATCCATGAATTTGAAATACAGGTCATTAACTGTTATGTGCTGCAGTGGTGTTATAAAATAGGACATTGAACAATCCAATATCCAATAAGCCGCATATACTAATGAGTGTTGAAACATTTATTCCCTCTGATAATAAGGAAGGAAATGTTCCTGATTTTCACTCCTTTCACAATATGCTCATGTTCCGTCCAAACTCATTTACTTTTGTTTCTCACACACACAATGCCCTTTTTGTCCTCCTCACAAATCCATCTTATTCACCATCACCCTGCCTCGGCGGTACGCTATTTCATTCCATCAGGAACGCAACCCATCAGATTTTCTGTGTGCCCGCTGCTGTCATTGTCTACATTCATCTGCACAAAACGCTATTTGCTCCATCTTTATTTACCAAACCATAAATGTGGCGATAGTATATGCGGCACAATTTACAAATAAATAAGGGAGCCCATTCTGCTGCATGGACAGATCCAATCATTCCCGTTCAAAATGAAAATACAACTCAGGGTTGCTGTGCGAATGCCAGCAGTGCCTCCATGAAACCGGCTGTGCTCAGCTCTGGGGGGGGGGGGGTGAAGGACCAAGGGCTGGTAGGGGGCAGGGAGGTGGGGGGGGGTGGGTCTTGCCTACAGTCAAAGCCAAGGGCATCAAACATGACCTTTAAACTTGCCACTGAGCATTAGAGTCCTCGCGTACAAACGCCAACACGATCTTTTACTATAATGTGTGTCACACTAGCCTCTGCAGTTAACTTCACCCACTGTGAAAAGGAAATGTGACATTCAGTGGATTTGATAACTCCGTAGTTGAGCCGGTTGTCTCTGCAGAGCGTACAAAGTCAAAAGAACTACAGGAAAAGTTTCTATAATAAAGAGAGAAATGTAGTGTTGCTGGCGCCTGTATGACAGCCTGTTTATAACTAACCAACCAATCTGTCATACAGACGGTTGACAATAAAATGAATAAACAGTAACAGATGCTCAAAACAAATGAATGCACACCACAAATTGTGTGTCCACCAGGATCCCCATCCCCATTATTGGGAGCAGTTGAAAGATCTGATCTTATGCATTACATTTTGAGTTAATAGACCTTCAGGGAGCAGATGTGGGGTCTGGTGCCTATTCTAGTGACGAATAAATGCCATGTTCTTAAAGACATTGAACGCAGCACACTGATTTGGGAAGCTGGAAACAGTTTGAGAGGTTTGTTGGCATTACTTGTCATGCTGCCATTCACGATTCACATTTCCATCCAAATGTAATGGGTTTTTTCGAGAAAATCGGCTCAAAAATGTTTGAATGAATACGGTACTTGTTTCCATCGACCACCGTTAAGCGATTACCAGGAGTTGGTTCATCAAGATAAGCAGTAGTTGGAATACCTCATCAAGTGTTATTTCAAGATTTTGTCAAGTTCTCTGCATCAAAGAAGTTGGAATAACTACATTTGATGCCTCCTATCGACTATGAAGCCAAAAAATAAGGAACTAAACGTGCAAATTGTTGGGGGTGTACCTAATTGCAACATTCATGTCCAGGGGGTGGGCCTCATCGTAAGTCCCCTCCCTCTTTGTAAAGCGTAAAAGGCTCATAAAAACACCGCAGGGTACATGTGATTCAGACGAGAAACATGAATTCATTAAAAATCACAAATGCCATCTTAGGTGGGAAGCAGCAGTGAAATGTCTTAATGTATCAGAGTTACTCATGCTCCATTAATTACATAACTGTGTCATCTCCTCATGAATATTTGCATTTAAAGGTAGTTAAAGACACTTACATTTGCCGATATCTGCAACATTTTAATGGGAGAGATCTGTCGAAGCCTCCATTGTATAGATTTGATTGTGATTTTGGTGATAAACTATCAAGAATAGAAGGCAGCAGACAGGGGCGTGAAGAGAGGACATCTCAAGGGTGGACGGACGCCCCTTCCACCAGACATCTGGAGTAGAGGGCGTCAATCGCAAAGCTCATAAAATCTGAATTCACATTGTGTTTTTTGACTTTCCCAGGCCGCAGGCTTGCTCTGTACTGTCCTTGTCATGTAGAGAACAGCATGTTAATTGTTGCCTTACTAGCCCTGCTAACATTTCTAAACTCCAGCGGAGACAGAGGGCACGGCCACAGCCTCGGCCCGGTGTTTGTGGTCAGAAGGAATGTGATCTCGGGGTGAGAAAAAAGAGGAGAAGTAATAATGAGACATCCCCCCTCTGCTGGTTGTTTGTTTGGACAGACCGGCTGTCTCACAGCACAAGCTGCGGATGGAATACTAATGGATATGACTAATGATTCTCTCGCCTCTCTCCCTTTTCCCCAATTCCTTCCCACTCTACTCTCACTTCTCCTTTCCCTTCCATGTGAAGGAAACTTTTAACTCTAACATCAGAGCTCCGAAATGCATTATTCAGTTCCGACTGAAGGGACAGCTGTGACATGCACGCACATTTGACGGTATTTAGGGCAAGTAACAAGTGCCTGAAGAACGTTTTCCCCCTCGGAGCTTTGTTGAAAACACCCCCATACTCACTGATCCTGGTTTCTAATGACTTACTGGTGGGTGGACATTAAACCATCCTTGGTGTTTGCACCCATGAAGTGGGCCTATATCTAATCCACTGCCTATCAACTTTAGGTATTTAACTTTCCGAATCATATTTTCTTCCAGATTGTGGTGCCTCAAGGGAGGATGACGTCCCAGAATTGCAGAAACTCTCCACCGGGGCAGATTAAAACCTGCTGAGATTTAACCAGGAATTAGATGCCCCCTTGGAGGCTTTAGAAACAGTTTTAAAATGATTTTGGTTTTAAATATTGAGATGTGGTGCTTAAAGCAGCCTGGTAACCATAGTTTGGCCTAATAAAAACATCTACAAGGAGCAAAACATGGAGCTTTTTATACCCAAAACATATCATTTCCGTGCCTCCACTGAAGAGAGTATTGTTGGAGGAATTGGATCTCTCTTTCAGGTGATCACCATGCTTAAAAACACAATTAACTATTCAAACCATTCCAATCAGAGAAGTTTTCATTCCTGCGCAACATTACCATTAGCAATCCAATTAGCAATGGGATTGGAATGGAGACACTAAGTGGCAGACGGTGTCCCACAGCGATGTTCACGATCAATTTAACTTTCCATTCAACATCAGTGGCCACATCACAACAAACCCCTGCATCTCTGTGATTGAGAACGACCTCCTACCACACGTCTCTGAATGCCTTTTCCCCTCCCTTCCTCACCTACATACTGTTTACTCCTGCTAAGAATCAAATACTCTCTGTCGAAATGATTATAATACCGCTAATAACTCCACTGGTCGGGTCGAATCCACTCCCGGCTACAAAGCAGCCTAAGAAGTGGCTCTGAATAAAAGGAGATTGCATTGATTGAGCAAATAGATTTCAGCATTTAGGTGGAGCTTTGCCAGCATATTGGTTGTATGTTATTTAATCGTCCCCTTGGGGTTTAGCAAGGCTCTGCATTGGGGAGAAAGTTTTCCGAGTCGATTAGGCGTCTTACTTTTATTACTGCTGCACCTGTAATCATCAACAAAGGGACTAATGAAGGAATAGTCAGATGGTCAATATTGAAAAAAGACCATTTCTGTAAGTATCTAACACTGCATTTAAATCAATCTTTAATGGTAAATGCAACTCAAGTTTGTCCAACTGTCCTCCATTTAGTTTTCTCTCTGATGACATGGTGCGTGAGTGAGATAAGATCGTCCCTCAGTTCATTAGAGGAATACAAACACTCCCCACTCCCCTGTGCTTCACACTCTGAAGCCTGTTCACACACACACACACACACACACACACACATACACACACACACACACACACACACACACACACACACACACACACACACACACACACACACACACACACACACACACACACACACACACACACACACACACACACACACACTAGGGGTGGGGGAGCACCCTTAGGACCTGTATTCCCCGTATGACATTTGCTGAAGATATCCAACTACAGTATCTCTGTCCAAAGACTACATCTTGTACACTGCAGGAACTGTTTAAGCTGCTTATGAGATCAGACAAAAGCTAATGCGAAAATCTACACGCTCCTTATTAACTCCTTATCTACATATCAAATATGCAGCCTTATTGGTTGTATTTGCAAGCAGCTTATTACAACCCATCTTTATGTTTATCGATAGGTGGCGATCTTTAGTGACGTACATTGTGATGGGAGTAGGAATGAAGGTGATTTGACAGGCTAATAAACACAGGAGACCACTGTTTGGGTCTAAACCAAAAGTCAACTTGTGAGCTTAGGTTTGTAACCCTAATTAACCAAATGTAAACCCAACTGCCATATATATTTACACAAAATCCCTATATATCTTCCCAGCACCAAGCAGCACAAAGACAGATTCAGCGACACTTATTATCAAGATCTATTTCCTGTTTTATTTTGAAAAGTGTACTCCCTATGTCATGTCTGCTTTTACTTCCTGTCTGTGTGTTTTCCCTCCTGTTTGATTACCTGATCGTGTTCACCTGGTGCCTTTGTCTTTTGCCTTTCCTCCCCAGCTGTTTCTTGTCCCTGATTAGTCTTGCCTGTGATTAAATCCTGGTTGTCTGTTGTTAGATCCCTTTTTGTCATTTAAGGAACAGTTCTGTTCAGTTTGTTTTTTGCCTTCTTTTTGGAAGGTATTTTCTGCCATCGATGTTTGTGTCCTGAATTTGGATCCACGCTGATCTGCTGGAAACTGACATAAACAAGGTAATGTTCTGTTGTTTTGCTCTCAAGTGTCCAAAAACCCTAATACTAATACATTTTGTTGTCGACCATTCTAATCAAAACAATACAGTTGCAAGTAAAAAGTTTCCCAGCCCACATTAGCATAGATAGATAGATAGATACTTTATTCATCCCAAATGACATGCATATATATATATATATATATATATAGAAATATATATATATAGAAATATTATACATAAACAAATAGACCTTGGGTAATATATACATTACACATGTGAAGCTTAGACAAATAAACATAACAAACAGGAGCAGTAATGTAATGAGAGTGAAAGAACAAATACAATATACCGCCATGCGTGTCAAAGTCAAAGAATGTCAAATTCAATACGAGCACAATCCATCTCCTTAGACATTAGAGCCATAAAACAGAACTGAAGTACATCATAGGTACAGACTGTGCCTTGAACACATCAAACATAAAGCGCCCTCCCACGCTGTTTGAAGGCATTCGAAACAAACTGAGCTAGATCTCTGTGAACAGGTACTGAAGTCTACAGTCATCAGACAGAAAACAAATCATTCTGCAGACATGTAAAGGTAGAGCCTGTATCAAAGAGTGAGATTTAATAGACCATAAAACCAAAAAGTGCATTTCATTTATGACTCCACACACCACAGGTGTCACTTTCTGTTCTGCTCCTGAGTTTGGGTTTTTCACCACAAGAGACAAGATATCAATTGGGCACAGTTGCATTTTTATAAATGCATATGTTTGACAACTGTTCTAGGCACTCATTCATTTCTGGTATGAAATCTAGTTGGCAGAGTTTTACTTATTTTTTGTGTAATCCACCTGTAAATGTCAGTCTACATCCATTTTTGTTGCATAATGATTTTCATTACATTATAATTCATTCAGCAGACGCTTTTAAGTGCAATCAACCACGAGGATACACATTTAGAAAGAATCCTGCAGGTGCATTAGCTTCAAATAAGCCAAACTTTTATAATTGCTACATACAGGAAATCAGTTTGAATTTAGATTGAGACCGCTCCCTTTATAACATAGGAAATATGTGGGTGTTTAAACTGTTATTGTCATTATATATAATTATCATTAAATGCTCCCCAAAAAGAGAAATCCTGGACAAATAAATGAATGAAAAATTAGTCTTTAAGACAACAATATTTTTAGTTTTTTGGTGGAATAGAGGAATTACATTTCAACACCCATAAACTTCAGGGTTTTGTTTAAACTGGTAACAGGGGCGCTGCGCCCTCTTACTTACCAAAATGCAGATTTTCCCCGTTAAATTTGAAACTGATGCCAGAAAACATTATTTCTGTTCGTCAAAACTGTATAATTACTAAAACAAATGTGAAAATCGTGTCAAATAGACCGTCAGACGGCATAAACAGCTTTGTTTTTACGGAGCTCCGACGTGGCGTTGTTGTTTACATCTGCGGCGCCATCTTGTATGGGCGAAGATCAAAGCCCTCGTACCATATTTTTCTAGAAAAACCCCTGAACATGTTTTGAAAGTTTTCAGTTATGAGAGTCTGTTGAAAATGAGCTAAATCTCCGATACATATGTTCGAGTAAATCTCAATTTGTAGCAGACCACACTATAACCAAACACATCCAATTAAATGTTAGAGTCCAATCTTACATTACTGTATGTTTACTTTTACAGTAGGTAGAAAACTGTATTAGTCACCTTCTAGGCCTGGGGACAGTTTGTGTTTGCGTGTGTGTGGGTGGCTGTGTGACTCATTTGGACACTAATGAGCTGACTGATTACAGGGGAAGGCCTCGGGTTATCATTAGCTCTCCGAGGATCAAACACCAGATCAAGCCAACAGCGGGGCAGAGAGATGCAGCCCACAATCTGATATTAGTTTTTTCGAAAAGGAAGAGTAGAAAAGCTGAGGAAGGAAAGAGATTATCACTTTTCTTTAGAGGGCAAAACAAGATGTTGGCGGTATGTTTTTGATCAAAATGCCATTGAGGGATTTACAACATGCCAAACACAAACCCTGTCCCATGTTTTAAAATTCCTCAACAAAAGGCAATTAGTAGCCCTGTCAATGCACTTCCTCAGACAATTGGGACCAACCTCAGACAAGAGGAACAATCTCTCATCACCGGCTTAGAGGCTTTTGAAGACAGATCAGATTGTCTCTTCTCTGCCTGTAATGAGATAGCTGCTTGCTTGACGTCTCCATGAGAACGTTTCCACACGTTACCATTAACCCAACAGACTGCGCATGGCAACAGCTGAATAAAAGACATGGGGAGAGTTCAGTGGCAATCTTGGGGTTTTTCCTAGAGGTCTGTGCAGCAGCTAAAGCTAACAGTAGTTAGGTTCTGGCCATTATTTGTATTAGTTAGAGTATATTGTACTTACTGAATTGAGTCGACGGATGATTTGGAAAGTTTGTAATCAAGGCAGTAATTTACTTAAAACTTACACTGAAGGCATTCAAGGTGGTAATGAACTTTCATGAGAAAGTTGTTGTACGCATACAACAACGACAAATACATTAGATCAGAGTTTAACTAGAAAGTCAGTCGGTAAACTTTATTAGAATCAAAGGACAGTCATTAGTTAACATTTCCTTTTCAAATAAATGTGGCTAACCAGGGAGATATTTAAAGGAGAACGCTACCGTTTTTCTGCATCAAATTCAGTTTACTTGTCATCTGAAATAACTCTTACATTTGATTAATACTGGAGGGACTACAATGTGAGAACGTAGTAGTACACATTACAAACTGGCGCTTCTGAGTTGGATTGTGGGAAATGTAGGATCAAGTGATGCCTATACTGAGGATCAGGATCTCTGTTTCTTCTGCTTTAATTTTGACATTTTTGTCACACAGTAATCTGTGTGCTAAAACCTGGATGATTGTTTCCTGCTCTGTCTAACTTTGCTAAGCCCTTTTAACAAAGTTAGTAAATCTCAGTAAGAACTTCAAAAGGGAATGGTTGCCACAACTAGTTAATTAAAATCTCAGATTTTTTTGTTTACCCACTTGGATGTTTTTGTGATATGACGCCTACAACTTGATGCAATGAAGGATGTTTCCTCGACAGGCCTCTCTCCTGGCATCTCTCCCCTCCTCCTTTCTTCTATTCCTCTCTTTATCCCTCCTCCCTTTCTTTGGAGGCCCTCCGGACCCCATCAAGGCTCATTCTGTTCATCCCGCATGTGAGGGGTCAGTGCGTACCCCACAAGAATAAACCAGCCACTCAATGTGAGGATCTTTGTGTATGTCCTCATCCCCCTACCCTCTCTTTCTCTCTCACCCACTTGCTTGTGCCCTATAGATGAGAATTGGCTCCATTCACCGCTCTTCCCTCCCCCCTGGAGCGGACTTCTCAGGGCCCTAACAGCGCATTTCTATGCCTTATTGCTCCGGCTCCTCCATGGAGAGCAGTCTCGTCAAAGCATTTGTGTAGACACAGAAGGAAATGAACTGGCTTTGTGCTTGGTCTTGACATATAGGCACGATCACGTGGTGAAGTTTGTGGGGCAAGCATTTAACTAGAGAAAAGGACAGAATGTGTAAAATGTTTCTTAAAGGCCTCCAAGTGGCCATCTTGGAAGTAAAATGTCAGGAGTTATTTAGGAATGAAGCGGTTTTATGAGTTTGGCCCTCCTGGCTGTCGTCCAGCTTAATCCACATTGTGTTCTGACTTCCTACCGACCCAAAGTTGGTTTCTCAAGCTCATCTCCACCTCGTGTTTAATCTCCCCCAGCTCTTTTATTAGGACCACACCATGTGTTGATTCTAAAGAAATGAAGCGGACACCTCATTTCGAGCAAGAATGAGCCGGAGAGAGCTTTTGTCCACAGCAGGAATGCCCATAAGACAGAGAGGAACACTGTTTGGTCTGACTCGGGTTGCTATACCAGTGCTGAAGAAAGCCATGGCAACGCAAGCAGAAGGTCTGCCGGACCACATCGCGCTGCTACAATACGCCCGCTCCGGGTTTGTCATTCCAGTCAGGCCTGACCCAAATTACCACATCCTCGGCAAAAGTGGCCTACTTCAACCAGCACCCATGCACAGACATGCTTAATTGGGCTTGCATATATTTGGCTGATAGCGATAATAAACAAAACATATGGATGTTTGAAGTCTAATCACTGAGGAGTAGGCCCTGTTACTGATTTAATACCACAGTCCATAGCCCATGGCTGCTGGATTATTGTGACTTTCCAATTGTTTACCCAATATGTCTACAAGCCACTTTTCCATCTGCAGTTATAAATCTCAGTATTTTAAGCTTAATAGTCTTTTATGTTTTCATATGTTTATTATCTCTTATCAATAGCCTCGGGGCAAAATCTGCTCCAAATGGGAAGAGCAACAAAGCGATTAAGACCATGTCTACAGAAGCGTTTTGGTAAAATATTAAAGAGTAAACTGAACAGGCGAAAATGTCTGTAAAATACAGAAATGCAAACACATTTTTAACACTTGGGGATCTTAACTGGGTTTCTTTGGCAACTTACTCCAAACTTATTTTATTGCAACATTTGAAAACAACAGGGGGGTTGATACTGGCAGTCATATAAATCTCATCCCCAACATAGGCACAGATACACACGCTAAGAACACACTCCAAAACTGGCCTTCATACCATCTGTACTGCCGAGTCTTTCTGCACAGAATACAATTGAACTTGAATGTTTTATGCTCTAGAAAACCAGCTCACCATCACCTACCCACAAAAGCTATGAATCTGTTAGTGTTCCACCAGAAAATAAATCCACTTACTTTATTTTGGAGGTCTGGTAGTTGTATATCAGAGCTTGAAGAAGTATTTTCACTAGTCTCTTTTCATCTGCACCTCTGCCCTGCTGCCCTGTCTCTGCAATACTATTTCTCTTTGTGGGCTGAGCATGCAATAGCTGTGTAGTGTTTTTTTTCTTTTTTGTGTGTGTGTGTTGCATGGGGTGAGGGGAGGGTGGTGGGTTGGGTGTTGAATGCCGGGTTTCCTGACTCGTGATCAGGAGCTCATTACCCCCAAGGTCACTCCAGGGACGCCCTGCCTGGCACTCACTGAGACACCAGAGAGAAGATGTGAGATTGCAGATGAGAGTGTGAGAGAAAGAGAAAGGGAGAGCAGCTAAGAGCCTGGGAGATCCGCTGGGACGAGGAGGAAGAGCAGCGAGAGAGAAAAAAAAGAGACACACGGATACATATAACAGAACGGGAAGGGAGACGGTTGAAAGACATTGATCCAAATGCAAACAAGGAGGCTAATATTCAGGAGTAGCGAGCAAACACAACAACACAATGTGGCTGTAGGAGCCTTGGATGAGCCCACAGTGTGAAGCCCAGCCAAACCACACAGAGTTATATAAAATATCTTGTTGATCCATGGAAAAGTGAGTCCAACCACAGCAATCAATAGAATATTGACCATCACCAGCCGGGCTCTGCATTTGTTTTTCAGCTTTTTCTATGGGCCATTACTGCAAAAAACGTTGTGTGCTGGATTTGCGGCTGTCACGCTATAGATTGTTTTTTTCCTCAGGTCTGTCAAATTAGATTAATGAACCTGTCTTCTTTGATGAATAGATTCATCATTTGGTTAAGGAATGTGACAACGAAAAAGTGATAAATATGCTTTGAAGAGCCCGAGGTAAATACTTCAAACAGGTGTTTTGTCATAAACCAAAGTATTGGAAATGAATATCTTGACCCCAAGCTAGTGTTATTGACGAAAAGTTAGGTATCCCTCAAATTACAATTCCTCCTAAGGGGGATGTCAATGTTAGTACAATTCATGGCAATTCATCTTCGCAATAGTTGAGACACTGGCGGCCAAAAAGATGTTGATATATTTCCAAAAAATAAGTGAAAACTTTGATTTACTGATGTTGCTATGGAAAAAGTCAGATCATTCCTGTAATTTATGTCTCTATATCTCAAGATATAAAGATTAATCCTCTGGAGACCATGAATATCTTTATACAATTTCATGGCAGTCCATCAGAACAACAGTTATATCTGTCTAGACCGAAGTGGTAAACCAATTCACAACCACGACTAATGCATGGTTAGGCAAGGATTGGAGCTGTTTCAAGGAACCTTAGCAATGTAATCATTAATGTAACAAATGTATTAGCTGATGAGTATTTGGAAAATAATGTTTTTTAATAAGTAATTAGTTATAGTGACATGCCCAACACTGATTTTCTGTTGACTAATCAATCACTTTGCAGATCATTTCAATCCTAAACAAAACACCAGTTCATTATATTATAAGAGTGACACTATCTGTTAAAAACAAGGCCCCTTTTTAATCTTCAAATTAGAATTTAGATAACTGAACCTCACCTAGTTCAACCTGTCAGTTCATATATGTATTTCTGTCCTCTTAGATCTATTTCAGCTCTCATTGGTGGCCAGATTCGTGGCATTGTTGTAATAAGTTGTAGATACTCTCATGTTGTTGAGAGGCAGATGGCTGGAGATGACCCTGTAGAGCAGTCCCAGCACTCTGCCGCAGCTGGATTGACAGATTACAGCACACATGATCAATAAAGTGTACCATTAGTCCTGTCCACAAAGCCCTGTGTACAATACTGATGTCAGACTGCCTCTGTAAACTCTGTGTAGTCCACACACAGAGAAATGGCTGTATATTTCACTTTATAAGGCTGTCTTTTCTTTGGCTTGCGGTATTGATTGAGTGGCTGGCACAGATTCATTCTGCACTAGAGGAAAAATACCCCATAGTGCCAAAGCAGCAGCCTTTACTCTCATAATTATCAGATAATCCATTTTCGTGACAGAGACCTTTGTTAAGGTGATACTCTCAGCTATTCACAATGTGATTATAATGCACCATTTCATTAATTTAACGGTCATTCACAGGTGGAAGCATATTCTATAACCATTAAACATTGTGATGAAGATTCAGCATTATTAATTCAAAGGGAGGGATCACCAATGGTCAACTTTGTCATTAAAACTTATACAGAAAACTACCATTGAAGTTGAGTCTTAGCTCCTTTCCAATAAGTGTACAATCCTCATGGGCAAAGTTAAGTCTTTATTAGCAAAGATCTGACCATTACATTTACACACAGTTTCAGTTTCCTCTCAAAAACGGCTAAAAAGTTGAGAGAACCTTATTTTTGCACTTTGGATTTAGTGGTTTATTATATTATATTGCTTTAGTAGAGGACATTTGACCAGTTGCGAGTCAAATAAAAAACAGTGCACCTTAAGGAGTTCTCCACCATGTCGGGGTTACAAAGTTCACTCTTGACCTTTGGTAACAGCCCTTGAGAAGACAATCTCGCAAAGAAGTCTTTGATCATGGTAGCTGTTGAAGTTTGTCTCGGTTGGATAACACTTTAAAAAAAAAAAAGATTTAGCTTCTTTCGATTCATATTTTATTATTATAAATATTTATGATTTGTGGCAATGCATGGACTGGCTGTTTCTGTCTTCTTTACCTTCATATTGTGGTTTCATCATGTCAAAATGGAGATATCAACATTTACGCAGCAGTCAGTACCCTCATTTTTGGAGGCAAGTCCACATTTTAAGTCTAGAAATCAGCTTTTCACTATACTGCAACTTGTTTTAGGTTGATATACAAAAATGATGACAGTGAGATGAAGAGGTAAAGGGTGAACACCCATGTAATAATTCAAGAGACCGCAGCTCAGTCACAAGTATTCAAATCTAAAATTCAAAAAGGAGAGTGAGTGGTGCACCTCAAACACCTTTTGCCTAGCGACTGAGAGCCTTTTTTGAAGGTCATTAAAGAGATGGTGGGTTGAAACATCTTTGAAATTGCCGAGCAATGGTCCAGCAGCAAAATAATAGATGAGTTGGTAAGGAGCAGAAACAAAGGCATTGATTTTTAGACAAGCAGCAGCAGTTAACCTAAGTTGAGAATTCAAGCATTATTTCAGTGCTCAAATCAAAAAGCAATATCATTTCAGAAATTCTGCAAATGGGGGATAAAGTCTTACCGATCTCTAATTTTCTAACCACCTAATCCACAACCCTTCTTTTGAAATATGCACCTAAGTCCTTTGTTCTTTAATGGTGCCCAACCCCGTTTGTGAGCTGGAGCTGAAAACACTGCAGTTCCACATGTTCAGCATCATGTTGCACGGTTGGGGATTTTAGCATCAGCCCCACTGATGGCCAGTAATTAGTATGACTCATACCCCCCGCTGATAACGATATACCATTTCACCGCTGCCTTCTCATATTCAACTCATTAATAATACATTCCATCCATCTGCACCCCCCTTCGGACCTCCCCTAAGTGTACTGTGCGATATGCTTTAGTGCCATCCACCAGGAGCTTCTCCAATGATATCATTTCCTTCATTTGATTAAAATGAGGTATGAGAAAATAAATGATGGACAGAAGATGGGCAAGATTTTGTTTTCCCTCTAGTTTAAACAGATATGAAGGAGTGAAATATCAGAATCAGAATACCTTTATTAGTCCCACAGAGGGGAAATGTACATTGTTACAGCAGAAAAGAGCCAAAGACAGCTTAATGTTACCTAAGCATGCATACAAAAATACACACCCTGTAACAGTTCTGAGGATTTAGCAGCCAGGTATATATTGCACTCTTTTTAACAGCATATATATTGCACATAGTTGGTATTTAACAACAAGAGATATTATAGTCTGTGTTGTGGTGTGTGTGTGTGTGTGGGGGGGGGGGGTCTACTAGGGGCCGTGGTGGTTATATAGTCTGACCGCTGCTGGATATGATCTTTATATTCAATTCAACAACTCACTCGTTATTTTTGTTCACGTTTTAACAGAGCCTTGGATAGAGTCACTGTCAAGCCCCACTAGGCCTGTTCATTGTGTGTCCATCGGCAGCCCAACGAGAGCAGAGCAGTCACTCGGCCTGTATGCTGTGAGAGGATGATGAAACCAAATGAAATCAGCCTGTCGAAGTAAGCCAGTCTTTTTTTTTTTTTTTTTTCTAACCCCAGCTCCATTGGCTCTGCCTCTCCATCCCATTGTTGAACCCACAGATAAGTGCCAGAAAATGGCGGAAAAGTGAATTTCCAGCTTTTTCTATTACTAGCAAATATTCACTTTCCCCAACATGTCGGAAAGGAAATGGAGATTGAATTGATGGCTGTAAGAGAGGGCGGGAAAATAGCTATGCCGAAGAAAATCCTATCATAGCACTCAAAAGCTGTTGAGATGTAAAATAATCATACACAGCATATATGACCCTCCCATGAAAACATATCCCAGTCAAGGGCACATGTTTGCTTTCTTCACCCTCATTGTGCTTACTAGATTTCATTCATCATACAAAAATAGTGCATAAGGACAAAATGAAAGAACAAAATGTCTTGACAATGTTATTCCCCGACAGTATCCCGCTAGGCCCCAAGTCATATCAGACACAACAAACACACACACACACACACACACACACACACACACACACACACACACACACACACACACACACACACAGTCACTGAACATCTGTGGGGCCGTGACCGCCATTTAAATCTGTATCAGGCTAAATACTGTATCCAGCTGTGTAACCGTACACCTAATGAAACAAGTCAAGTTTATTTATATCGACCTCAATTACTAATTTCTGAGAACTTTGCAATATACTCAACATACAACTGCATCTAACACTTAACCCTTGATTTGGATAAAAAAGTGTTTCTCAACAAGAAATATCATGAGGAAAAGAAAAGAAGCACCTCAGAATATCAGGCCCCAAGGCCAATGCAGCTTTTACAAGTTCCTCGGTTATTACCATTTCCCGAGTTAGGAAGTCGTTCTTCTGATACCATTGTGCTTATGAGCTTTAGGTAGTCAAGTAGACAATGAGACACAAATGCCCTCTAGCAATGTCAACAAAAGTCAAACTTAGTTTGTGTATCCATTCGCCCTGTGAATCGGTTCCAGTTCCAACATTTTATTGGGTTCTTCTTTAGCCTATGCTTCACAGTTCCACTAAGTTCAATGACCATTGGGCCTTTAGTTTGTCCGTACTAAAATAACGCCAAAAACATCATCTTCTAACTGGAGAAGTGCTTCATGTAGTGAATAGATATTAGCAGCTCTAGTGGTATTAGTTATAACAATATGGGAAAATATAAAATTGTATACAAACTTTACAAACAGCTTGTTACGAACCCACTAGGGATGAGGAAGGCAACACACACCAGATGGTTTTGGTAAATAATTATAATTGGGTTTAATAAATAACGAAAAAAAGGTGTACAACAAATTGAGAGCAAAAATAGCCTAAGCCAAACAAAGCCAAAAGGGCGCAAATGTACTGATAATAATGGAAGGAGGACTCTATAAGTGAGCCTAGTTACACACCTGAAATCACTACCAATCAACACTAACAAAATGAGGCTGCAGGAAAACACAGCTAAATGAGGGAAGCTAAACACACTACTTTAAACACATATTTCACACAACACTAAGCACATATATAATCACACCAAACACACTACACTAAACACGGACCACACAAGTCAAACACAGTCTAATAGCTTAAGTCTAAAGTGTCCACGACACAAGAGCAAAAATGCGTGAGGCGTCTGATCGCAGCAGAGCCTCCCGAGTGATAGTTGTCCCCAGGCTTTGTAGTCATCTCCGGAAGGTGTGCGCTGGGATTGCACGGGGATGGGGGCGCGTCGGGCCCGGCGTGCTCCAATCAGTGTCTTCGGAGGCGGACCAGGAAATGGTAGCCAATGACGTTGGGGCAACTACACAGCTCATTTACATATGGAACAGCAAAACAGAATTAACAGGACCGGGAAGGCGACGGCCGTCACACCCCCTCCCTTAAAACAGAAACCCTCAGGTTTTGTGAAGCCATACACTTTACACATATGCAACACAACACAAATCTACTTAACAAGGTAAAACACATATCACTAAAACCTGGACAGCGCATCTGCAAACACATTCTCTGAACCTTTCTTATGACGGATTTGTAGGTTGTAGTCTTGTACGATCAGAGCCCACCGCATGAGACGCTGGTTATGGTTGTACATGCGTGACAGGAAAACAATGGGGTTATGGTCAGTGTACACTACAACTGGCAAAGGGCTGGATCCAACATAAACCTCAAAGTGCTGGAGAGCTAACAACAAAGCAAGGGTCTCCTTTTCAATGGTGGAATAGCGAACCTGGTGCTTGTTGAACTTACGGGAGAAGTAACAGACGGGATGATCAACACCATCAGCATCCTCCTGTAATAGGACAGCACCTGCCCCCACTGCACTGGCATCCACCTCTAATGTAAAAGGCTTGGCGAGATTAGGAGCGGCGAGCACAGGGGTATGATTTAAGAGAGTTTTCACACACTCAAATGCGTGTTGGCACTCAGGGGTCCAAACAAACTCCACCTTGGGACTATCAGATTAGTCAATGGTTGGGCTACAGTGGAGAAGTTGCGGCAGAAGCTGCGGTAATAGCCTGCCATACCGAGGAAACGGCGGAGAGCACTCCTTGTAACGGGCACATCCAGCCACCGACACCACCTTAGCTTCCACTGGTCGGACCTGGCCTTGCCCGACCTGCTTGCCTAAGTATGTGACAGTAGCTTTGCCAAACTCACATTTGGCCAAGTTTAAGGTAAGTGACGCCTGCGCAAGTCGAGTGAACACCTGTTCTAGGATCTGCATGTGCATTTCCCAAGTGGGCGTATACAATGATGTCATCTATGTACGCATTACAGTTACTTATGCCGGATAGGACTGTATTTACCAATCTCTGGAAGGTAGCGTGAGCGTTGCACATACCAAAAGCCATGACAGTGTACTGTAAAAAGTGGTCGGGCGTAGCGAAGGCGGAGATTTTTGAGGCACGGTCAGTTAAAGGCACCTGCCAGTAACCTTTAAGCAAATCCAATTTGCTGACATATTTGGCGGTTCCTATATTATCGACACAATCCTCCATCCGGGGCAACGGGTAGCAATCTGACACGTAACGGCGTTAACTTTACGATAATCTGTGATAAACCGCGGAGAACCATCAGATTTGGCCTCTACAAGGCACGGAGAGCACCACGGGCTGGAACTCTGTATGGCTAAACCGTTACGTAAGAGGTACTCGGCCTCCTGCTTCGTGAGAGCGTGCTTGGTGGGGTTAGCACGGTACGGATGTTGTTTAATTGGCCTCGCGCCTTTGACATCGATGTCATGTTTAACCACGGTGGTTCGTGTTGGGACATCATGGAACAGACGCGGGAAACGAGCCACTAAGTGAGTTACGTCATGCTGTTGCTCTGCCGGCAAATGGCTTAACTGAGTCGGCAATGCTTGTATCATCTCAGAGTTACTTAGACGGGCGCCTGGCTGATGATTTGAACGCATCACCAAGCCGTCGTCGGATGGTTCGGAACTATCCGCGACTATCAACGCGGAAACAGCGACTTTTGGAGTAACCAACTCTACAGGCGGGCCGGCTGCGGCTGCTCGGGGATGATAGCGCTTCAACATGTTGACATGACATACGCGCGTTTTATGCCGTCTTTCCGGAGTATGGATTACATAGTCCGTGTCACTGAGGCAATCGTGAATCTCATACGGACCGAGGAATTTGGCAGAAAGTGCAGAGCCAGGTATGGGCAATAGTGCGAGGACCTTATCGCCTATCTCGAAGTGCCTGTGAACAGAGGTGCGGTCAAATGTATGCTTCATTACTGCTTGGGAAGCAGAAAGGGACTCTCTGGCGAGTGAGTTTGCGCGGTGCAAGCGCTCACGGAACTGGCTAACGTAATCTAATACATTTTTATCTGGAGGGGAATCCACCGCTAGGAACTCATCGTGCAGGATTTTAAGTGGTCCGCGGACTAAATCCTAATGATTCCTGAACAGCCTCACGAGCTGCAAACAAAATGAAGGGGATTCCCTCATCCCAATTTTTTTCCGTTTCTAAACGGTACTTCCTTAGCATGCTCTTCGTTCGCCAGCTAACACAGCTGCAGCTGAGAGGGAATTTACTTTTTGTTCATTTAAGTACACCACAATGCGCTCGGACAAACATTTCTTAAATTCTTCCATCAAGATTAATTCTCTCAGAGCGGTATAACCCGCGGCTTTACAGGAAGCAATCCACTTCGCAAACAACATCCCCTTTTCTTTGGCAAACTCCACATGTGTTTGGTTAGGACCCTTCCTATGGTGTCTACATTTCTGTCGGTAAGCTTCGGGAACGAGTTCGTACACTCTGAGGATGGCAGTTTTAACGGAGTCATAATCGAGACTTTCCTCCAACGAAAGAGCAGCCACTGCTTCCTGAGCTCTCCCGTGAATTTTACATTGCACTAGAAGAGCCCAGGCTTCAGCCGGCCACCGCAACGCTGCAGCAATGCGCTCAAATTCGCCAAAATACGCATCCACTTCAGTCTCCCGAAATGTTGGCACTAATGAGAGGTGTTTACTCGCGTCAAAGGCAGGTGGATGAGGGCCTGCGGCCGGGGCAACAGTGCCGGGTGCGTGTCCAACTCCAGCTGACGCAACCTGACTGCTTTGTCGGCCTCAATCTCCAGCTTCCTTACTTCCAGCCGGAACTGTGTCTGCCTGCTCTGCTCTTTGTCTGTTGCCTCCAGCTGGAGACGTGCGAGACGGACCTTTTAGTTCAGCCCCCTCTCGGGAGTCTACTGAGCTACCAGGGGATAGGGGTTCATGGCGAGGTGAACGGTGGTGTAAACCGCCCGCCGTCCTCACTGTCACCACCCTCTGCCTGAGCAGCTGAAGGCTCCGCCTCAAGCTCCTGTGTTTCTCCATTTTTAGTTAGAGTATCAGACGGTGCAGGCAGCACAAGATTACCCCTTTCCACCAACTCATCCACAATGACAGCCTTTAGATCTGCTTTTAGTAATTGTCTTGCCCCAGTGAGACTGAAGTGTTGATCGATCTCTAACAGGTCTTCCTTATGACACTGATCTAGCTGCTCGAATGAAGGACTGATTAAAAAGGACTCCAAATGAAAAAGGACAGCTACAAAGTACAAAAAAACAATACAATGTATTTTTAGAACTAGTCAAAAATACCTAAAACACCTCACAAAGCTGAGGAAAACTGCAGTTTCACATGGTAATTATTATATCCGCGATTCAAGTTATATTTTCAGTTGTTAGTTAGGGTTAGCGTTCGGGTCAAAAGGATTAAGATAAAAATACTAAGTCGATTTTTCATTTTAAAGTTGGTGGAAGTATGTGGCTTCACTCAAAAGAATCAATTTAATTATTGAGTAACCTGAATCAAGGGGCGGACGCATGCTTAGTTTCTCATTTATGGAAACTTCCTTCCTAAAGGTCTGAGCTCAATGAGTGCCTGTTTAGTTCCCTGTAGGTCTGTCCAACAAACGACCACTTTGACATTACACATAATCCTTTATCCATTGTTACTATCAAATAATTGATTATCGTCACTTAAAGAATTTGGAAGTCCATTTTCATCCTTCCATTTTCATTGGATCTGATCAGAACAAGCAATAGCACACACTCTTACATAAACTAACTCGACACGAGCACAACACAAACATCATAAAGTCGACTCCCATCACAAATCTTTATGAAAGCCCAACCTTTATCTCCTGATGAAGTTTATGGCCCTAATCTATTCAGCATGAGGTAATGAACGCTATCCCATTATGCCCATTTAATTTCACAAGAAGCTCAGTTTCATTAATAAAGCATAAGCTCTTGGTGGAATATTAATATTTATATGCCAGTACCCTAGCTAATAAAAGTAAAGAGATTTTCACTTTCCAAAGACCATTCTCTGCATTCCCTGTGGAATATGATCGGCATGTTATCTGTTCTGTTGTTGTTGAACGGCTAACACTCTCAGGCGAGACTTTTCACACTTTCATTGTGAAGAAATGCAAGAAGCAAATATTTACCTCTACAGTTTGTAAGACTGCGGCTGCAATTTTTATTCAGTATTCAAAATGCATTATTGATCTCCATTTAAAATCCATTTAACACTAATTAATCATCATACACTTTTAGCATCAGCGGAATAATGGTGAAAACATATTGATTAGCAAGATAATCAGACTGACAACGACTGAATGCTGATTTATTAGCCTCATACTTTTGTATGATAATGTGGTTGCCTCACATTGGGAACCAGTGATCCCCAGGGATCTTAGAGGATGTCAAAGTTTCAGATACTCTTGGCTGACTGACTGCGAAGGCTTCTAACAGTCAAACAAATGGAAATCTGATACAGTTCATTTCTCTGTTCAAACTCAGAACTTTTCAGCTGAATTTGAATGTGATTCCCACAAGACAAATCAAACGTGTCCTTATGTCAGTGAAAGCCCCTCTCCTGGCCGTCCTGTTTGAGCACTGCTGAACTTAATTTATGACTGACAATTAATCTAAAGGAGCCCAAACACTCCAGCGTGGCCGACGGAGCGTGACAGCATTAGCAAAAACCGCTCCCGTCCGATCCGTCTCCCAGCCGACATCCTGCCCCCGTCGCCCGGCGTTTATCTGCCTCCATACGCTTTCCCCCGAAAAACTCATTAATCTCTAATGGCTTAATTCTGTGTTGCCGGTATGGCCTGCGTATGTTCTCATTAATGGATTTTCAATCTTATGATATAGAGCAGACGCAAGATTATAAAATGTTCTTTGTGAAAGAAAAAAAAGAGAGAAGTGATTAGGAAAAGAAAGTGTCCGTGATGCTTTTTGTAGTTATTTGATGGTGAGCGCTGCTGATAATCGACTATGAGATCTGGTTCGAAGGATGATGACAGAAATGGAAAATGTATAAAAGGTTCAAGCAAGCCACAGTACAAACTAAAATTAAGAACTTGTGAAAGACACTGAAAGACATGTGCCAACCCAAGTTTATAGAGGGCAATGGATTCTTTGCAGCACAGTAGTATGTCGGTTATAATAAACCATAAGGGAAAAACTAACTTGTCATAACTAAGCGATGTTTAAACTCTTTCCTATCTGCTAAATGGGTTCAGTCAAAACCTTAACACGATATGATTAAATGCCAAAGAAAATCCTCCTTATTTACGGGATGTTAAAAACAAGTAAACAAATCAAACTTTCAGTTGTCAAAACAAACCAAATTCATAAATATAAAGAACGTGTGAGCTTGAATGCGTCTCTCAAGCCTGCTGCACGATAGCTTTGAGGCCAATTATGTCTTGAAAAACAAGAACCGAGACAGAATGGGGGCCGGAATGAGAGAGGTGAGGAACGTTTAAATGATATATCATCTGCCCGCTTCTGTGAAAGTATCTGTAAAAAATACAGAGCTCTGTATTTGTGCTTGGAGCGTCTCAGTGTTCCCGGCAGTCACCTTTAACAATAGGATTAGTGCCAAGCTGAGAAGAAAAAACTGCCGGGGATCACCGCTATCGCTGATGGAGCCTGAACCCCCCGAGGGAGCACTCGTCTTCCTGTTTGATTTGTTCTCAGTCATCTAGTCTGTAGCCAGTGGACTGGGGGCTATTTACTTGGCACCGCATAGCCCTTTTATCTTCCGATTGAGAAAAAAGAAAGAAGGGAAACAGCTCTGTGACAAAACACTGAACCTTCCTCCATCCACGTCCTCCGAGGGACCGCTGAAGGAAAGCTGTTGACCTGAGGACATCGGGCTCCACTGCCACACACCTGAACTTCCTGTCGCTTGCGTTATGACGGGAGTCTATTGATGCAAACATCCGATTATGTGATATGCAACTTGCCCCGACTGTCGCCAATTGCTTCAGAATGCTTCACAAAGATGACCTACCTGTCGTACCTAAGTGAATTTAGATACAAGTCAATACTCTAGTAATAAAACACCCCTGTCTCACTCCAGATGATGACCAGTTGTCAGTGTTTGGATGGGCCTGCAGTCCAAATCGATGAAAAACTTAATTAACACTCACAACCTCGCCAGATGACTGAGGAGAGAGGTTGAGGCACAGCTGCAAATTCCAACCCTGTCCCCCCGTTCCAAAAAAATTATGAGAAATAATGAGACGGCATCTGTGTGATCGGGACCATATGCAAAAGTGATGGATTACTCTCTCTTGTACAGAGGGGATTTAGCGAGACAGCTGAAGTGTTTGTGATTGGCACCGCGGGCCTCATTCCTCCAGTTGCGGGGTCCTCTCCGAGTCGGCCAAGCGTGTACACACACATCAGCTTAGTGAGCGCTAGTCCTGCCCTTTGCAGGTGCTCACTGTCAATCCAGGAGGTGGTAACGTAAATAAGATTCTTATATCCGATTCTTCCTCACACTGCGTACAGGAAGTGCATTATTGAAAACAGCAGGGAATTGTCAGTCTTTTTAATTAAACTTGAGGTTTGGCCCCAGTCTACCTGCAGTATTTTTGCTAAAGTCAATTTATGCCCTTCAGTCAAAAAGAACAAATCAATCTTGATTAACAAAATTACCAACCATAAGACTTTATAAGGATGCTGAGAGGAAGCTAGCTACAGCAGCTAAAGAGAAACAAGAATGTCCAGCTCATATTAGACAAAGTAGACTAAATAAGGACTTCACTTTGATCACAGTACTGTAAGTTCTTTTTGATCCAGATCCATTTTTGATGAAGCCACACGCAGCAGCCTCAATGGGTTTGTGCTTCAGCAGTGAACACTTTGTCATGGGCGGAAATGGACATTCTTTCAGAGTTTAAGTGTAAGGATTAGCCTTTTGCTTTGCAGTGCCCCATGCTTACTGATGAGTTTTCATCCATCACCGAGGTATAACAATGCCGTATTCTCATTAGCAAGCACTAAATGTGGTCCATTACAATGCAGCCTCACGAATGGTCTACATTATTGTAATTGGACGAGTGGGTTTGTAAGTTTAACCACCAAAACAAAATTTCTTTTACAATTTAAATCTCCCAGAAAACCTTTCTGAATGTGAATGTTTTTTTAAAGATAAGCCTTTTACTTCATTCCGGCTTGCATCAGGCATATGAATATTTATAAAAAATGGTCCATTCAAAGCTATTTTCATTCATGGGTTAGATTTTTATGACTGCCACCATGTGGAAAATCTCCCAGGCAAGGCCGCCGCAGTGATATGTGTTTCATTTGTGTTTTATTTGGGTCAATTTTAGCTGAGCAGACGGAGCAGAGCGCCAGCCACATTGACGTCTGTATTAGTGTCTCCTGGAATACAGATGAGGATGTGTCTGGTGCGGGAAAGGAGCTCTGTGATTTCCTCATAATGAGGTTGAGCATAGACCCAGTCGGAGCAGGTAAGGACAGACTGTTGTGACCTTTAACACCCCATAACCATCAGTCACAAGAGCATGACTGCAAACAACTGACCAAAGCACTTGCTGGATGCATACCACTTACCGTGAAGAGGGATACATTGGTCAGCGTGGCAGAGAGGGCATCAAGTAAATTCCCAGTTAATCTCTATTTGGCTATCCAGCTATTTATTTGTACATCGATAAAAAAAACAATGTACTGGAAGTAAAAAACAATGCCCCTTTATTTGGGTCTGCTCCAAAATGTAATGGTTTCTTCCTTGGCCAGCTACAAGCTACAACCATCCTCCAAGTTCCGCTTGTTTTTCTTGCTGACAAACAAACAAACCGACATTAAATCCAACAAAACAAATTGAAAACATGATCTCCTTGGCGAGTGAATTAAAAACCAAATACCTGAAAACTTTCTCTCACAGTCGGATTTTAGTGAGTTATTTTAAATCAGTGAAGCGCATTTTCTATTTTTTTTATTTTTTTTTATTTAACCTTTATTTAACCAGATAAAAAAGCATTGAGATAAAATCTCATTTACAATACTGACCTGGCCAAGAAGGCAGCAACGTTACACATTTTTACACATAACACAGACATTTAAAATACAGAGAACACAACTAAGTAAACAAAAAAACAAAAAAAAAAAGCAGTCACTACTGTGACGACCCCTCCCCCCTTCTGCCTGTCTGTGCTCCCTGCCTTGCTGTCCTCAGGCAGGTACTGTCCTGTTTGTGCCCGCCCATCTAGAGGCGGAGCCTCAAGAAGGCATAAAGGCTTGCCCAGCTGGAAGGTTCACTCTCTGATCCTGGCCTGCTGCAGCAACCTCAGCCTTCCACCTGTGTTTGGTTTGATGCACCATCCAACATGCCGACAGCACACTTCCACACACTGCTGACACTACTGACAGTCTTACATACACAATTACTCAGAGGTATTTTATGTTAAACTGTTAAATAAACATCTGATTGGCATTTAACTCTGTGTGGCCTCCCTCTTTGTTTCCAGCCTTAAGTAAGGTTGTAACACTACATTGTGCACATTTGGGACAGTAAGAAAGGTACTACTTATTACTGCAAGAGCAGCTGGTGGTAAGGACCTCAGACAACTTCAATTTAAAACAGGCTATAGGGACAAGTGCCGTCAGTTTAAGGCGTGATTGAAGGTCATTCCAAGACCAAGGACCATGATGAAAAAGACTCCTTTTTCCAGCCTCAGTCCGCACAGCAGGTACCTGGAACCGTATTTGCAATCAATGGGTTAGGGTTCCACTGAAGGATTATTTTGCCTAGAAATTCTGCTGAACATCCACTGCCACATTTCAGGAGAATGCAAAAACGTAGCGTAGCATTAGCACAAGTTTAGATGAGTCAAGTAGACTATAAAACCATTCAGCAGTAAGTAGTAGTTTGCAAACGTTAGCCACCACAAGCTACTGGTAACACAAGACAAAGATGGTGGGAAAAACCAGTACATTGAACTGAGAAAATCTGTGTTTTATTCCTTATGAATTGAACCTTTATTTAGAAACTGTAGAATTGGGAAATATACAACCTAAGTATTTTGTGATGCTGTGTCTCTCCCACAGCTATTACTCCTGAGGCCTTAAATTCAATTGAACCTCTACTCCGCCTGTCAGCTAGCATTATGATAATGACATTTTACAAGCTGTTTTCCCCACACAGGCACCCGAAAACACTGAAATGTATTCCTACTGATGGATTAGCTTGTGCCACCTCAAGATTTCAAAATATCTATTCTTTCTGTGTATTTACAGGCTAAAATGTTATATTCCACAGCCACAAAAAGGTCTGATTGATGTCACTATGCACGTTACTGCATGGTTACCGACACGAGTGCTACCAAACACTCAATAAGGCATGACCTTGACCGAGGGCACAGTGTGGTCACGGAGGGCACACCAACAAAACAATTATCTCAGCTCGTTTCCCCTTCTGCTCACCCACCATACATCATTGTTTTATCAAAATCGCAAAGGCCTGACTGTATACAGCTACTCTTCTGTCCATGGATCGATGGCTGATAACTGCTCCTGCTGTGGTTTAATCGCCTCTCGTTGCAAACCAAGTGCACAACAGCAGCACGAGTCAATACACATGTTTGCCATATAATAAGCCATATTATAGCCATCATATTAATGCAGTGAGTTATTGTCTCTCCTTTATTTGAGAAGAAAGGCTGTTGCTCAGAGGCAGCTGTGTTTTTCTGTTGTTATATATTGAGGAAAAGTGGAGCTTCCTTCAACTACTGGTGACATCCATTAGATTTAGGCCATCGTACATTTATTAATATTTGAAAAGAGAAAAAAAAGGACCACAACAAAGACTTCAAACATGCCATTGATCTGACTCGCCCACACTAAACCTGTGATTTTTCAAGTCGAAAACTCAGCCAGGCTTCGGGATAGTCTCATTATGCAATTGCTATCATCAAATGCACTCAGTCGAGGCTTCACTTGAAGAGTTTGCTGTGTCTCCTCTTCTTGAAAGGAGCCACAGTGATAAAAAGAAGGTCTCTTATCAGTTTCTCCGCTCGTTCCGCAATATGCACATTTTCTAGACTGGCTGTTTTTTCCTGCCTTCATAAGCATATTTAAACATGTCAAGACATAAAAATGATTAGCCCTTGTAGTCTGACATTTCAATGCAGCCAACTCTCTGAGTCATCCGGGGACGCCGTCCTCCTCTTGTAGAAATGTCATACTAATAAGATACAAACAGCCACCGTAATGCGATTCAGTGTACATCTTTAAGCACAAGATGCAATCAATGTATTCAGCTCTTTGGTATCCCAGCAAAATGTCTATGCCTCTCTTCCCGAGCCTCTAAATCTTTTCTGTTAGCCTATACATAAGGGAGTAGGAGGGGACAGGCTGGTTACCGAGAGGAATCTGTGTTCATTACAGCCCAGCAGCTTCTGTAAACAAGATGTGGCGTCCACATTTACAAAACTCAGTCATTTTAGCAGGTCAGGACTGGAGAATATGTCAGTGTGTATCCCCTCTGACATCCACAACAGTAATACTTATACTGAGGCAACCCAAGCCGGAGTGAGAAAATAGTGTTTCTCAGGATGTTTTAGCATCTTGGCGAGAGTCTAAACTTGGGGACTTCATATATTTCTGACTTTTTTTTGTCCAAAGTGAAGTCCACCAAGAGTCCAGTACATAATAAATGTACTTAACAGAGGGTAACATGTTAAGAATATGCCATACAGACGATCACATTTGAAACATTTACTTGATTAAATTACTTGTGTGGTTGTTTTGATGTAGTTATCTTAAAAGCTACTCTCCCCAGAGGCCAGTTCATAATAAAATGTGCAAAAACTATTTCATTCCATCATATTAATCTATTTCAAAGCCATCCGAAGGGTTGATACAAGGACAGCAGATAAATATAATCAAGAACTCGAAAGTGTCAGAAAATCTATTAACTTAAAACACATGTCAGAGAGCACAAAGCACAAATATTTGAATACAGAGGAAAAAGTGAATCATTTGCTATTGAGCTCTCACAATAGCCCGATGATTCCAGCCGAGGACAAAGGGTTGCTGGGATAAAGTGGAGCAATGCGAGGTGGGATATGAAGACAGACGCCATGTGGGTGGTGGTGTTGCTGGTGTGGCTGGTGGCAGCTGTAATCTTAAAGGCATTACTGTGTTCCTGTATCAGTTTGTGAGCGCATGTGTATGTTGTACTGACTGTAGTCAGGACCTTTGCGGTGCTGCTGACTGCCCAGATTACAGGATTACTGCCGTCGCGGACTGTTCGACACCTTTAAATCAGGCGAAAGCTCCAATCCTTTTTTTGGCAAGGGGGATTTATATCATTCAAATCCTCCCCGGAGCTAAGATAAAAAAAATATTAATATAATCCCACAGAATTGTAACAGGCTGATTCTGATGTGTGCAGCCTGAGGAATGTTAATTAACGCTGAGGTCACAAAAAAGGAAAAGCGAGGCTTATATTTGTACCAGTGTGGGTTTGTTTGATTTTTCTACCTATGCACACAGCTTAAAAAAAAACAACCCAAGCCACTGTAACTTATCTTTAAAGTGGGCTCTGTATTCTGCCATGGCTAGCAGGTCATCTATCAAGCGAATTATGTGTATCGCACACTCTTCGATGGGTTGTCCTGTGCTGTTATCACTCCCAGTAGGAACCCACGCTGACAAACACAAACATGTGCACATATAGAGGACTTGTAGGGTTCAGCGGGGGATTGTGCAGCTCCAACCAGCAATCCATATCTTATATTTGCCCCAACATGGAGCCATTGAGAGCGGGGTATTTGTCACCCAGATAAGCTCTTGCTGTGCGCTATCACGTGACACTTTCCCTTTGTGTGTCATGCTGGAAGAGCAAGCACATCCATCTAAGTTTTAAAGAGACCCAGGCTTCCCTTCAGTAGATGAAATGAAGGGAAGCCCAGGGCCGATTTGTTCCCGGGGAAACAAAACCCCAGACCGGCTTTCGCTCTAGTCCTTAAAGTGGATTTTGATACGTCAGATAAAGTCCACCATGATGCAGGTGTTGATCACACTTAATGAAAGCAGGCTTCTAGCTCAATAACGTCGCTCTGGCTCTTTACCAGTTAGATCCCTGGCCTCAGCCCTGGAGCCTATCTCGTCATGCCACAGCTGATTTGACACATCGATGGTGACAGGCGGCTCTACCCCGAACAGAGCCAAATGACCCACATAGAGACGGTCAATGCAACAAACCCATGGAGCCACCACAGAGATCCAACTCACAAGTCTACAGTTTGATCTAATTGGGATTCATTTACAGGAATAAATGCGATTCCATTGACTCAGGGAAGACATCAAATCTTTAAAAAAAAAAGGAAAAGGAACTGAAAGCAATTGTGGGCAATTTCCAGACACAGGATTAATTTCCTCTCACACTCTACACCTTTTTGATAGCAGAGTAGTGAAAAAACATAATAAAGATTTGGGTCATCACAGACAGCAGATTCATCCGGCTAAAACTAAATTGTCATCACTCTGCTTTGCTGAGCTAGAGTGTAAAGGGAACGCAGGAAGCCAGGAGGGGAAATGGGTTCGCAAAGAGACAGAGAGTGCAGCTGTGTTGTGGTGTGTAGCGCTGTCCCTGTCAGGCTGGGCTTATTCAATTGAAGTCACTCTTAAACTCCAATGGGTTGGGTCTCTGTGTGCAGGTGTGTGTGAGAGTGTGGAGGAGAGGGAGGGAAATACTGATAACTGTGGTTTTTCTGTCAATGTGGAGGGCCTGGCGACCTTCCAGAGACTGAAGGAGGTTTCTGAGCCCCAGGCTTTCCAGCAGCCTCTCCAATAAGATCGAATTTTCCTCCAATTCTGAACAGATGTGTGGAAATGTCGGGGTGCTTTTGTGTAGGGCAGTGGCGGCTCCAGAGTATTTTTGTTGGGTAATCTATGGTAGGGCTAACCCATACAGTTGTGGGGCTCAAGTCAGTATTTGCAATGTAATTACATACACGCTATATCGCCCCCCTTGACAGTGAAACGCCACGCGTGAGGTTTAGATTATTTCCCTGTCTCAATCAAAATGGAACTGTATGAAATAAAAAGGTACATTTGTCTTGTAGTAAATAAAAAGGGCGACCTGGAGCCAATCCTGCAATTTCCCCACAGGTGAAAGAGTTGACATGCTGAAAACCCAACCCCTGCAGGGGGGTCTGAGGGGATTCTCCCCCAGGAGATTTTTTGAAATACTAACATAAAATACACATTCTGGTACTCTCTTGAGAAGAAAATAAATAAATCTATTACAACACGACATATTTAAAAAAATGAATGCCATTTTTGTTTTTTGTTACTTTGTTCTGAAAGCTGAACCTGCTGCTCCTCACAGAGAGAAGAGGAAAGAGGCTGTGTGAATGACATTACATTGTGGATAAGGGTGGATAGCCCCCATTGTTCTGTGTGTCAAAATGAAAGACAGCCCACACACCTATCAATCATCAAACCGTGGGGTCTTATTTCATTACATGTTGATTTCTATCAACACGTAATGTTGTATCCATGGATGTATAAAGAGTAGTTCTACCGCAAAAGTATTCTTGTCACTTGTCTCTTCCACCGTACACACCTCCAAGTACACACTACAAATAGCTTACAGGAAAAATACCTAAAGTCAGATTTTTTTTCTTTTCTACATCTCACATGCCTTGCAGTGATCATGTGAAATAGTTGTCAGAAGTTTCTCAGCAATTACCAAGGGGAAAAAAATCAATATATGTACCAAAAAATGGGTTCCTGCTCTTTGGTGAGAGTGCATTGCAAGCCCTAGTGAAATTGTGCACTTAATCCAATTTATATGAAGCACTCGATTCATGTGTGAAAGAAGAGGCGAAATGAAAGCATGCTCTTATAAAATTGATGCATTTCCCTATGACGACGATGGATCACGCTGCTCATGAGTCACAATGTGAAGAGCATGAAAATGATTTGTCAACGCACCACAAGTCTTTTAAACAGAAAAGATCAAATGTTTGTATGGCAGAAAGTGTAATTTGGTTCTGGTGCCCTTCTTTTCTTCTCTTGTCTCTCGGGTAGCAATTACAATTGTGACTAAACTAGGAGATTAATCTTATAATGTCTTCTCCACACCACGCACTGACTCAGCAGCTGCCTACAGCAGCAGTTTCAATATTCAGCTGAAAAACACAGAATAGGATACAAGGACACTTATGATCATTCACAATTGCATACACAGAGGCCTGATGCAGCTAAACTTCAAAGTTCAACTTGATATACTTGACTGTTGGTATGTGGACAGGCTGAATTTGATGGGAATTTTGAAGCGACATGATTGCATAAAAAAGTTGGTAGCCTACATGTTTCAGTAGTGAGTCCCAAAACCCAAAATTGAGTCAGCATTTCTGCACTTAAAGGGGACCTATCATGCAAAATGCACTTTTGTACGTCTTTTATACATGAATATGTGTCCCCGGTGTTCCAGGGAACTCACCAAGTGTCAGAAAACACAACCCTCTCTATTTTCCTCCATACCCAAATCTCTAAAAAAAGGGGCTGCAACGGATCTGATAAAAACTGATCCAGATTTGAACACTGTCCTGACGTCACAGAAGTGGCGCTACGGCTATTGGGCCAACTCTCCACCTATCAGGGGAATGTGGGGTTGGGCCACGGCCGGCCATTGCCACTCGAAAGCGCTGGAGACGCTGTAGTACATATGCCAGGCCTGTAAGTGGCGCTGTAGTCTGCCACAAAAGCAGCGACGAAGACTTCCCACGCATGGTTGCCATGGTTACCCTTCTGTTTATTTTCTCCCTCCCCCTCCCCGAGGCAAGCGTTTGCTCGTGCTGCTGTAATTCAATGCAATCCCTCCCCGTCCAGGCAAGCACTGTAATTCTCTCCGGTTAGTCCACCAGCAGATGACAAACACCCACCTCTCCGCCTCTTCCAAGGAACGAGGGGACTGTGCGGCAGAGTTTCAGTTCGATTTTTTTTCGCCGGTCAACATGTCCGTTAAAGTTTAAATTTTCCGGACAAAATTAGAAAAGTGCCGGTCAAAGGTCTTCTTTGTTATTTATTGAGCTTTAAAACAAATGAATAATGACTCTATATAATCATATAAGAATAAAACACGTAGGACGGAGATCTCTTTTTCTCCCCCTCTTCTGACTTGATCAGAGCACGCTCCCCTCTCCTGCAGGGGGGCGTGGTCAGCTGCAGCTCACAGAATCAGCCCCCTGCAAAAACAGGGCTGGAGTACAGCAAATAGAGCGAAATGAGGCATGGCTAAAATGCATGATCTGTTTGGTATTTTGAAAACAGAAACGTATAAATATAGCTTATATAGGTATGGCCCTACAATATATCATTTACATATAGCATGATAGGTCCACTTTAAGGTTTCCTTGTAAAATGGTTTTTGAATAATTTTTTTGACAAATGAAAAGGTCTGTGGTTTGCACAAGCTTAAGAGATTTTCACTTTATGTTACGGTAATATCCAATTCGAGAATTTTGAAGCTTTTACATGTCCTAAAAAAGGAAGTTGCTAACAAGTGGTAAATAAGAGTACTAAACCTCATCACACAGGATACTAGTTTGACGTTTAGGACGCTAAAGAAAAGAGTGCGTCCATACAGTAGTATGTTTTAAGATAACGTAAGCTTCTTATTTTTGGCGATCTCATTTACAGTTCAAAAATCATGGTGGTCATTTGTGAATAAAGTGCTAATAAAATGTGTAGGTATCGTAAATGTTTGTTTGCAAAGTTTATTTTCTGCAATTAACCAAAGCTCAATGGAAAAATTCCATTGTAATTTTGTCGGGGGAACGAAAATTGGTTGACCGAAATCAGAACAAACTTTTTCATGGTGTTTTACAGCTTGTTCCTGCTGCCCCCAGGTGGCCAAAAAGGGAAGTTAATGCAGAATTAACTAAGTTTTGTCATTTTAAATACCATGCCATTTAATCAGCAATACATTGACTATTAAATAAGTCATTAGTCACAAATTGTAAACCTTATGTGAAGCGTGCATAGAAAAAGGGTGGCTTTGATAAAGGGATATGGAGAAAAAAACTGAACAGGTGTTGTGTAAGCATAGAGCCAATAATGAAGTGGGGACTCTGTGGAGACCTGCCTTCCAACAACATCAATCCACACAATAAAACCTCTTTCTATATGTCTTTCTCTCTCCTTCAATACTTCCTCTCACAGTCACCCATAATTCACTAGCTTTAGTTCACTTTTTAAGGTCCAGCTTAACTTCGCAGCACAGCACCGTAATAGAGAATTGATTCCTTGTTGCAAATAGGCTTGTACAGGGATGAAATAAATATGAAAATGTTATGCAACACTGATAACATTTTGAATGCGCCTTTTTAGCAGCATTTAAATTGTTCTCAGTTTCAAATAAAGACTACGAAATCATCCGCTGACCGTCAAAGTGATGCTCTCAAGCCAAGAGACAGCTCTGACCATGGTTAACTCTGCTGTGTGTTGCTATGCCTGTCCTCATTAGATTGTGAGAGATTGACGCAGCCCCCTTTCCCCTTCTCCCATCCCCTCTAGCCCCCATGAAGCTCTGCGAACACTAGCAGGGTGTGAGCAATAATGAATCACTATTAGCCTGGGTCACACTGGCTGACAACCAATTTAAAGAAGAAGACGCAGTGACATCCAGGTAAATGTTGGGCATTAAACCGATTTATCCTGAGATAGCACAATTATTTCCAAAAATAAAGACAGATAAGATAAGACAGATTACATCTTATCTGCTGATTTTTGTTTACCTCTAGTCATTTTGATGCATAGAAATCAGGACACTTCTGCATGAATATTGCACTAGAAGTTTTGTGTCTGACTTCACCTTATGTGGGTACATTCTGACATCTAGTGGTTATAAATAGGTACAACATAAGGGAAACAGTTTTGCTTTTATTACAGTATAATAGTGGTACTATAAAATAATAATATGAGTGAAAAACAAATAAGTACAGGACATGTGTTTCATAAAGAGCATAATAACAAGCATATAAGTTCATTTTATGATGCAGAATGTCATAACATTTCACAAAGCTCTGAAACTTTTGCTCTGACCATACCATAATTATAGTGAATGTTAATGCATGTGATAAAAACATTGATGTCTGATGTAAATGACTGTGACCAGGATTTAAAGCACGTTCACTTATACACTTAACATCAACAAAGTAAACGCTCCAGTGCCCAACTGAAGGGGAGCTCAGCATGCCTTAAAAAATGCTGAGTCATTTCGGTGAAGAAATTAACAACCCAACATCTGCTAGGAAATCTGAACCTCCTTTTATTATAGACAAAAATACCATCTGCATGCTGATGTATACATAACATATCGTAAAAAGAGCTTTGAGGCCATAAGTGCCATCAATTTTAGAAATTAAACTTAATTAAAAGTAAGTTTTGGAAAGCTGAGTTTTATGCTCCAGTTTTTCTTGAAGGTGACAGCAGGACACAGAAGGGACTGCTCTATCAGTCACCAGGAAGTTTTTTATTCCAGTCTATCATTAAAATCATCTTCTGCAGCTTCCGTCTGAAAGAGACTCTTGAGTCTCTGTTGCCAGTTAAAAGTATTGAAGATGTTCCTAATAAACTGTACAATTATTGCATTAAAACACAGTCATAAAATAAAGATAAAATATTCAAGTTTAGTGTCTTGGAGGCTGTCCTTTGCCAACCTTTAGCAGGGGATTGGCTGACAGTGGAGGGTCGTTAGCTGATTAAACTCACCTGCTGGCCCGTCCACACGGCGGCGTGCGTTGAAGCTTCAACGCTTCTGCCCATTCACTTTGAATGAGGTACATTTATCATGGCGCAAGAACCCACAGTGAGCAAAATCTATTTTTCTTTGTCCTTTTTGTTGTTGTCTGGAGCACAAGAATAGCAACATGTACTGGGAAGATGTTATGAAAAAGTTGCAAAAAACTGTGCCATAAAAGAGGTATAGGAGGAAGTTCCTGGAAGAAATATTAAGAGAACTTTCCCACAACAGCAGACACTTTAAATCATCCGTTTTTTACAAAGTTTTCTTAGCATTTTTCTAAAATGTAATTCTAATTCTTAAGATCTTATTTTATTATTAGAAAGCAGCATACAAACTGCTGTGCTAGCCTTTAAATAAACATGAACATAGCAAATGAGTATGTTTAACACTGACTGTACAGGGAACCAGCATACCAAGCAACACTGAAACGTGTTTACATCGCCCATTTTGATATACACAGCTGATTACATTACACTAAAGAAGGAGCTTTTGCTTTGATTTGCCACTAGATGGCAACATATTCTGAGGGCTGGTTATCCATGAAGGGCTCGTTTTTTCCTAGAGAAAAATCTGAAAATACATCAACAACAATACATGACAGCACATATCATAACACATAAACACTACAAAAATGTTTTATTCATTTGCAGGATAGGTTAATGAAAAAACCTAATCCATAGCTTATTTGTTTTGGTTTATGGACCCTTAATTGAAGTAGCTTCTACTTCTATTACAGATGTTTTACAGAAATATTTTGACTAGAATATCATGTTTAATACTGTTGAGAGCCTTGTAGAGGTTTAAGTATGCTGTATTGCAAAGCAACACATCTTGGAAAACAATCTAAAAATATAATTGGAGTATTCTTTTAATAAAGGAAATCATTTTGTGTAGCAAAAAAAAAGAAAGTTGTCTCTTGTGCTTCATCTAGTCATCCCTACAGTGTTTTCCATTGGGAACCATTCATTTTAACTGTAAATAACGTTAGGGCTAGTAAAGGGTTAATGCCTGCTCAGCCAGACTCCACCTCCTTTGGATGACTCATCAAAACAGGAAGCAGGAAGTGCTGAAGTCTAAACACGTATATCGGTCACAGAACTGTTGTTGAGAGGTATGTTTGGCTCTAACCATTTTTTAGATGAAAAGGACATTCAATCAAAGAAAGATTAGGATTCAGTAGTGTTTATACTGTGAAGTGAATAGAATACATAGCAAGAGATGGTGGGTATAAAGAATGTTTTCTCCTGTGTTTGATCTCTGCTCTACTTTCATTTCAGAGTAAACAGGAGAATGGCAGGCAGGCTCTCCCTCCAGGAAGTGGACCTCTCCTGTTCAATTTGCTGTGAGATCTTCAGGGACCCTGTGGTCCTCAAGTGCAGCCACAGTTTCTGTGCCCCCTGTCTGCAGCAGTACTGGACTCAGGGCACACGGAGCCGGGACTGCCCTCTGTGCAGGAGCGAGAGTGTGGATGACCCTGTGTCCAGTCTCACCCTGAAGAACCTGTGTGACTCCTACATCCAGGAGGGTGAGGGTTTGGAGGACCCAGCCGGAGAGCTGTACTCTGATCCAGGGGAGATGTGCCCCCTTCACGGGGAAAGGCTGAAACTTTTCTGTCTGCAGGACAAGGAGCCTATCTGTGTGGTTTGCCACACCTCAAGGAAGCACAAACAGCACGATTTTTGCCCTGTCAGTGAGGCTGTCGTAGATGTGAAGGTAAACACCATGCCTTCAACATCTAAAGTAGACATAAGGTGGACTAATGATGCATTTTTGCTCCCCGAACAGCTGTTATGTTTAAAGATGTTAGCTGCCTTTTAAAGATAAACCTATTTATTTTGAACATGTATTCATATTCCCTTTCTCTTTATTATCTACTCAGGAGAAAATGAAGACTGCCCTCAGCTCAATGCATGAGAAAAAGGATGCTTTTAATAGCATGAAGAAACAATATGAGAATAGTGTGGAATGCATTCAGGTGAGTTGCTGTTTTTGTGACATTTCTGCAAAAATAATTCATTTAATTAAGACAGATGCTATTTGCACCTGGGTGAAAAAAGTGCTGGTCATTTCAAAGCCATGCTAATAAGAATGTTTTTTTTTTGTTCAGCTTCAGGCCCGATTTGTGGAGAGGCGGACCCGAGAGGAGTTTGAAAAGCTTCACAGCTTCCTCTTAGCCGAGGAGGAAGCCAGGATGGACACTCTGCGGGGGGAGGAAGAGCATAAGAGTCGAGAGATGATGCAAAGAATTGAAGAAATAACCAGAAACATAGAATATGTGTCTGAATCCATCCGAGTTTTAGAGGAGGAGATAGCTTCAGAGGGCATTTCTATCCTTCATGTAAGTTTGGGAGTGTTTAAAATGTGAAGAGATGCATAGATAATTCCATACAAATAGTTGATTTCTTTAAATGATTTGTCTCTTTTTTTTTCAGAAATGCAAGAGCACATTGTCAAGGTGAAAAAGAATCTTGCATATTTGTCTTTATTTTTCTCTGCTTTCACAACAAGTCACATAGACTAACCTAAGTGTGCTCTCTGCAGAGCTGACAGCCCAATTGAAGACCCAGTCATGGCTCCCGGAGCACTCGTCGATGTGGCCCAATATCTCGGGTCTTTAAATTTCCATGTGTGGGAGAAGATGGGGGAAATCGTCAAATACAGTGAGTACATAATCCACCTACTTTTAGTTACTTCTTTACTCAAGTAGAAGTAAAGAAGTATGGGCTTTGAAATGTACTCAAGTTAAAAAAAGAAGCAGCCATAACTACCAACTGTTTTATAGAGTCAAGCTGGTAAATGGACCTCACTTTATATTAATAGAACACAACTTTCATTGTCATTGTCATACATACACCGATCGTGTTTTCTGTATGAAATAGGCACGCAATGACTCCAAATAATAATGATCAAGCCACCAAATGCAGATTAAAACTAAAGAAACAAGCCTGTTTTGAAAATGTAAGAAGAAGAAAGTACAGATATTTGTGTTAAAAATGAAAGTAGTGAAAGTAAAAAGTTGACAGACAAATAAATAGTGGAGTAAAGTCCTGATACAAGACAAATACAATACCAAAGTATTTGTACTTCACTACTTCCCACCTCTGCTGACAATGTGTTTCCTTCAGCCCCAGTGACTCTGGACCCCAACACCGCTGCCCCGTGGCTCATCCTGTCAGACGACCTGAGCAGCGTCTGTGACAGTGAAGAGAAACAGAAGATGCCCAACAACCCGGAGAGGTTTGACCCTGACACCGGGGTGCTGGGCCGCGAGAGCTTCACCTCTGGCAAGCACGCCTGGGACGTGAATGTGGGGGACAGCACGGCGTGGGTGGTCGGCTTGGCTAAAGAGTCTGTCCAGAGGAAAGAGAAAGTGTCTTCAGTGCTGAAGAATGGCTACCTGTGTGTTTACTTTTACCACAAGATGTACTTTGCAGGCACTTCTCCTCTGACAAGGCTTAACTTGAAGAGGAACCCTCAGAGGATCAGAGTGCAGCTGGACTGTGACAAAGGCAGGGTGTCCTTCTACGACCCGCATGACAATACTAACATCTACACCTTCAAGCACGCCATCACTGAGAGGGTCTTCCCTTACTTCTGGGTGGGGTGTCAGCAGTGTCCTTTAAGGGTGGAGCCGCTGGAGGTTTCTGTGAAAGCTGTTGAATACTTCTGAAAGTGCATAACTTTTACATAGGCTACTTAGTAAAAAAATGAATGGGGTATTTTTGTTTCAGCACTTTATTTCCTCCCTCACAACAATGTCCTTATTGTTTTTCAGTTTTAAATGGTTTCCAATTGTGCACTTTGAAATATTTCTTTTAAGTTGTTTCTGTAAACAATCTAACAGCATAATGTGTGCCTTTTTAGTTTGATGAATCAGAGTAACCCAATCTTGAATGTGCATGTCAAACTCTAAATGTGTATTCAGCCCAATTTTGTTTATTTCTACAGATAAATGACAAGCACTATATGCTTTATGTGCAAATACTAATGAGGGTGCTAATCTACAATTAAATGATTTACAAATACCACAACTTCCCTTGATTTTTGTGCAACCTGCTTAAAATGAAATTGGCAAGACAGGCAACACACATATATACAATTATTACAGATATACCCTGTAGTTATAACAATAATAACTGTAAAATCACTCAACATTTTTATATATCTAGATTCTACAGAATACAATAAAGTAGGAGACAAAACTGGTTTTCACAATGTGTTATTACAGTAGACTAAAATTCATGGTTAACAAATATATTTTACAATTATTGGGGATTATTTTGTGTGTATTATTAGAGGAGAGGATGAAACATTTTATTTTGTCTAGTGCATTTTATGATTCCAATTCACAGCCAACCTCACAGCACAATTTGCAACCTATTGGACGCCGTTTGTACGCTACAGTAACTTTATGTATGAATACATTCAAATAGTGGGTATACTCTAATTGATACTGTTATTTGTTTTACTTTTGGTATTTTCACGACAAATTGTAGCATCACTTGACCCCAGGGACGTGCACAGACATTTTTGGGGGCGGGTGCTCAAGTGAGAAAAAGGGCACTTCCCATAATCATTTATAAAAAAATATTTTAAAACTAAAAGTTAAATATAGTTGCACATCTCTGACTTACTGACCAATTTATTTTAATACCCTCACACTCACGCAATTGTTTAATACTCAACAGAATTCTACAAAATAATCAGCTAACAGAGATTGTCTTCTTTAGTATTCACTAAGCACAAGAGCAGACAACAAACTAGTACAATTCATAGTTATTACATGAGCAGCCAACAATCAAAATTATGAAGTTACTGTTTAAGGCAGGACATTACAGGCAAAAATATCGTTTTTTCATGTACTTGTTATTTTGGTCTATTTTGCTTCCATGTTTTCTTTCACTCTAATGGAAATAAAACTTCCAAGAAACACATATAAATGGTGTTCGTTTTACTACCATGTCTGAATTCATCTATAGATTTAAAGCTAATCTGCATTTAAACATAACATTTCAGGGGGAAATACTGACTTGACGTAAGTAACTATCTGGGGAAGTTGTGAGGTGATGTGTTTTTTTGTTTTATCCTTTTCACCTGCAATGCCTTGGTAACTGCATGCAAATTAGCGCATTTTAATTAGGCCTAGTTAACGCCTAATTTGCATATCAATGTGGCAATTGTGATGACGTTATTAGATACACATTTTACTGTATTCACTTGTGTCTCCCCTTAAGTACAGTAGGCCTACATTAGCCTGTATGCCCATGATAAATTCCCTTAGCTAAACCTTGAGCAATCTTATCCATTAGCTAGTAGCCTTAGTTAACTATAATTGTTATTGTCTTTTAGCTAATTAGCTGTAAACTCGAGGCACTGGCAGTTTAGTAATCTGTTCATCACCACTCACCTTCAAAATAAGCCAAGAAAAACCGGCATAACATGGGACTGTAAAGTGGGAGCTGTTTACACCTGTGTCTGAAGTGACTGCCGATGACTGTCCGCACCGCTGTGCAGGAGACAGGGAGGGTAGAGAGCATCGGAACTTCACTGTCTAATCTCCCGACCTGATGTTTTTATTTTGTATTCAATCAATATATTTTTGGAAAGGGAAACTGTGCGGAAACAGCAGTAGATATATATTAATTTATTTAAAAAAAAAAAATGGGCACTTTCTCTGGAGGAAGTGCAGGGGCTCAAGCCCACTTTGATGTGCACGTGCCTGCTTGACCCCACCCACTGAACAGTGAAGCTTGGCACGTCGACATGTCCTCCTCTTCTTCTTAAACCACCTAACTTTAACAAACGTTGTTTTACCATTAGGCCTATGCCTGTAAATGTTCTGAACAAGTTTTAACATTATTTCCATAACGACTGAGTGAAGTTTATTGGGAAGCTGCTTTTTCCCAGCAAAGTTAAAACATCACAGGCCTCAGCAGGTGTCACGGTAAGGTTAGCTAAATACAAACGTGTTAATTAGCTTTCATTAGCTAGTTATAGTCGCAATGCTAGTAGTGTTGTTGTGTTGTTGTTGTTGTTGTGAACGTCATGTCGTTGGTGAGAGGTTGTTAAATGTAATACATATATTTAAGACCTCCAGTCACCGTAAAACATGTTTTCTTTGTAGTTTGATTCCTTAGGCTACAATATAACCTCCACATGTTTTAGCTAAACTCACTTAGCCTTAGCCTCCACCATGTCCAAGGACTAAACAATGTTTAAAATGTTATTGTTATTAAACGTTTTCTTTAGAAATGTGAACAAGCAAAATACACTGGACATATACTCAGTGGTATAACGTTTTAAGTTAATGTGCTCAAGTAATGTACTTTAGTTCACTTTTGAGAGACTTGTACTTTACTTGAGTATTTCAATGTTTTGCTACTTTGTACTTCTACCTGACTTATCAGAGTTAAATCGTTTACTTTTACTTCTCAACATTTATTTAGTAACTTTAGTTAATCATGTGAAATATAATCAACACTCAAATAAGACTTTATTTAAACCTGGAGTAAAATTCTCAAAAATGTCCAACCATCCCTTCAGCAATAACAAAGAAACAATATATATAACCAGGGGTGCACACAACTTTCTCAGTGAGGTACTCAGATGAGTACAGTCAGTGTTTGGTACTCCAACTTCTGACTATTGTCAACGGGGGGGGGGTAGTAGGGTACAGAGCTTCGTGACCGCGGTGCTTTGTGACACAAGTGATGGTACGCATTTCAGATTGTTGCCACGCATGCGTACCTGCGTACCAGTTATGTGCACCCCTGTATATAACATCTAAATTGTGTCACATTTAGCAATGCCCAATGCCATTGTGTCTGTACCTAAATGTATTTATTACAGGAGGACCATGATGCCTTCATCGCGCAAAGGAAAGAAGAGAAAGTCGGCTGACAGTGTTGTAGTTTTGAAGCCCCCGTCCAAACCATCCAAAGTCACCTTCCTGAGCCCCTCTCTTGTATTACTGGAAATCCCAGCTGACACCAACACCAGCCTCCCAGTATGGGAGGCCATGAGATCCCAGCTTGTTGACATCGCCTGGACCATCAACCCCTACAGCATCAGTGTGAATTTAACCCCTTTGACCGCTAAGCAGGGGAAGATTACAACTTCCACCCAAACTGAAAGCACTTCCACCTTAGTGCCTCCTTCCACGACTGGGCAGGCTCAGATGATGATTCAGGCTCTTTCCCCGCAGCAGGTCATACTTTCTCTTTCCCAAAACAGCACCCAATTTCTGCCCAGCCCTCCAGGTCAACCACAGAACTCACCTTCAACCTCAACGCTGGCCACCTCCCTCATCGTTTGCCTGCCCCTCTTCATCACCTCACCTCAGCCTAGTCTCCACCAGACCAGCACCCTCAATCAGACACAGGTCCTACCCTCCATCCCGACCCTAATACCCCCCACCAAGCAGCAGGCCTTGTCTGTAGAGCCTCCCCCCTCTCTGTTCCACACAAAGATATCCTCTGACATCCAGATCTGTGACAACTTCCTCCTAAATGTGTGCCACGCAGGGAATATGTGTAACATGCACCACACTCCCTACCCGTTTCACTGGCAGCTGTGGTCTCCGGTCACCCACAACTGGATCGACATCCCCCATCGCTCTCAGGTCTCACTGGAGAGGCTCTACTGCGATGTCAACCAAGAGGTCATTTGCATCAAGGATGGGTGAGAACGAGGACACGTCTTCACTTAAAGGTGAAGGTAAGTTTGAGAAACCGGCTCGAGATACACTTACGGCCCCTACACACGGCGGCGTGTGTTGACGCTTCAACGCTTCTGCCCATTCACTTTGAATGGGGTGACGTCACGATTCGCCGAATTGCATTGTGGGAGCAAAGCGTAGCTTTTCTCGCGGTGCTCGCTGCAAAAGTAGAGCAATGTTCTTCTTTTGAAGCTGAGGCGGAGGCGTCAGCCAATCAAATCCCGCGTATGCAAATATGCCAGTACAAGCGCTAGCCAATCAAACCGCGTGTATGCTGGGAGAGCCAGACCACAGTTCATTTCCTCATATGCCAAAAAATGGAGGAGAAAATAATCGTAGCGGTAGGGAATCACCCGGTGCTTTCAGTCCCTGTTCACCTACCGGGATACAAACCGGAGGAGCCAGGCATGGAGGGAGGTGGCAGAGACAGTGGGTGAAACTGGTAGGTTTTCGCCTGTTTGGGGAGTTTATATCCAGTGTACTTCGTTTGAATGGACAGCTAGCAGGCATAGACAGTATTTAGCCAGCATGGAATGTTGTATAAAATAGCACCATAGACATGAATTAAAAATCGCTTTTTAGACATGAATGTCTATGGTGAGATTCATACACGGGAGCCTTTTTAAAGCCTTTTTACCCGGGGGAGACACGGGAGATTCATGTGATTGGTTGTTGGTTGCGTTGCTCGCGTTAACTCCCCAAGCTCAAGACACGCCCACCGCCAAGCGGCAACGCACGCCGCCGTGTGTAGGCTGCGTTAAGCAATAGCTCACGACAGGCCGTGGTATATGGTCATTATATCACAGCTAAGGGGCGTGGTTCGGCCCGACGCGAAGCGGAGGGTCGACAACCCCCTTAGCTGTGATATAATGAGCATATATCACGGCCTGAAGTGAGCTATTGCTTTTATAAAACGGTTACCAAGTGTGGCAATATGAAAGAAAAATACACACTCTAATTTAAATAGTTTTTATTAGTAAATAATGATGTTCAAAATAAAATAGTCCCTCCGTTGCCTTCTGCACGAAACATAGTGCGAGGTAGTTGCTATGCAACAACACTAACAACAGCTAGCGAACATATTAGACAGAGAGCGTTGATCCATTATTTGGCTATTTATTTACATTAATGTGTATGTTGCCGTTTATTGTGCACCCACTGAAAAACTGTCCAGCATCAGTAGAATGGCTTACGTGGTTATAGGCTGAGGTTGTTCTAGGCTGTTGCTTGGCGTGGCGAGAATATTGCTCCACTTTCTCTGGTCCCCGAGATTCGGCTTCCAGTAGCTCTGGAGAGAGCTTTCGCACCTGTGGCCACTAACGGTCATAATTTCTCTGCTTTGTTTCAAGACCCGCATCAGAAAGCTTTTGAATGGTGATACTTTTCCAGTTGGTCGACCTGCTCTTCACGTAGCTCTGCATGTCGTCGTTTAGGTGCTTTTTGTTCTGGAGATAGGCACTCGCACTCCTCAATCCACTCCTCCATAGTAAGACCCCCCCGGAGGTCGAAGTTAATCTTAAATGTTTTTGCGGACCTTTTTGATTACAGATTTGACAACATCGTTGCTTGCTTTAAAAGTAGCACGATTCATTATGTCAAACCTTGGAAAGTATCTAAATATCCCTGCCCTAATGCCAAAGGAACTGCACACTGAATATGTTTTTGCCATTTGATGTCTATGTCTGGACTGCTGCGTAAAAAGGAGATTGACTTGTCCGTTTTATAATTTGTTATATTCCATGGAATGCTCTTAACATCCCGATAGCAATGAATATCTTAAGTGCTTTGACAAAAAATCAATTAAAAAATGTCATCTGTGGAAGCCGTAGTACTGTAAAAAGCACGACCAATCATTTTAGCCGGCCCGGCTAAAGTAACTGGATGGCCTACCTGCCTGTCAGCCTTCCATCTGTGCACAAACTTATCTCGTGCCCTCATTGGTCATGTGCGCGTTCGTGTGTGTTGGAGGAGGGGCTCTGTAAGGAAGTGGCAGATTTTTTCCGGTTGTGTATTTTCAAATTCTAGCGCACTCGAGCTGGTTTCTCCAAAATTACCTACCGCACCTTTAAACTCTGAAAATGACACAATGTTAATTTCTGCAAAAAAACATGTCAAAAACGACATAATTTAAAGATTTTTCATCAAACACACCTTTAGGCATGTCAAATCCCATTTGGACTTTACCTCGATGGATTTGGACGACTGTAAATATGATCGAGTTAGACGACTGACTAACTCTGACAGTTTGATCATGTACCCATTGTTGGCCAGTAAGTGGAAAATCTACTGGTTGGACCACTACATCTGGAAAGAATTCAGCCTGGTGAATGTTTTTTATACTTTGCATTTCCATTATCGCTCCTTGGCTCTGTGCTCCTTTACTTTTACCAGCTGTTCCTTGATCATCTATTTGTTCATTTCTCTTTAGACTTTGTCCACCTTGCTGCTGAAGAAGATGAGCGAAAAGGAGCCAGAGTGCTCTTATTTTATCGGCTCACAGGAATACAAGCTGGACTTCACTACCATGGTCCAGATCAATGTCACCACAAGGTTTTATAGAGAAGTTCGCTGCAGACCCGTCTACCGCTCGCCCGATTCCATGAAGCATTACCTGAAGTCTGTACCCATTTTGGTCTCTTGTTTGGTCATTATACTGTATATGATGACATACATTTGTAGCAACACTCAAAAACCTAAATTAAAATGTAAAAAAAAGTGTTTGTTTCAGTAATGCACAAAATGTATATCCTCCCTTCCTCTACTCCACACCCAGGGCAGGGATCCAGAGTGACCCAGCTGAGCCTGTCAGTGATCCTCCGGGGGCCGACTTGAGCGTGGACCCTCTGAAGGAGTTCAGCTCCTGGTATCCTCCGGTGTGGCGTCTGGCCTCAGAGCAGGACTTCAGCCTGGTGGAGCTTCCTGCGGGCACAGCGGCCTATCGGAGCGTCCAAAACTTCTTCCATGAGAGCCTGCCTGAGACCGAAGTGGACATCATCAGCATCCAGCAGGTGGAGAACCTCCTCCACTGGGACAAGTACCAAAGGTTCAGCTGCTGTTTGAGCTCTAAAAAACATTCCGCTTCCTTCCTTAGTTACCATCAGCCACTTATGCGGCTTTCACACCAGCGCTTTTCCCTTTCTAGCTCCTAGCTAGAGCTTTTCTGGTTCAGCTCCGGTTTCCCTTTTCAGCTCCCGCTCTGTTCACACCGCCCAGCTGCCGCTGCTGCGTCATGACGTCACCGTTTACATCGCTGATTTTCTCCCCAACGGAGCTCACAACAACAACGGGGGGGGGACTGCGTTGGGTCGATGATCGTGTTGCTTTTAATCATACGAAGCCAGATTAAATTAAATAACGACTTCTCCAACCTTATACTTTTCTCCAGAGTGCCGTGGTTCATTGTTTATTAATGTGTTTCAGCGGCATTTACCGACCGCTGCAGTGCTGACTGCTCTTCCACGGGAGTTTATTCTCCCGTTAGCTCTGGGTTAGCTCACACGGCTCTAAAGTATTCACTGTCTGACTGTCACACAAGCAGCTGTTACATATCCCCAGTTCCCCTTAAGTGAATGTGTGTCAGTCTGAATTGACGCTGTTTGGCATCACAACGCTGTTATGAAAGTTTCTCTGGTATAACATGGGTGATGTTAGCATAGCAACCGAAGCTAAACTGACTACTTGCTAAGCCGTTTTATACAGGCACATTTTACCGGCGTATTTTTCATTATGATTCTACTTGTGATAGTCGGACATGACAACCTGTGCAGCCCATGTATTGATTCCATCCGATAGCTGCTATAATAACAAATGCTATTATAAGTGTGTGGTTGCCTTCACTTTGCTCAGCGCTACTGCTTGTAGGCAGGCATGATGAGACTCTTCAGTCGACCCATGTTCAGGGGAGGTGGGTTTAGTTTCCTGCACGCCTCGACGTAAGAGAGACGTAAGCGACGCCGCGTCATAGCTCCGAAGCTCTTGCCTCTAGACCGACAATTTTTTGGAGCTGGAAGTGAACCGCATTCCGGAGCTATGACGCGGCGCCGCTGCGGTGTGAACAGGAAAAAACGGCCGGTGTGAAAGGGGCATTAGACACCCTAAACAGACAGTTCTAACGCGTTACCTTTTCATTTATTTGTTTTTCGATGACTCGTTTGCCTTCTGATGCTATGGTGATGTTGTGCATCTCGTGTTTAATCAAAATAAAATGAGATCCTTCAACAAAGAAAATAGGCCTTTATAATAGTTAAAGTGGACCTATCATGCTATATTTAAATGATATATTGTAGGGCCATACCTATATAAGGTATATTTATACGTTTCTGTTTTCAAAATACCAAACAGATCATGCATTTTAGCCATGCCTCATTTCGCTCTATGTGCTGTTTGCTGTCTACGGGGCTGATTATGTGAGCTGCAACTGACCACGCCCCCCTGCAGGAGAGGGGAGCCGTGCACTGATCAAGTCAAGAGGGGGAGAAAAAAAGATCTTCGTCCTCCGTGTTTTATTATATTGTTATAGGCCTATATATAATAATAACCATATGTGTACAATAAGTCTGAATTCAAAGGAGAAAGCTGTGCAGTTTATTTAAAATGTGTGAAGAAATGGTGGGTCTAAACAAGTACAAAAATAATTACTGTATAGAATGGGGGAATATTACAAAGAAAGGTACGATACAATAATGTGAAAATAGGTTTAATATATCTGAATTCAAATCAAAATGCAGTCCTTAAAATAGGTTATTTGTGCAGAAATGTTGAAAATTGGCCAAGGAATGGGCAAACGCATGACTTTTCAATAGAACCTTACTTTAAAGTGGACCTATCATGCTATATTTTAATAATATAGTGTAGGACCATACCTATATAAGGCATATTTATACTTTTTTTTTTTCAAAATACCAAACAATGCATTTTAGCCATGCCTCATTTTGCTCAATTTGACAATTTCTAGCTCTGTTTTAGCAAGGGCTGATTCTGTGAGAACAGCACCATCTACTGGCCTGGCATATGTACTACAGCGTCTCCAGCGCTTTCGAACGGCAATGGCCGTGGCTGTCTCCTCCTGATTGGTGGAGTTGGCCCAATAGCCGTAGCGCCACTGTCCTGACGTCAGGACAGTGTTCAAATCTGGATCAGTTTTTATCAGATCCGTTGCAGCCCCTTTTTTAGAGATTTGGGTATGGAGGAAAATAGAGAGGGTTGTGTTTTCTGACACTTGGTGAGTTCCCTGGAACACCGGGGACACATATTCATGTATAAAAGACGTACAAAAGTGCATTTTGCATGATAGGTCCCCTTTAAACAAATCCTAACGAGGCAAAACTCAAATAAAATAATAAACAACAAAAAACTGTCCTGACAGCATCTTTTACATATCCCATATTCCCATATCTGTGTCTCTTAAGAGGCTGGCGCCGTGGGAAATGTAGTCTTTTATAGTCTGGACTACAGAGGTCACGATTAGGTGACAATATTTGGCCTTTTTTATAAAAACCAAAGACTGGCTCTTTCATTCGGTATAAGTTTGATCCTGTGAAATGTCTCCCCTGAGGAAACGGTGGATGAAATGTGCTTGGATATATCTGTCTATATTTACGTTTCAAGTGAAGTACAATAACAAAGGACACAAGCTACATTGATATATATGCGTTGTCATTCCAGGCAGAAGGCGCACATGCAGAAGCATCAGGAGGTGTCTACGGAGCCTCTGGAGAGACATCTGTTCCACGGGACCAACAAAGAGGCCTCGGAGGAAATCTGCCGCACCAACTTCGACCCTCGCATAGCCGGGCTAAACGGGACGTCCTGCGGTTTCGGATCCTACTTCTCCATCTCCGCCTCCTACTCCAACGCCTTCTCAGCCATAGCGCGGCCCAACGGGATCCACCACATGTTCCTGGCCAAAGTGCTGGTGGGGAACGTGACTCAGGGAATGCCCAACTACCGCCGGCCGCCGCCAATCAAGTCCAAGACGAGGCCGATCGGTCACTACGACACCTGCGTGGACGATGTGAAAAACCCCACCATGTTTGTTGTTTTTGACAGCTGTCAGTGCTACCCATACTACCTCATCAAGTACAAAGATCTGCCCAAAGAGATTGAAATTTGACTCCTTAAGAGCAGAGGAGTTTGTTGATCGTTCAGACATTAACAGTGTTAAAGGTGTCCAGTTGAGCTGAATGTTATCAGTTGTTCGCTCAGAGACAAAATGTACAATGTATCAATTATGTGCAATTTACTTTAAGACATGGAAGCAGAAAGTTCACACTTACAAAGCACTTTCAAAATGTCTTTATTTTGGTTATTTAAATGTTTTTACATTGATGGAAATAAGTACTTTTTGTTTTGAAAATAAATTGTTCACTGAATACATTCATCTCTCTCTCTCTGTGTTTCACCATGATTTTCAGGTTTGATCGTCCATTGTTAAATCTTCATCTGTTCCAATACAGCCGTATATCTGGTTGCATCACAACAGTCTCTTGCATGATATATTTCAAAATATTTTCTATACATTTTCTTCCTCTCTTTAAAACTTCATTGCACACAAAATGACAAAACTATTTTCATAAGTTCCTGGCACACAGTTGAAAATATTTGTATTATTAATTTCTTTAAAACAGGTATTTGTTGGGGATTTCTGATCAAGAAACAACATTTTCAAATTAGATCTAAACCTAAAAAGCCCTAAACATATGTTCTGTTCCAGATTAGACTGATTAAAGTAACAGTGAATTAGATATGTCCTTAAAAATATATGTACTATACAGATGTTTTCAGGTCCATTTTAAACATTACAGTACAGTAAATAAACAAGATGTAAGGGACATTTAATGATGATGTAAAGGATGCCATCTTTCATCGATTTCCCTTAAGTTTCCCTTAAAATGTAAAGGGTAAGACATTGAGATGATGAGACACTGGCAGTTATATTTTAGACACTTCTATGCAAATACAATTTAATGTGAGCTGTACAAAATTGCCTCCAACTCCATCTTAACTCAATAAAATCTGTGCTCCAATGAAAATATAAGATCCGTGTAGTGTATTAATGCATACATTATTTTAAAAATCCATGTCTTGAAAGGACATTTAGTATTTTATGTTGTTTAAAAACGGATTAAAAAGAGGGCATTGTATAAACAGTATGTTAATGCTTCCTCTTTAAATGTGCAATTCTGCGTTTATGTTATTTTTTCAATGATAATCCAACGTGTTATAACAAAGAAAAATCACAGTCACAAGATAGAAATTACACATATTCACACAAAAAACAAACACAAAAACCGTAAGACAGGCACCTTCCACACGAGAATGAGTTGACAAACTGATGATAAGATAATAGCGTCAAAATGAGTTATATTAAATCATGGAGCCACATTTAAAGATGTAAACAACATTGAAATGCTGGCTTTGATGCAAAACTGAATTTTGCTTTCTTAAAGTCCCTTATCACTAAATAACTCTAACGTTTGGCCTGAGGGTGGCGCCAGAGGAAAGGCCATGTTTTTGTCATTCAAAATGGTTTACACTCTGTTGAGTAACATCTCAGACATCGCCATCTTTTTAGCAACGACAGAGTGAAATCAAAGGAAGGCAACAGAAAAAAGCCTGTCTGACAAGATGTGAAAGTGTGTTCTGCTCTTTCTTTTCCCTTTTAGTACGTGTGCACATACACACAGTTAAACTGATCACCCTAACCCTAAAATGGAACCAAGACGGTTGTTGGATCACCCAAAGTCTCTGATCAGTATCCTCTTTATCAGTCTCGTATCTGTGTGACTTCTGCGTGAACCAGCTCTCCGTGATGTAAGCTGTCGGCTTCCAAACAGCCCCTGGAGAAGAGTTTTGAGGGAAGGACAGGAAATGTGGTGATGTGGAATTAAAACTGGAGCGTTACTCGCAGGCCAACTTGCTGTCAAAGCTCGACAGGCCAATGGCGAAGGCCTGCAGTGCACACATGGGGTAGTTGAAGTCCAGAGTGAAGATGTCTTCAGCCACTCTGCCGAACTGCATGACGATGTAGTCAGCTGGAGGTATGGGAAACATCAGGTTAATCATCAGTGAAAATGTGTGAGGACAAACAGTGATTAGTGCTGAATACTTACGGTCGTTGTCGTGAACTATCTGAAAGTTTTTGACTGATGCTTGAGTGACGCGGCCGTGGAAGTTGAGCACGTAGGACTGGGTGTCATCGTTCCACACGGGGGCTTTGTTGTGCAGCTCGATCAGGTTGTCCAGAGAGTGATTCTGCCACCTGCTCAGAAGGCTCTCCAGCTCCTGTAATACCAACATATTCAGGTTTTTATTCATTCAGTTGATGCTCGTATTTAAAGTGAGGTTTTATTTATCTATTCAATATCATACATGAATATCATACATTCTCCATACAACAAAGTCCAGGGGCAGATACACAAAGCAACAAAACATTACATAAAGTAAAAAAATAAAAATAAAAAAAGGAAAGTAAAATACATTTTGATACTTCAGATTAAATATTTTTTAAATATCAAAATAGTTTTGATTGCCCTTCTTATTCCTTATGTTTTTAATAGTGCTAATATATTGTTTAGATTCTTGATAGAAATGTAAAAAATGTGGTTTGGAGTCAGCCCATTTCTTTTTATGGATATGCAATTTCCCTAAAAATACAATTAACTGCACAAAATCTGCGACCGTACTATCAGCCATGAAGTACATAAGAATGTCTCGAACCTGGAGTTGAATCTTTTGTCCCGTCTTTCTTCTTATAAAACATTCTACTTAAAGTGAATATTTCGTGAGCATCGGACTCACGTTTTGAGGTCGTACGGGGACTCTATCGAAGTTCATGTTCATACCCGGAATGATGACAGTCATCTTACGTGGTCCTTTGAATCCCAGCACGTTGGTCTCCTGCCAAGTGGAACAGAGGGTGAGACAGTTTCACTTTAATGTTATGAAATGCAGGGGACTTTGTGTGCATGTCACTCACGTAGCAGATAGCAGCCATCTCCTGTCGGGTGTTGCTCTCTTCCAGCAGCGTCCCGGGGTGTTTGCAGGGATTGGTGCCGTTGTCATACACTGTGAATTTGGTGCCCATGAGGTTGGACCTGATAGAAAACAACACAAAAGGTTCACACCGTTTGGTATTTGGCACAGATCTGAGTCATGGGTAGTAGCAATGTTCTTCTTAAAAGCAGCCAAACATAACTAGGACTTTGACAAAAACCTTTGACACAGCTTTGAAATATTCTGCTTCAATTCATATTTATTGGCATTTAGCCTTAACATGTTCAAATTCAATCAAAAAACGGCACACAAATTGAGGATTTTCTGAGGATTTAAATATATCTTTTTAGGGGGATTTCAAAACATAAGCAGAGGCTTTGAATATAAGAAATGACACATGGTACAGCATAGAAACAGCTATTAATTCATGCTTTGTACACAGTTTATTAACAGCATTGCAAAGACTTGCTAAGTGTCTGAAATCTCAGCTCAAATGTAGTTTATTTAAAATGCCATCTAATGTAGCTATTTAACAGACGTGTTGATCGTGTCATAAACGTGAAAAACTCAACTTAACTGTATCTTCAGGGGGATGTTAGCCAGATTTCAGTTTTAACTTTGAGACGTATGTTTATGAATGCTATCAGAAAATGACAGAGACAATGTGTTCTTCAGTGGACAAAAAATAAATGGCTTTTTACCTCAGTTTTCCTATGAAGCTCTCCCCCTCTCTCGACAGATCAGTGGCATCCACTGAAATAAGATAGTTGGATGTCTTACTCTTCTTCCTCTTCCTTCCTGCCAGCAAGAAGACCTGGAAAGAGACAAGAAAGACACATATGTTATGTATATCTTTACTGTACACTTAGGCTACAAACGCCACTATTCTTCAATCATTATTACATGTTACTTGTTAGACGCTTTTATCCAAAGCGACTTACATACTCAATACTGTGGACAATCCCCACAGGAGAAATTTGGGGTGAAGTGTCTTGCCCAGGGACACAACGACATGCTGACTGCAGTGGGGTTTGAACCTGTGACCCCCTGATCCCAACACCAAGGCTCTATCCACTGCGCTACACGCCTCCCAATCATCTTTATCATGGTGTTTTTTCTGAGGCTACTCACTCTCTTGCCATCCTCTCTCTCCATGTGCATGAAGTAGGTGGGGTAGAGGCCGCGGTCCATGCCCTTCTTGTCCCGGGTTATTCGACATTTAACAGTAACTCCACGTGGAGCAGGAAGCAGGACAAACTCCTCCAGGTTGGCCACATCGAGTGCGCTCTCTGCTGTGGGAGATCCGGAGCTCCCCTCCTGGGAACAACACAGTGCTTAAATAACAGCATTTTTAGACTGTATTTCACTGTTATGTGGTATTGTGTCATCTACGCCTGGTGTATTTGTTACTCACTGGAATGTCCTTGCCACTGGCGGCAGAGGCTGGTCTGGTGTCAGCGTTGGGGGACAGGGAGCGCGTTCGTTCTTCTTCACCATCGTCCTCATGCTCGCTGTCTTCATCAAAGTTCATACTGCCACACAGACCTGGAGAGAGAGGGGGCAGAGATGTGAGAGGCCTTTCTTTTTCTACACAAATCAACACAAGACAGAAGAGGAAAATAAATCCCAGAGACTGTGCATATAGTGGTTCAAAAGTGTGTCCCGAGGTGGATTTCACAGTTTCTTTTGGTTCATCTATGGTCTTGGATATGACAAATAATTTCTCACGAGCTGATCCAATAACAAAGCATCAGTTGAAGCAAAAATATTGCAGTAAAATTGTATAGTTAGGCTACCTTTTTCTTTACACAGGGAATTATTTCAAGTGTTTAACAGCAAAAGATGAAAGTGGATAAAGCCTTGCAAATGTAACTAAGCCATATTTGAACTGCTTCCTATCAAACAGAACAACAATGAAGTCAAAGCGGCAACGTTTAAAGCTTGAACTTATCATTATGAAGTTAACGCTGATTGCATACTAATGGCAGTAGAATAAAAACACCATTTGGTATTAGATTGGTTCCTAATAAGCCTTGCTTTAACTATGCAATTCTGCCTGCCACTGGGTACGTCTCTTCAGAAAATGAAGGCTTGGGTTAGCACACAAAGTGAAATGCGTAAAGGTATTTGTTTTCCCGTACGAAATTGGTAACTATCTCCAGTAACTGAAGAGTATCAATGAGTAATCCTTGCAGATAGTTTCCTGGGTTGTGGGTGGGGTAACATTTCCCATTTCCAATTTAAGCTCTGCTCATCATTCACCTACCGAAAGATCACATTTTGCTCATGGCCTCAATACCTGTCACAAACAATGCATCTTTTTCTGAGCCTGTTTCTGCAAGGTTGACATTAATGTGAGCAGATGACCCATAGCTTGCATCTGTGTGCTTGTGGAGAGGCAGCGCCGTGCAGTCGTGCAGATGAAAAATGACTCACTGATGCCGCTCTGCACTGCTTGAGACATCTGTCTCCTCATTGATAATTTGATTTATCTGCCTGGTCACAGCTGTAGTCCACTTTAATGTGCTGTCAGAAGGACGACAGTGGTCCACTGGTATGGAAATATCTCAGTAAGCAGTGTGTCTATGATACATATGTAAAATTATGACATTTAACTTGAAATGATTGACCAGAAATTAAATGAATTACAATCATGTGGTTGGTAGGACATTTGATGCAGCATTGTCCCTATTACCGGATATCCAATCTTTAGCTTTGAAGTGATTACATAATATTAATTTGAGCACACCGGTGGTAAAGCCTGCTTCTTCACACAGCCAGAGCATTTTAAATTTGGCACACAGAAGAGCCATCCTGCCACCTGGGCCAACATGTCCTGAGCACTGGCCTGTATGCAGAATTGAACAAGAATAATGATGTGACGGACAACAGAGCCACACACAATGTTTATACTGGGGTTTTTACAAGAGATGCACCCAAGAAGTGCAGCTTTCCCTGAGAGAAAGCAAATAGCGTTATGAAGTACCGATAGAAAATGCTAGCTTCCCTCTAACAGTGGCAATAGAGCTCCAATAAACACACCGAAACATCTTGTGTGAGACCAACCATTTGGAAAGAGGAATTCTCTACCCAACAACCTATTGAATAACACCAAAAAAGATAGATCAAGTCAGAAATACTTGATTGAATGAGCTGATCAAATATGAATGTTCCACAGACTTTGTCATTCTTCCATTTCCTCAGGGGTGGGTGTATTACACGGAACAGAGAGCCAAAAAGACCTGCTCTCGGTTCTGAGGACATATTCCTCCCGCTTCAATGGGCTGACATTAACAATGAGACCTTTAATTATACAGAAGGACGATTTGCTACCGTCACAGTAAAGCACAGGCAGAAGATGTCTTCCGTCAAAGTCTCCAAAACCCGTTTCCACTGCACGTTGGCCAATACAAAAATCATTTTTTATTTCTGTATGCAGCACTTAGAAAGGTTTTTCCTCTTTGAAGCGAATCCAGTAGCACTTAAAATGGTGTGCCTGTTGAAAGCTAATGTGCCTGCTGAATTCTTGCTGTTTTGAGATTGTATGTTCATGGTTGAATGCACTTATTGTAGGTGGCTTTGGATAAAAGCCAAAATAAATGTAATGTAATGAAAACATTTGTTATGCTCCAAGGCAGCGGGTGGATTAGAAGAGAACACTTCTTCCATAAAGTGTATAAGTGCATGCCATGTTGGCTGCTAATGTGGGTAGCAGTATCTATAGTGATGCCAAAGATGAGCACTGCAGTGTGAACAATGCCCCGGGCCTATTATTAAATGACCCATTTCTCACTGCCTCCCCATCAATCACACCACTGTCTTCTCCATTATTCCACACTGCAGCAGGGGGGTGATTAAAACATCTTTGGGGATGTATTCAAAAATCCGACTTTGCTGAACAACAGCGGCTAATCTGGAGTGATTTGGAAGAACAACTACATTAACACAGAGTGGAAACAGCATCAGGGGACTCCACAGCGTCAGGGAGGAAGGCGAGTAATGCAGCGGGCGTGCTCATGAAACCAAATTTGGCTCTTATGTTTGACTGAAGACGGTACGTCCCCTGAGCGCAGGATACAAGTCAATCAGAGGGCTTTGTGGATTTGAACTGTCTTAGTAAGAAAATGTGTGCCTTAATAAGAATGTATGGAGTTAGTTAAATTAATATTCAGGCACAAAAGTGTAATTTTCCATCAATTACTAAAAAATCTCAGACTTTTGAAGCTTTGTTCCAAATTATGCAACTATATTTAAACTCTCTTCACGAAATAAAAACAAAAACCAACGTGAATTTCCTCTTTTAAAGTCAACCTATCCCAGGACTCACCTTGTTTCTGCAGTAACTCGTGGATATCTGTCTTTGGCTGCAGCAGCGTCTCAGTGTCTCCATCTCTCTCAGGCTCCTCAGCAACAGGGGACTGGGACTGGGACTGGGACAGAGTCTGGGACTGGGACTGGGACAGAGTCTGGGACTGGGACTGGGACAGGGTCTGGGACTGGCTTACTGACAGGATTTTCATTCCCAGATCAGGAGCTTCAGAGCCGAGGAAAGCTGCCGGGCCATCGATACCTACAGGAGATGAGCGCAGTCAGAGGTTTATTAGATTAGTTGTAAATGTGGTAATTACACAGAACTGTGTCAGGGCAAGTCTGCAGCACAGTAACACCAATTACTGCATTATCTTTAGTGTATGCTGTGCATTTATGCAGCGGCACACTATGAAACTGCCTTTCAAACAGATACATTTCCTGCTTCTTTATATCAAAATAATGTAGCACTGGATGTGATTCCTTTCTCTCTCCTCTTTTCTGATTAATGTGTAATTGTATGCTACTTATTACCTATTGGCGCTTAGTCCAGCTCACAGGGGTCATGGGGAGGGTGTTATTTTTGTTTGTGTAAGGGAGCTGTATCTATGTTCCTTCACATTGTATGTATGTATATTATACCATGTTGTTCTGCCTTAAATACATACAAAATTGATCACAAAAAAAACTTGAATAATTGCATTTTTAAGTAACATATTTTTTTTTTTAAAACCATTCTGTTATACAGAATTATTCCAACATATTTATAAGATTAAAGAAATAAAACACAATTTTCCTCACCATCAATGATGACATCGTTGGTAATGTGGACCTGTGACTCCACCAGAGGGGCCTGCTCCTCCCCCCGCCGCGTCCTGGAGCGCCGGGGCCGGGCCTCGGTGTTGGGCTGCACCATCAGAGGCTCCTGCCGCTTCCTCCGCTGCTTCTGCTCCAGCAGGGCCCTCTGTGGACCGGACACAAGAGCAGAAACGCTGTGAAAACCTCAGTCAGATGTGAAGGCAAAGGAGTGGGAAACAACTACATGCATATATACATTAGGCTTCTATTCAGAGGGTAATAACATTAGTATGCATGATGAGTTCCAACCTGTGCCTGTCAAAAGGTACTGCAAATGACCAGGAGGATAACATTAACATGAAGATAACTGAGGCTAATGGGGATTATTTTAAAATCATTTTCAGAGTGTCCTTCCAGTTGTTAAAATATTCTGCTTTGAGATAAAGTGTTGCGGCAACAGACCAACACTGCCATTTAACTGCGACAAAAACCCATCTAAGCTGAATAGGTAATTAAGCCACACCCTCGACAGTGTTTTTGTGAATCTCCTGGTGCTAAATCCTCCCTGTTAGGCAGCAGGATACATATTGCATAGCTACATAATGGGATAAGTGACTCAAAGCATGAATATTTTACATAATAGAAATGGCAACCTTGCAAGGTATAGGTATACTAATCTCGTGACTTAAATCATGAGATTAGTGTTAAACACCCACACTGCATGGAAGATAAACACATAATACAGGTTATGTGACTGTGGGATGACTCACACAACAAGAAAATAACCAAGAAGGGGCTAAAATAATTAACCGAAATAAAACCCAACAATGATTCCAAGGGCTGAATACCTCTGAATGGGTTCACTGAATAGCCACTGGTGTTTTGTTTGATTTTAGGCTGTATTCGATATCAAAATTCACAGTTTTGTTAATTTAAACTGTCAGGGTTAGACCAAAATGTGCAGTACATTTTCAACGCCGCAAGCTGTGCTGTGTATTTTGTGAAGAAATTAGGCAGATCCAACAATTCTGTTATTTAGCATAATGACTACACAGCATTGCTTTAGGTACCGTGGTATAGCGGATAATGATTTATGTTGAGTTACAATAAAAGGCAGTAAATGCATCCTGGTCATGCTGTATCCAGTGCCCCCCCGGGCCCCAGTGTTTGTGGTCAGAGCAGCCGATGGATTACACAACGCATTAATTAGAGCGTCAAATACACAACAAGTCTTGTTTAGTGAAGCTGTGTAGCGAGGCTTTGTCTTGTATTTGCCAAACCAAAAAGCTTTCATAACCCATCAGTTACTGAGAAAATGTGTTTGAAAAGATGTGTGTCACTGTTTCTTCCCCTCAGTTCAACCACAGCATGATCTGCTCCCACTGCATGTGGTGACTTATGAGGGAAAATGTGTATAAATATAATGTTTTTTTACATAGAGGCATAGAAAATCCATAAAAACCAATAACCACCCATTGACAACAGGTGGGTTAAGATTTTAAAGGTACAAGTAAAAGATGATTTTCACATGAGCTTTAAAATATGGTCATAGATTTGTTATCATTTCAAAATACTCTGCTTTTAAAGGACCCCAGGATTTGCATTCCTGGCTAAAAATAAAGGCGAGAAATGCATAAATCATAAAGCAGAATTATCATAATGACTGTCATTACCGTTAGTGTTAAATATGCATGTGAAAAGATAGCCAAATATCAAAATGGTAATACGGGAAAAACACTACTGCTGATGATGATTACATTTAATGACCTGATGATGGATTCCAAACTTTTGGAAACCGGCTCGAGATACACTTTTTGTTATATTCCATGGAATGCTCTTAACATCCCGATAGCAATGAATAGCTTAAGTGCTTTGACAAAAAATCCATAAAAAAATGTCATCTGTGGAAGCCGTAATACTGTAAAAAGCACGACCAATCATCTGAGCCGGCCCGGCTAAAATAACTGGATGGCCTACCTGCCTGTCAGCCTTCCATCTGTGCACAAACTTATCTCGTGCCCTCATTGGTCATGTGCGCGTTCGTGTGTGTTGGAGGAGGGGCTCTGTAAGGAAGTGGCAGATTTTTTCTGGCTGTGTATTTTCAAATTCTAGCGCACTCGAGCTGGTTTCTCCAAAATTACCTACCCCACCTTTAAGCTAAACATTATATTTTATTGATTTTTCTCAAAGTAAGTGTTATTTTCTGGATTAGTGCGATCTGATTTAGTCTTCCTTTTGTTTAGAAGAGGTCTACTGAATTAAGTAAAACGGCATCAGAATCACTTGAACATGAGACTAAAGTTATGTCCAAAGACTTATTTTTTCCGCCTGCGTGGTCAGCCTTCACTCTTGACTTATTCTTCATTTAATCAAAGTCTGACCACATTGTATCGCCTTCCCTTTCTAGCTGCTATTTTAAGCCGATCCATTGTAATACTGCATTGTTTTGTAAAGATTTTGAGACCAGGATGTGACTTCATTCAAGCTCCACATACAGTATTTCCTGTACCAGCCAAAACATGAGATAAAGTACATTAAGGTATACATCTGAAAAAGTGAGACAAACTGTATAAAAATGTGTGTCTTTTCAAATAATACAACAACAAAAGTTTAATGAAGTCAGTGAGAGATTACTGGGTGTCTGAATTTTCTTTTGGTTTCTTTTTCTATCAAGAACAAGCATCCAAACTGTTATTATCAGACTTGTAAAAAGGAAATATATCAGAAAAATAAATATAAGAAGTTACCAACCCGTTCCATTGACATCCTTAACAAGTGTGATTCAAAATAACCGGTGTCTTTATAGAAAAAACACCACAAGTCCCGTTTGTCTTGAGGTCAGATGTAAGTACGTTCTCCCCCAAAGAGCAGCTCTCCTGCTGGGCATGACTCCCTGTCCCTCACCCCTCTCCTGGATCTGGAGTGTGACAGCTGAAACACCGACAGCCTCCTCTGCACTTTGTGCTCCTCTGACAGAGAAAAGGTCTGTCTCAGGCAAATGCTGAGCGCCACTGTGTGTGTGTGTGTGTGTGTGTGTGTGTGTGTGTGTGTGTGTGTGTGTGTGTGTGTGTGTGTGTGTGTGTGTGTGTGTGTGTGTGTGAGAGAGTGTGTGTGTCTGTGTGTGTGCGCGGCCACCGATTCTAACTGAATCAGCCGTCGTTAGTGCTACAGCAGGAAGGAGAGAGATAGAGGGAGAGAAAAAGGGAGGGAGGTGCGCTCAAAGTGAGATACGGGGAACAACCACAGTGCTCCTAATATTATTCTCTGATTATTTAATTGTATTATTTAAAATAGTATGGAAGAAACACAGTAAACTTTTAGAGTTTACATTTTTGTTGTACTGTTTCTGTTGGCAGCTGTCACAAATCCCCCCCGCCAATAAATGCTAACACACCACTGTGTTTATGTTTAAAATAAATGATATTTATTGTGGTATGTGCAGATCTTTATCTTAACTTCTGAGGTTTTCATTTATTTTATTGGAAATTTTTCTTTGACTTCTTATGTTTATTTAAATGTCTTTATCTTTTTTACTTTATACTTTATGATAATAATGATTTAATTTGTTTTAATGTATCTTTTATTTTTAGTTCATTCTAAAATGGATTAAGTGTAAAAAAAAGTCAATCCCCCCCCCCAGATAAATAAAGTATTGTCAGTTGGGGTTTGTAAACACATTATTAAAGCTAGCCCCTCCTCCCGGACTCAACAAGGGGTCGGATGATGGCGAGGGGATGAAAGCCAACCCCTTTGTCAGCTTTGCGCTTCACCTCGCTGTATTTGCATTTGCGTGTCCTCCATTTTAGTTGCCTCTTCTTGGATGTGTGCTTCTGATCAGACACCTTGTTGCTATGTTTTTGCAGAGGTTACAGGTATAGACAATGCCACACACTTCCATAAGATTAGGGAAGATTGAGAGGGATTATTTTTGTTTATTGCTTTATGGAAAATCCTACTCCTCTGGCTTTTAATATTTATCTTCATGTTACATAAGAACAGAAGACTAAAGTGAGGTTGTTAGGACAGCATAACTGAGCCACAGTGGGACACACACACACACACACACACACACACACACACACACACACACACACACACACACACACACACACACACACACACACACACACACACACACACACACACACACACACACACACACACACACACACACACACACACACACACACACACACTTAAAGCCAGGCGCCTGCACTAAATCCTTCCCTCTCTTTGAACTCACCAATCTGTTCCTCTCATTCCTGTCTGCCTCATGTGTGAGATAGTGGAGAAAGGCTTCCAGCTTAAATCAAAGCTCTACAACCCCGGCTCTTCAGCAAGGTTTGGGATAAAGCATCTTACAGAGACTCAGGGGGGGAAAGGATGAAAAGAGAACAAATGTGAAACAGAAGAAGGGCGATGTCAGGTTATGGGGGGGATGAAAGAAAACTAATTCAGACAGAGCAACAAAATTCCAAGTGACCGGGCAGGTGAAAAACAGAAGGTTTCCGAACCAACAACATTAATCGCTAAATTGCACACCACTGCGGTGATAACAAACTCCTGCCAACAGCAGGCACCCCTGGGTGACACCGCAGTGGCAGAGCACAGGGTCATCTCAGGACTGAGATTTAACTGGTTCCATGCTAAATCATGACAGGTTAGCTTTCAAAACCACCATCCCTGTGTGAGATAGAGCCGAGGGCTTAATCAGGCTAAAGGGGCTGCTTTATAGCTGTAAACAACACAAGATGCTGATGGAAGATTGCTGTTATATAAATGTAATTGACGGTACTGTTAGTTTGCTGCTAAACTGCCCTGTAAATACAGAGTGTGCTTCCCTTTGTGTGTGGTAAGCGGGAGGGCAAACAGCTTTTCAACCGCAGTGAAAGTTGTGTTTTTGAATGGCTTACTACCACGAATAGGGATTGAAGCACAACATTTTTGTAGATGAAAAGATTGTATGAATTTCAAAATGTTATCTAACTTTGTTCAAAGTAAATGTTGAGCTTTGAATCCTCGTAAACAGTCCTAGGTCACTGGAAACTGTGAAGAAATACAGATTTTCAACAGAATATTTACAAAAATATAAACAGCTTTGGAATGATTCAAGTTTGTTCCTACCTGTTTTTCCAGCTTCTGTTGCATTAGACTGGCACTGTCGTCTTCAATGCCACTACAGAGAAACAGAAACACATTTTCTCGTTCAATATTTCGCACACATTAATCTATAAAAGCATCTTCACTGAAGTTTTCCTTATAAGCACAGTAGAGGTCACCACTGCTGTCGCACAAACCACAAGGCAATCAAAATGTGTTAAGGCCTTCTGTGAAATAATAGTAGAGTTAAGTGACAGTGGTGGCAGTTTTATAAGCAAGAACAACTCTCCTTCTTAGCTTTTTGGTGAAACATAGCATGACTGATTCTCTGAGAAAATGACAGAAAGAATATAAGAAAGCAGTTTTTGATGGAGAGAAGGAAAGAGTTACGGACCGTCCACACAGCAGCGTTAAAAAATCTTGAAACGCTTCTGCCCATTCACTTTGAATGGGGTGACGTCACTTTGCCTCACTTTTCGCCGAACTGCATTGTGGGCAGGCGAGCGGAGATTTTCAGGATTTTCAGGATTCAAAGTTGAGCAATGTTCAACTTTTGAAGCTGAGGTGGAAGCGTCAGCCAATCAAATCCCGTGTATGCAAATCTGACAGTTCAAGCGCTAGCCAATCAAACCGCGAGTATGCTGGGAGAGACATACCGCAGGTCATTTCCTCATATTCCAAAAAATGGAGGAGAAATTAGCGGTAGGGAATCACCCGGTGCTTTATGACCAGTCCCTATTTACCTACCGGGATATAAACCGGAGGAGCCAGGCATGGAGGGAGGTGGCAGAGACAGTGGTAGGTTTTCGCCTGTTTGGGGAGTTTATATCCAGTTTACTTCAAACTTTTTTGCTTCGTATATCGGGGACGGGAGATTCATGTGATTGGTTGTTGGTGCCTTGCTCGCAAAAAATCCCCAAGCTTCAGATACGCCCACCTCCAAGATTTTTTTAACGCTGCTGTGTGGACGGTCCGTTAAAGCTCCAGCTGGGAGCCTTGAAGTCTATCCTCTGAGACTTCACCCTAGACACCTGTCTGAAGGGACCGGGCCCTTGTTGCTTAGCCACAGTGAGGGGAGAGAAAGGCAGCAGCAGGAGACTTTACTATTGAAGTCTTAGTCAGAGAGTCCTGTCTCTCTGTCAGACACTGGCTGATGCAACGTGTAGGTCGCCAACTCATGGATGTATAAAGAGAATGAGGTCAGATCAAAGTACGGATAAAACATTGGAGGTGGGGCCCCGTTCATTCCTATGAAAGTTGCTTAGAGGAGCATGAAGCTAAAATGGCCCGACTCTCAGGAATAGAAAATAGACAGAGCTTCTGGTAATCTTTCACATCCATTGGGACCATAGAGCATGCAAATTTGAGTTTTCCTTAGGCCCCGCCTCCAATCTATAGTGCCAAGACCGGTCTCCATCAGTCAAATGAAAGGAAAAATAACTCTAGATTCACATTTTAAACCATTTTATAACTTTAAAGACCTAATGATTTAAAAAAGGCCTATTTTAGTGTTTGCACTTTGTATTTGATTTACCTATGTAAGTCAAAGTATTTTTTGGCCCAAGTGATTGACATGGAAGTTGTAGTACCACCGTTTGGCCAATAGGAAAATGGGCTTCAATGGCTGGCTCACTTCCTAGGGGCTTGCACTAACTCTTTTTCTTTTCTATTTTACTGTCGGGTACATTTATAAATAGCTCATGCTCATATCTCGGCTGGACTTTAATTAGTTTCTTTTTTTATAAAAGGATTAAGAGTATAATGAGAAGTTTTTTAAATCACATATCTCTCCATCAGCTAAGCTCATCTGATACTGCTCACCCCTCAATGTCTATTTCCCTCAATCACATATTGTCCTAAGCTCTTGTGTGTAGGTGATGACACACACTGCATAACAACCTGAGTCCCAACAGCTCATCTTCAAAGGACAGTCACAGAATCTCATAAGGTGACGAACACCGGAAACCCATTTATGTCAAGATGAACACAAGGTCTTTAATTCCCCTTCTTTTAAGCCAGCATGGGCTTGAGTCATGATCTGTCAACTCTAAGTCAAAATGAGTCATCTCGCACCAACATGTCATGTCAGCTCTCCAAGTATCCCTCACTGTTGACTTTGGCTACAGATAGGTTCCCTGGGAGGCCATTATGGAACCAGAGGACATGTTCTTGCAACAGGGAGAAGAGTAAGAAAACAGGATGATAGTAGTTTTTAATTACACTTACGGGACTGTCAGAGAGATGGTGAGAAAAGAGACCTGAGGGAAGTCACTACAGCTTTTTGTATATGTTGCAGAGACCTGGGGATTGGGAAACTTACATCACAGTTTTCCAACACTTAAACAGAGTTTGTGGTACCATTGAAGCGATTTTTGTCGGAAAGGTGTGATTAAACATTTGTGTGGTAGCTTTGACATAGAAATGCATGTTTCCTTGATGTGCCACACGGTAGCGACCGATGACGCCAATTTAGTTTAGGCAAGAAAAAAAGCATGTTACCATCTTTGACACGCCGTTGTCACGATCTTGGTGTTATGTCACGGTTTTAGTGTTGTCTGTCTGGTAATGGGTTTTGTTTTGCTGTCCTGTTCTCCCTGTCTCTTGTTTTCCTTCCTGTGTTTTTCCTCCTGTGTCTGATTGTCTCATTGTGTTCACCTGTTGCCCTTGTGTTTCTGCCTCCCTAACCCAGCTGTTTCTTGTCCCGTGATTACCCCTCTCTGTATTTAGTCTTGTCTTTCCCTGTGTTCCCCTGTCGGTTCATTGTTTGTTTTTCCTGTCTCCCTCCATGTCAGTCACGGTCAGTCTTTCGGTAATGTTTTTTCCTTGTGCTTTCGTTGTGTTTCATGTTTTTTGTCATCGGCTTTTGTAATAAAGCTCGCTTTTGTTTATAGACCTTTACCCTTTTTGTGTCTGCATTTGGGTCCTACCTTTTCCACAATTCGTAACAGTGATCATAACAGACGTAAAGCAGTTGGCCATGTGTCAAAAAAGTTGTGAGGAGTCAGACAAATAATGAAGATGAATACAATATATTGCAACATCAACAAAGACAAAATGTAACAGAAGAAACAAGGATACAAACATTGACCAAAGAGTTACAATCAAAGAAGACAGAATAACATTAAAGACCCTTGAATTGACATTTGGTTGGATTGGATTCAGCTCCATATTTCATTTGAGGATTGACGGGTGCACAAAAGAGTGCTTTCAGTATTGGAGCCCTGCATCTCCAACCCTTTATTTTCACTGTTCAGGACACAGCTGGGGCCAGAGTTAATGTTCCTGGCCCGCCTAAATATGTCGGTATATAGCATTGAAATACTGTAGAAGCCTCATATTCAAGGAAAACTACAGAATAATTGGTCTGCTGCTTCGAAAAGACCTAAGGTAAGGCAGAAAATAAGGAATTTGTTTTGCCCTTTTGCAAACTGAATAGAGTGTTTACACAGTCTAAAATAGCCTTTAAAAAACTTCCGTTAACCCTGTGATTGAAGTGTGTGTGTGTGTGTGTGTGTGTGTGTGTGTGTGTGTGTGTGTGTGTGTGTGTGTGTGTGTGTGTGTGTGTGTGTGTGTGTGTGTGTGTGTGTGTGTGTGTGTGTGTGTGTGTGTGTGTGTGTGTGTGTGTGTGTGTGTGTGTGTGTGTACCTTGCTGTTGAGTTAGAGGAGAAGCTGGCAGAGCTCGAGGGTCTTCGGGGAAAATGGCAATTTGGCAGCAAATAGCACAGCACATGTGGAAAATAAGAGGGTGAAACAAGATCAGCAGCAAGATAGAAAAATAACAAATATCTATGAACATAAGCAGCATCCGATATTCCTATAAGGTTTTACGAATTCATTTGTAGCGTGAATGAAACAAGAAAGCAGCAGTCTACGCTGAAAAACTGAACCGTTGACTTTAATTACATGTATTATGTCAAGAGATGTCACATAACTGTATTAGGTTGGTTCAGGGGTCTGCAACCTGCGGCTACGGAGCCGCATGCGGCTCTTTAAGCCCTCTGCTCTGGCTCCATTGAGCTTAGACAAATAAGGAAGGAATAAGGAAATTAAATGAAAATATTTGTAGGAATATTTATATTTTGTTGCACGGTTGAAAATGTTTCGTATCTTGTATTTTGAGGTGATACTGTGACGCATAAATAAAAACAAACGGTTTGAATTAGGTAAACTAAAATACGCGTCACATCCTGCTACGGTCCCGCGCCAGCGCCTTCTCTTGCAGGTGAATAACCTGACCCCCGGCTCAATGAGCGAACTATGGATAAATTAAATAAAAGAAAAGTATCGGAGGAACACAGAGGGTTTAATTCTGCGTGGACAGTTATATGCTTTCACAGCAAACGATGCTGGCTTACCGATATGTTTGATATGTGGAGAGAAGTTGTCAAAGGTGCTGCAGCCTTTACGTATTGGAGGAAAAAAACGGAAGAGGAAGACAGCTGATGATTTTCAGTCATAATTCAATCAGTTAACTCTTTTTAGGGTGCAGCTATATGTTTTATTTATTTCAAAGTGGGCCCATTTTAATGGTATTTATGTTCTTCAAATGTGCAGAGGACTCCCCAAGTGCTGTGTTGATTTATTTTAAAGTAGGCCTGTGTATTTTTTTTAATTCTCCTTATAAGAGTTATTTGTTTATTATTAGAGGTAAACAGTTTTCTATAATATAATAAATGCAAAAGAAATGTAGTTTTTGTCTATGATATGACATTATATTCAACTTTATAAGCTATCAAGCTATCAAATATGTTTTGCGGCTCCAGACAAAAACATTGGTGGAAAAGGGGGCAAAATGGCTCTTTTGGTCAAAAAGGTTGCAGACCCCTGGGTTAGTTGAAAGCAAAACATATAAGTTTAAATGAAGAATATTAGGTTCAACTTAATATTATTGCTTTCAACTAACCTAATACCGTTATGTATAATTTGTTGACATAATACATTTAATTCAAGTCAACGTCAGGAACTTAGCTTGGAAACTGGATGGTTGCAGGTTCGAGTCCCAGTGCAACCCATAAAAATAGGTCATGTTTGTGCATTTGTCAATTTCTAGTGTATATACCAGAGTGAACTTTCACCTTGTGGCATTGATAAGGTTTGTCTTCTCCTTTTATCAAACAAGCTGATGATGAAGTCAGCTGAAGAACAGGTGCAACGTAAAATAAAAGGACAACATCCTTCAGAGTATTATCATAAACACTTCAATCTGTTGGGGGTTTAGATAATGTCCTCTAATGCACACTTCCTGAGAGTCTCATCACAGCTGTGTGTGATCAATGTTTCATTAGTCCGTCAAAGCTTGGGTGACTGGAGAAGGATGAGCCCCTGTTGTCCCTTCCTTGTGTGTCAGGCGAACGTAACCATGGAGATTTGAGCTCCTTCAACAGCGCACCTTCACCAGCATTGATTAAAAAAAAAACCTGTGGCCAGTTCTGGGGCTTCACTGTAATTGGAAGTCTTAGCACTGTGCCTTAAAGATTTACAAAGCGGCAGAGGTGTCACTTCTGTTCAGCTGCAGATTAAAATCATCATATTTGTAAGGACGTTTGTCAGAGGCATTTGAATGGAACCGGCTTACTTATATTGAGAAATGTTTTCCAATGCTATAAATAATGAAGTCAGGTGATAATTGTGAAACTGCTGTTGATTCCGGGTGCAAAAGAGGACAAGGTGAACAGTGTGTTCCCTTTTCAGAAGACAAATGTAAAAGTTATTGAGACATTGCACGGCTTTAACCGGAGGGACCATCTTATCGGAACACTTCATTTATTCTGTTGTTCATTTTAATTAAAAGCCTTCCACTTTGCCACTTCAGAAAATCATTCGATTAGCATAAGGTAATGTCTGTCACAGGCCATTCAGCTTCCAACTAAGAGAGGATACAGAATAAAAGGAGGTCTGATGAGATTAAATGCGCAATTTCCTGCAGAGTTTACATACTTTACTTATGTAAGTTCGATTTTAAATTTATAATCACAAATCTTAACTGAATGTCCAAAAAATCGTCAAAGGAAAATGCGAATGAATGCTTCTTTTAAATTCACTACCATTATTAGGATTTGGATGATTGAGACAGGCAGTAGGTATAGCGCCAATTCTTCAGTAATAAGAGGTGTGTCCTACTGGTCCAGTGTAATAAAACAAGGTTGCACTAGTTTGGAGTCATTAGGTCACATGACATAGAAGCTATTGAAAAAAAATGTTTTTAATAAATTAAAAAAACAGAACATTTTTGCATAAAGATAGTCATATAAAACAGAGAAAACACTCAAATCCAATATAAAGAGGAGTGTCCATTGTAATTATATAATGCTGTATTAATGTAGAGTCACTGTGCCACATGACATGACAAATTATTTGGTTTCAATGAAAATAAATGCTTATTTTTTTCATACAGATATCAGGACAGAGGTATTGAAAACAACCTTGGTTTTGTGTCATTGAAGCAATAATTTATTCATGGTCCCTAAGTGAATCCCTGTGGTTAAAAGCAAGGGATCCGATGTGAGCTAACTGCCTTTTAACTGCCAGCATTCTGTGAAACTGAGTGAGAAAAGGGTCTGTTGAATATCCAACCGCAAATTAACTTTGCCACGGTAAATAGTCTGCCAAACATTTCCAAACCCAATGATCAAAGTCTAGCTGAATCCTCAACAAACTGGATCACTAATGAAGGAAAATATGGTTACATAGGTCATAATGTCAACATTAACTAACAAATTGCTAAGAGGACAGTGACAGTCACATCAGCTGTTTCTGTGATCACTTGGATATTCTCCACACAGCCTTAGTTTCATTAGTGTTCCAATTAAGCAGCCAATAACATACGGGGGGGGGACAAAACCCAGCTTGGATACACACACGCAAATCACCAACTCTGGTTACAGCTCTGAATAAGTAACGACATGGTGGCAGAAACATGAGCGAGAGCACATCTTTGACTGCAGGTCAGCCATCAGCTGGACGGGGGGGGGGGGACACACACACTGGAAGAAACATCAAAGAAGTGCTGACTTCTCAGTCTCGCAGAGGCCCTGAAAAGTCAATACAGTTTGGAGAACTGTATTGAGTGTGTGTGTGTGTTTTAAAGCAGGAGCCAGTCTTCCTACAGGAACACATAAACTGTAAGTCTTAGTGAGCACACAAAGCAAGAATAGTGCCTGACTTTTTATTTAATATATAAGCCTCTGCTGCTATAACGCGGTAAATGTCCCCACTACGGGACGAATACAGAATTTCTGATTCAGATTCGGAAGAACCATTTTAAAACAACTGCCTCTATAGCTGCAAGTTAGGGTGTGAATCTATCATGGTTTGATTCAATTTCGTATATATTGGGGTCATATCATTTCCTGATTGAAAACAAGTCCTGATTCCATATTGATTCTCGAAACAGAATACATAATGGAGTTTATATATTTTTAAAAGGTTATATAAACAGATTGCAATATAACCACAAGAAAAACCTAGCACAAACGAAGCCTTTGTATGTTAAACTTAAACAGATAAACACTTTGTAATATTGTTAGTATTGCACTATCCTCAGTGAATTCAAGAATAACAGTTTCAAGTTTGTTGATATGTTTAGACTAATTGCTTACACAAATGTGTGTGTAGGATAACTGTCCATCAGTTGCAGTAACAAGCTTGTCATATTATGATTACAAATTGAGTTTGGGAAGATGTGAATCAAGTTGATTTTCCTCCTAGTACTAAAATGTGTCTGTGTGCAGCTACCTGTATGACCAGCGGCTGTAGACAGGCTGAGATCCAACATTCTTTATAGTGTCCATGGATGCGGCTGCAGGAATACTAGTCCCAGGCTCTACAGTCTACAGTATCACCAAAATCCTTATTCACACTGGAGCTCAGAGTCACTGTGCAGTTCTACAAGCTAACAGTGAGCTTGCCGGCTCCAAGATCTCTGCTATTATGTCCCTGACAAAGAGTAGCTATGTCCCACCCAGGGGAGTGACAGCTACCGGCGCTAAGGCAGACTGAGGTCGGAGGCTTGGAGCCGTTACCATGACTTCACACCTTAGGATACCCACAAGGGTTCAGCTAGGGATAGGTATGGAAGTGATGGGCTTAAATGCTAGTGCCACAACCACACATTGGGCACAAAGTCTGAATGTTCTATGAATTTAAGCAAAGTATTCCCAGTAACTATATATACATTTCTAAAGAAAACTTTCTGTTGCAGCTCATTTCCTGTGAGTCATAAAGGGGGGACTGCATATATCAAACTACATACGCACATTCTGTCTACCATCTGACTTTTTTGCAATAGCAGGAATTTATTTATCTTAAAATAGCCGAAATAGCTTTTCTAAAAAATTATGCTTCGTCAACATTACTGGATTTCTGTATGCTCAACTGTCAGCATGTGAGTAACCAGTCAGTGTTCCGCAAAATCATATTAAAAACACATACCTTTTTTAATAAATGTGGCTTAATAAACTGAAACCTATATATTACTTTCTAAAAACAGATCTTGTTGCTAGGGAACAAAACCCTCCAAATCGTTTTGATTTTTTTGGGAGAGAAAATGAAGATTATGTTTATGCCTGTTTGTCCCGAGAGACAGCTGGAAAATGACATATAGGTCGGCTGATGATAAGCAGGGGGATCAATCACCAGAGGGAGTAATTATTGAGCTGAAAACAAATGATGGAAAAGCTACAGGAGTTGATAATAATACCATTTCCCTTGGGGGGGGACACTCTACTCATGACACTACAATGATGCATTACTTTGTATTGGCAGCTTTGACGAAATGTCAGCTGCTGCCCATTAGGTGTTTTAATCTTCTAATGGTGAAAGAACATAGATGTATTGGATAGAACAGCAGAAACTATAACTTAAGTGAAATGTATGCAGCGCACACAAGGGAAAAGTGTTTCCATTTTAAAAACCAGGTTTTTTTTTTCAGTGTCTGTGTGATTGAGCAACAGATACTGTGGCCAGCTGGGTCATATTGTAAGTGTTTGGAATCCACTAAACAACCGCAGTAACTCACAACTCAACCACAAGCCCTGAATGTAGTTGCAAAGTTCAACCAGCATCTCTGTGGAGAATTATTTTTAATCGACTGATTTATAATGAAGGTGGTATGATGGTCAAGGATGAGGACTGAATTCATAAATTCCTTGCTCCTTGAGGTCCTTGTGGTTGGAAAAACCCGCAGTGACACATTGCATAATATTAAAAAGTCGACCAGGAGCAGAGAAAAGGTGCCTTCACTCAACTGTCTTTAAACGTTGCTCACTACAACTGCTGAGTCAGCCATCTGTGAACTTTATAACACAAACTATCCGAGCTACGGAGCAGTGTGCATCCCAGCATGTGTGCTGATAAGGAATGAATCCATTGCCTCTAACATTTCTAAACTGACACAGTTTTCCTTGTGTCAAATCCCATTGTAAGTTAGACATCAGGGAAAACAAAGTAACTCGTCATTTAGCTGATACAGCAGGCTCCAAAATGTTACGGATGTATTTAGAACAAAGAAAATGAAACAAGAGAAAAGAAAATAAACCACATATTTGTTTGTGGTGCAGGCAATTCAAATACTTTTCACATCGCTGTGACTATAATAAGCAATATGTTACATTATGTGCCTATGCCTTGTATAACAGCCCTTATCAACAAGCTGAAAAAGTCAAATATTCAGACTGGAACTTTAACAGGAAAGGGTGGGAGCTACATTGATTTGTATCTCCCTGCACAAGGAAAGCAGACCTCTGCTTCAGTGCTTGATACGGTGTTTAGTAGTCCATCACGCACACACACATAAGATCCATTTTCCTAACACCTGTTTGCATAACCAGCAGAGTGTACATCAAAAGCAAAGTGTAGGAAGCACTATGGTTCATTATGTGTAGGACTGACAGTGGCTATCATCTTCTGTTACATTAAAATATAGTCAAATCCAAGTTTTGGATTTAGGCTACTGACTGCCTTACTTATTTACTTAATTATTAGCCTATTATTACAGCTTTAGACGCTCATTTGGGGTTGTAAGGACATACTACTTTGCAGGAATGCTTTGACACAGAAATAGACAGGACTAAAAGGCATGCTCCAACATGACAGGCAAACATTTTTTTTCTTTTTTTTGCCTCTGGCTTCACAAAACGTAAACCTAGTCAGTGTTTGGGTGTCTTCCACCTTATGAGCTATGTCTAAGATGCATATGACTTGATACATTGTAATTAAACAGAGAACGGTGGAGTCCAATTCAAGTCATTCCACATACCCAAACTCGATGCAATCCTACATATTCACGGAGCTATGATGTAATTGTGTTTATCTAAATTAAATCGACGGAAATACCTACGGAAATTGCTCATCAACAAAAAAGACTCGATAGAGGTTGTTCGCTCACTATTAATGAAGTCTTTCTTTCCAAATGGGAATTAGAACTGGCTCTTGGAGATGTTGTTTGTGAGCAGGCAAACCTAATCAGTATCAGAGCCCGTCGTGTTGGCGGTGATGTAGCTGTATTATTAATATACTTCCATGGTTATGCACATTTTAAAGCGGTTTTGTGCTGTGACACTCCGACTGTAAGCTCGCTCCCTTGGCTTGACAATAAATAGTTAACATAAAACATCAAAACTAGTAATTTCGACTGCCATTTATGCCCATTTACCATTTGGGGGTTGTTATAGCTAGCTTGTTACCATTAGAAGCTAACGTTAGCAGCCTCAGACTCCACTGTATGCAATGGAGCCTTTATAAAAGTTGTGGGCGACAGTCAAGTTTTTTCGCGAAAAACCAAACTGTGACGACACCGGTTAGCTTCTCGTTTCACAGTTGGTCAAACAGAACAGATACTAACACAAAGAACATGCGAGGTATGTTTTATTTTACCTTATGCTGTAGTAACTCATGTTTATTCACGGTTGCTAAGGAAGATCCTCGTGCGGCAGGATACTTTTTGTGGACGCGGTTGAGAAGAGCTCTGTTACTCGGTCCTTAGTTACCGAGCCGACGAAGAACGGGTGTTCCTATTGGTTGACCGATTACTTACGTGGATGATGATTGGAAGAAATTCTAGAGAAGGGTGGAGAGCTTTCTATAAATACAGTCTATGAAGAGCTATTGATTGTTTATATTTTTACCATGTAAATATGTTTAAAGCTTACAATAAGAACACCTATTTCAGAAACTTGGATTAATAACTGGTTTTGTTAAGGATTTGCAACAGTAACCATGACAACAAGTAGACTTGGGTTTAAGACATAGGCTACATACTTTGTTACACACAATGTTATTCCTTTCTGAGTGGCCACACATATTTAATTTAGTTGTAGACTAAGAGAGGGCTTAATAAACCAATAATTAAGTTTGCTGTTTGGAATTGTACTTTTATTCTATATATTTATGCAACGCATTTTGAAAAATAGGGTTTAAGTTAAACAGAATTACAAATAATCACCAATAGCAGAGTTCAAATTGTCTTTCAGCCGCAACCATGGTTTTATTACAAAAGTGACTCGAGTTTTTACGTTATTGACAAAATTGTATAGGGTTAGATTAGATCCATAAGGCATGTGATATCATATACAGCTCATAGACCTGCTAGACCTTTTTTCTCTCAAATCTGCAATAAACATCGAGAAGCATAATACTAAAACAACTAGCTTGTATTGCAAAAGGTCAGAATTATGTATGAATATAAAGGCGGTCACTAATTTGCAACATAGTCTATAAAAATACAGTACAATTGGGATGAATCTCAATAAATAGGAACAAATTATAACTTAGATATTGCAGTTTAGATTTGCTCATTATTTAATTTGTACGATAAGTATCAGGGTTTTGAGTGGGTGGGTGACAGAAAGTTATTTAATAACATCCTTGGTTTATCATTATGATGTTCAAAATAAAAAAAAGGTAAACAGTAAATGAACTGAAATATGATCATCACCTTACACATCACAGTAGTTTAGACAAATAATTATAGAAGAAGCAGTCCAATGAATAATCAATGTCTTTTTTCATCATTGCCTTCTATTCTTCTTACCAAATCAGCTGTGATTAAACACATCTGAGTCCGAGAGATGGCCCCTCTCTTTTAACAACAACATCAGACCCCTCCTCTTCCTCCATGTCACCTTCAACCCATAATCCCTCTCTGGTGTGTCAGCCACTAACATTTCAGGTAGCTGATTACATGGTGGTGTACATGGCTGAGCCTGTAGCAAGTGTGGAGAGGATGAGGAGGGATGACTACTCCCTTCTTGAATTACTTTTGGAGTGTCAACATCAGGTGGTGGACTGACACTGCTGACCTCAGTGGTGCTGTGCGTTTTGGAGGCCGGTGTCGCATCACCATCTGCTGGAATACTGCATCTCTCTGTCACTTGAATAGATGGATTTTCAGGTGGGTCCAAACACCTACTGGAGGATGCAGCCTCATTGGAAAGTGTCTTCACATTCCTTTTTCTGAATGTGGATGTCTGTCTCTTTGGTGTGTCTGAGTGCTTTGCAGTCCTTTTGATTTGGCACGCTCCCTGTGGTTGATTTCCTGTTTCACACACATCGGGAGACTCTGAAGATTTATTTGTGTGTGTACTCCTTTGTTGATTAGATTGGTCTCTTGACCTTGTATGAAACGATAATGAGGGGAATTGGCACACACTCTTTTTCCTGGACAGCTGACTGGAATTGTCAAGAATGCTTGTGGCAGAGAGGCACTTTTTTCTTCCGCCTCGTTTCACTGGGAGTGCAGCTGCAACTGAACGATCAAATTCTGGTCTTACCTAAAAAGAGTAGAGGGGAATACACTTTCAGTCACATATCAAATAATTATAATTCTGCAAAGTAACTCCCCAGAAAGGTCAGGTTTAACTGCAGACACTTACATTTAGAACACATTATGTGATATGAACACTGGTGTTTAAAATAAATGAACTTACCCAAGAATTTAGAGATGAACTGTTCTGTGTCTCTGTGAAAAACTCTTTGGGATTGAGTGCTGCTCGGACTTCAGGTACATTTTGGAGTCTGACTCCACGCACAGGATGCTCCAGGAACGGCAGGGGAGGCTTCTCTGTCTTTTTGGCTTTACGGGGCATTAATAATGATCATTCCTGAACACCTAGTGGAATTAAAACATCACTTAATGTAATTTTCTGGTTTAAATACTATACACTAATGACATGTCCAGGTCTACGGTTAAGAAGTCAACATTTAGCTGTGTACTTTTGAACGTTTTAATTCTAGCACGACATAGAACTTACCTAAATGTTATGCTTCGCGCTAGACATAGTTATTATTGCAAAAAATTAACCCATGCATAAAACGTTAGGTATTCCATTGTTGTTGTCAACTAGGAACTTCCCTTGTTTTCCGTCATCCTGTTACTTACCATTTCCCGGTTTCCACCAACGTCGATTCTGATTGGGGGTTGGATCATATGGTATTTTTCTCTGGATCGCTATTGGTGCACATGTATACCACGTGATCAGAGTTACGGATGTGGCACCCACAGCGCCAAAATTCAAAAACGTTGTTGAATCGACAAGGCAGCATGTAAATAAGACCAAATGAACCATTATACATATTACGGATCCTTTGATTTAACATCGATTATGTGCCAATTGTTTCAACTATTAGCAGGAGACAAGCAACGCGGAATTGCCTGAAACATCACAGTAATATGAAGGTTTGGCTTTATCTAGTTTTGTTACAATGGTGGTATGTGCTAGCTGTTAACCTACGTGATAGCTAGCCACCTAGCTGCCTTAGCTTAGCTTACAATTAGCTGACGTTGACTGTAACAAGGACAATGTTACAATGTAATGTTAGTAAAGGTTTGATGCAACAAAACAAAGATTTCCTCCATGATATGCATTTTGTACGCTGGTGCATTTATTTCTCATGACTCAAATGGATGACACATTGAACCCCGTTTAGGAAATGTGACATTTTAATATTTACAACCTCTGTATTTAAAGAAACATCGGTGCAAGAAAAAATTGGGATGTTTTACCAATAATTTAAAGAAAGCCATTCATTCGGCATACCTCAAAAGACAAATAATCCATTACTTGCAACGCTTCTTGTTGCAACACATAGCTAGCTAACGTTAGCTATCTCGTTTGTATTTGCTTTAACACAGAAGCCACCTGAATCGGTTGTATGATCTGCGAAACCTTTCAGATTAAATGTAGTCGCTTATCTAAATCACTAGCCACGTTTTTCTGAAAGACTTAACTACTTTGTATGATATTTTAAATAAGTCAGTTATGAACCGATCTAAACGTTGGCTGTTTGCCAGGGAATCAGCGGTAAACGTTAGCAAAACACGCCAACTGCAGCTATGTAACAACTGTAGTTCTAGAAGGCATGTGTCGCCAGGGAACACAACCTAGTGATCCGGAGACAGGCTGCTAAATCTGCGCGATACTGCATCTAAAAAAGCAAAAAAGGGTCAAAGCGGAGCTGAATTTCATCTATCAGGTCTATATTATTAGAATATAATTCGATTTGATATTCATTAATTTCTTCGTGTCAATCGAAATAGTCAAGCGTACAAAGCAACGGTTTATAACCCGCCTGCTTTCATTGTTATCCAGCTAGCTTAGCATTGATTTCATACCTTCTGCCAGGTAAATTAACCTATTTCCAGTTAGCATGGTGTGATAAAAGTTGACTTTTAGGAGGTTTTGAAACAATATGGTTGTTACATCCATTTTTTGTCTTTGTGTTACAGTTGTACAGAGTACCAGTGAACACCTAGGAGCATTTGATGATCATGAGACGGAGCCCAAGGAGACCCCTGATCCTCAGAAGAAGAAAGTTGCCCTTTCAGCAAAATGATCCACCAGCTGCTGAATTGAAAAGCCAAGATGATGCATCGGGCTCCAAAGAACCTTCAAAATCAGCTGCCACTCAGAGATTCCCCGATGGCATCCGCATTATGGATCACCCTTCCATGTCTGACACACAGGTGGTGGTTGTCCCCAAAACAGCAGACCTTCAAAGTGTTATCCGGGCCCTCACTGCCAAAGGAAAAGAGTGTGGAGTCCAGGGGAGGAACAAATTCATCCTTCTGAGTGAGAATAGCAGCCGGGACAATGGATCTTTTTGCCAGCCTGCTGCTGAAGGGGATGACGTCTCTACAGTTGATCAAACATCGAAAGCAGAAACGATGCACAGCTCCCCGGATGCTAAACATCTCACCGGAATTAAAGCATGTATGGAGACATTTTAAGTCTTTCATAGCTTGGTTATCTGTCTATAATCCTCCCTTTCTTGAAGCAATAATGTTTTTTCCTCTTTCTTTATTAGTGAATAAGGAACTTGAGTGTGGTCCTTTAGACGACAGCCTCACCAATATTCAGTGGCTCGGCAGAATGAACACATGTGGCTTCCAACCAGATCCTGTCAAGCAGATGGCCAACAAGGAGAACCTCACCATGAGTTCAGGGACTTTTCAGGTCAGCTGCTCGTCACCTCAGTGGGACTTTTACTGCTGATGTGATAACATGTATGTCTATGTGTGACACTGATCTCAGGGATGTCTCAGCATGACCCCTAAACACCATCCTTTCTGTCTCAGTGGCACACCACTTTATTGTGATATACAGTTATCTCTCTAGTATGGGGATTACATAACACTTGTGCTGCTGAGTTGAAATTATTTGATGATATAAAACTGTTGATAACGGCAATATCGTATTAATGAGGAGTTTATTGTAACGGCTTAATTGAAGTTGTTAATCAGTTTGAATATTTGTATGGGCCAGACATTTTAAAGATGGTATATTAACTGCATGAGCTTAATGGATTAAGTCGTAGTTGATCAATTTCTTTTCAAAAATGCTTTTGTTTTTCCAGGCAGGCATGTACTTTTTTTTACAGTTTTTTTACATTCCTATTTCTGAGTGAATCCAGAATTAAGAGGTTTGAATGGCTAAATATTTAGGAGTAAGCCCTGTGTAGACTTACAAAAACAACATATCAAGTTAATCTTAACATTTGTGTCTACAGTTCAAAAGATGGATCATGTATTGAAGACTCTTTTTCTTTGTTTCTTTTACAGGCGCGAAATGCACTAATTGATGCAGAGTCGGCTCAGCAGCCCATGTCAGAGCGCCCACCGTACTCCTACATGGCCATGATCCAGTTTGCCATTAACAGTGGGAAGAGCAGGAGGATGACACTGAAAGAGATTTACATGTGGATCGAAGACCACTTCCCTTACTTCAGAGAGGTGGCCAAACCAGGATGGAAGGTGATTTTTAACTGAAAAAAAGTACAATTTATATATAATAAAGCAGATAAAAGTAATTAAATGTCACTTACTGTAACATGCAATCAAGATTTTTGTTTCTTCTCTATAATTACAGAACTCCATCCGCCATAACCTCTCTCTGCACGATATGTTTATTCGTGAGACGTCACCAGACGGTAAAATCTCTTTCTGGACTATCCGACCTGAGGCCAACCGATGCCTCACTCTTGATCAGGTGTACAAGGTGACCACAAAATACATGCAACACTGAAACTGAATGAATGTTTTTGCCTTAATGTTCTTCATTTTTATTCTTTGATTTCATCATGATCAACTGTTTTTTTTGGTTTTAAATCATCTTTGTTTTCTTCAATTCCACATCTTTTTCTACAGCCTGGTTGTGATCCAATGACCGCTCCTGTTACGGTGCCAATGCTTTTATTTTCCAACCAAGTAAGATGGCTTGATCCTTTTTAAATCTCTAGGTCTAACAGTCTTCCTCTTTACAGTCAAGCAGCAGAAAGCGGAAAAGGGACAGAAAATCTGACTTTCACTCTGAGGTCTAGGGAGATCTTTTTCTTACAGGAGGAGAGGAAATGAGCAGCAGATATACATCCATCATTTCTCCTTAAAGTGTAGGGACATGTATAAGAAGTCTAACTTTAACTTGTGTCTGTTCTAGCTCGCCCAACACTAAAACAAGGGAGAGAAGCTTGTCACTTAAGTCAAGAGTAGTACAGTGAGGCCACTGTTTGATTCAACTGTAAAATAACGCTATGTCATTTCCTTTTTCTTTACAGCAACAAAAGAGGATGCTTCCTGATGCAAGAAAAATGCCAGTTAGCTCTGGTGAGTGAAATTGGGAAAGTGAAAAAGAAAACATGGCAGATAAAGTCAGACATTTTTTTTTCATTAAACCGTTGTGTTTTCTATACTCAGAGAGAAGGATGAAACCTCTTCTCCCTCGAACCGATTCCTACTTGGTTCCCATCCAGCTGCCCATCAACTCCTCCATCTACCTGCCGCCCGCCCCGTACCCCCCCACTTGCTCGCAGCAGAAACGGTCCACTTCAAGAGGAGCCAAGAGAGTGCGGATAGCTCCTAAGGTAAAGATCTTGTCATGCGTTGCAGAGTTGTAGCACGATTAGAAAAACGTCTGGTTGGATATTGTCAAAGAATTATGTGTGGGAATGTTTCTGGTACATTTGTCAAGTGCAGGTTTTATGTGAAGTGGACATTTCACACATTTTTAAACAGCTGAAGACACATCTTTTTAGATCAGCTTTTTTTTTTTTACAAGCGACACCCCCAGTTGAATCTTTATTTTTATTTATTTTTTTAATTTAATAGATTTTTATTTATTTCATAGATCTCTCAGCGACATCCCCTTTTCAATTGGTCTTTAAATATTATTTTTGCTATTAATTAAAATGTTGTAATTGTTTTATTTATTTTATAGGTTTTATTTTACCAAGAGGGATAACTATTTATTTCATTCTATTTTCTTTTACTTATCACACCTTTTACCTCCCTGTGTCCCTTGAACTGTTATCATGTTGTTATGCTGCATTTGTGCAAAAAGGCTTTAAACGTATAACCTGGAGTGAAAGCATATTAAGCCTATTATGTCCGACAGGTGATGCAAAGCGACGCCCCGGCAGTAGTGCTGCATCCTCAGAAGAACGAAGACCTCAAGGTGGAGGTGAAGGAAGAGCCGGTGTGTGTACCGATTAAATGCGAGACTCCTAAAGCCCCTCCGAAGAGACAAGCCAGCAGCTCTCGGCGCAAACAGCGGCTGGTTCACTCTCTGGACGAGGAGCCGGTCCTCCTCTGCCCCGATAACACCTTCTTGGACTCCGGCGTAGTCTCCGACGCTTCCACTTTCCAGGAGATGCTGACCACGGAGCTGGAGGAGCCTCAGGAGGAGCAGCAAAGCCCCGACCGAGGCTTCTCCTCCTCAAAGACCCCCGTAAAAAGCAGCAGCCACCTGACCTCCTCCACGCCCAGCAAGCCTCCCTCTCTCGCCCTACCCGAGCCCTGGAAAGTGACCCCCGTGGGCAAAGGGAGCCAGAGCGCTCTAGACTTTAGTCCCATCCGCACGCCAGGCGGTCCTGCAGTGACCCCCCGACACGAGTACACCACCTTTAGCTTCAACAGCACTCCCTTTAAAGACTGGCCTCTGTTTAGCTCCCCCAGAGAGCTGTTCACGGTCGCTCCCCCCCCTGCAAGCACAGACTCTCCCATGGAGTGCCTCAGAAACGACGGCTCCGGAGAGCTGCTCCATGCGGGAGGAGGCGCCGCAACGCCCGCTAACCGCTCCATCACGGAGGGCCTCGTCCTGGACACGATGAACGACAGCTTGAGGGAGATCCTGGTGGACATTAGCTTCTCTGATCTGGTTGAGGAGGACTTGGGTATGGCTAATATTAGCTGGTCCGAGTTCATCCCTCAATTTAAGTAGAGTACGGGCAAAAACATTTTTCGACCACATGAAAACACTAGAGGAGAAAATGGGGAAAAGAGTTCCATTTCAAAGTTCCTCTCCACTTTCTAGCTTTCTCATTGGTTATTTCATGAACTGCTTCTTTCTATAAGTGAATGTCTTCCTGTTTTCTTTTGATCCTTTATCCTACCTATCATCTGTGTGTACTTTCGACGGAATGGCTAGAGATGAGAAGTATGTATGTGAATGTATGTTGATTTGCACATTTTAATATATAATTTAGCTTTTGCGTATGTAAATGTAAAGACAATATATTGCCTGATAAGCCAGCCAGATGCGAATCAACTTGTAGATTGTGAGATTGTTAGCAATAAACCGTAGCAGAGGATTACAAGTAGCACTAACAGCAATAGGGTTAGAACCATCTTCACCACAGAGAGCTACATTCTGCATGCAGTGACTCCTCGTGTCAACACCGTATTTTAAGGAAGTTTTATGGAGCAATATACTACATATTTTGTATCTATCTAGCACACATTGTAATAGTTTTCAGAAGCAATTGTATTTTCCTGTGAGCACAAACAGAATAGCTTTTGCAGAACCATCTTTGGAGGTCAGAATGGGAGATATTCCGCATTCTGAAAATGTCACAGAATAATGTTTGGCTTTAATATTTCCTCCAAGTTTGTCAGAATGCGTGTTTGTATGTGAGAGGGATTGCATTGCCGTGATCTGTTAACAGTTGGTGCTGAATGGAAAGCAAGAGTGTTGTGGTTTGTAGCAAACAGATTTCGTAGCATGTGCCTTGTTCTGTTTTCTGAAGTTGGTGTTTTTTATGACTGTACAATAAATCTGCTGGTGTTGGCACATCATTTTGTATTCATTATTGTTTTCGATGAAAGGCGGCTTTGATTTCCCTCGACTAGCTAACAATTCAAACATTTAAATAAAGATTTTTCCAGCCTTACACTAACTATACACTACTTACCCTTCTCATGTGTAATCCATCTGTTAAACTACATAGCGACTAGAACTTGGGCACTTAAGCAGAGATGTAGATGTTTCTGATGAATGAGAACTAGAGAAAGCCCCTCCTGAAACTGAAATGGTGTTAAACTTTTTCTCAAATTGTACAAAAAAAGTCAGATAAACCAGCCGGGTCATTTGTAGTTTTACTAGTTTTCTCAAAACAGCACATTACAGTTATTTTAGTATCAAAATGGACAGCTAAAACGGGTTCAAACCCGTAACAAAATAGTATTCTACGACTTCTCAAGGTGTTATTCAGTAGAAAGCGGTCTTCAGTATGTTCGCACTTCCTGCTGAGCCACTTCCAAAAGGATCTGCAGCTGCTTGCTCAAGTAGTCTGGGGAAAGAAAAGAGAGTTATGTTGAAAAGGATTTGGATTCTGGCATAACTCAAGATAAAATGTGTCAAATTCCTTCTCTTTGTTACAGTACAAAACATCACTTTTATACAAAGGGCTACATCCAAATCTTACCGTTGCTGCATTCTCTCATAACACTTTTACAAAAGGACAAGTGTGCAGATTTTGGTGTGACCTACCGAAGAAGCGTCGCCATGAATGGGGCAGGCGGTAGCGGTAGACGGTCAGATAGTACACTGGGACCCCGGTCAGGGTGAGGGCACAGCTGATCCCTGTGTTCCAGGGGTCCGAGTACAGAGAGAGACCCACGATGAAGAAGCAGACCACGGTGAAGGTGACCGCGATGACCAGTGGCACCTTTGGGTGGAAATAACACAGGTCAGTTTGCTTTGTTGTGGAGATGTCTGCAGTTTGACACACTAACCTATTATTAACCTTATTTTCTGCAACATTTAGCTTATTGTACTTTGTTTCTTCATGCACTATTTTATTGGTTTCGTTTTATGTGTTATATGTGTGTATATATATATATATGTATATATTTATGTTGCATTGTTGGAGGGACTTAAGATGTTCATTGCCCTATCTACACTGTAGCTGCTGTTTATATGACAATAAAGCCTCTGAATCTAACCTTGAAAGGTCTTGGGTGGAGGGGGAAGCGATATCGATGGATGAGCATCCCCAAGGTTGCCAAGGCGATGAAGAACCAGCGAGAAAAGGAAGCAAAGTTGATGAGCTGGTAGATCTCTCCTGTCATTAACATCACCACCACCACCATGGGGTACTGCAGACACAACACAAGTATAATGACTGATCCATACTCAGTCTGCTCAGTGATATGAAACAGACATTATAAATATTGCAAATATGAAATGCTTTTTTAGAAAATAAGTTATTGGTTGATTAGAGATCCTCTGAAATATCACATCATTTGTGCATACAGCATAAAAATACCATGTTACAAATGAAAATGAAAATAAAGTATATAATATTGCATTGTATATCAAAGACATTTTCAATTACTTCTTTATTATTATTTTTGGATTTAAAACCAAACATACATTAAGTATCCATACTTGCCCGTTGAAACAGTAGTTTGACAAAAGAACAAAACGTAAAAAGCTAACTTTATCAGCTTGAGAAGACTGCGGTGGAATGTTAAATTAATAAGACTATATATTTTAAGTACTTTACCAATAACAGCACAGCAGGCAATGGTGTGTGTCTGCGGATGTGAATCATGGAAAAGATCGGAGGCCAGTGACCCTCCCTGGCTCCCACAAACAGCATCCTGCGACACAAACAGTCAAAACAAGACTTCCAATAAGGCTGTTAACATTCCTGTCTCATTTTAATCAAAAATATGTTCCTAGATTACCTCGGTGCCCCGAAGAAACCACCGTTAAGCGCTCCAAGGCAGGATAGGGCAACAAGAAAGGGAATCACAGAGGCCATTCCCTGGAGAGCACGGTTGGCGAACGTCTGCAGACACACAGGATTGGAGCATTGTAACATACAGTTTCTATTTCTCAATGATTTTCCTTTTAAATGCAAGGTATAGCAGCACAGCACTGACCACAGCCACGGCTTCAGACAGCAGCAGCTCAGCAGGAGTCATCATGGTGTAATAGGCCACGTTAACAAGCACATAACAGACTGTCACCATCACCATGGAGCAGATTATTGCCAGCGGGATGTTTCTGTCAACAAGCAGTGACATATGATATTATTTATGAGTTGACAATGCCTTAAAATATAGATTAAGATGGGACAAATGTTGGAGCAAATGTACCTATTTGGGTTAATGACCTCTTCTGTGACAAAGTTCAGATAAAACCTAAAGGAAAAGGGGATACAATACAATTGTTTGTATTATTACTGGTTATTATAAGACAGTAAGAACACATAAAGAGGTTTTAAGCCGTCATTCATACTGCGATAAAATATTCTTACCATCCACCGTAGGCATATAGGCCATTATAGAATGCCAGCGGCAACCTATCCAGTGTTATTGACTCAACTTCAAAACCATTCTGGAAGTTCTCAGTTTTTCCTGGAAAGAAAAAAGAAGAACATGAATTGATGATCATTTAACAGCTGGAGAGACATCTGTATCCTCATAAGGAAACAATTACACCCTCCCACCTTTGGCCAGTGCGATGAAACCGGGGACGATGATGAGGACCAGAGTAAACATCTTGATAAAAGTCAAGGTGACCTGAGTGTGGGAGGCCATGGTCACACTCCAGCAGTTCACCGCCACCACAAACGCTACAGAGACACAAAGACAAACATATAGAAAAACAGAAGGTTATGACTCTATGTTTTATTACATGGCCATGTCGGGTAGTGGTGGATAGAAGACAGAGGTATAAAAGTACTTACTCAATCCCAAGATGCTGACAAGTTTGATCAGTACTGTGGGAGCATCACATGGTGCATAGAACGGCTCCACCACATAGCGGCCAAACGCCAGGGACACATAGGAAGCCACAGAAGGCCTGGACATAAACAAATGTTGTTAAGTAGTCTGATTTAATTGATAAACATGTTTTTTCTTTCTTTCGTCATTTTCTTCCCTGGTTATACAGGCTACTCACTTAATGTTACACTCAAAAGGAGGGTACAATACACAAATACCAGATGCAGTCAACGGCTAACTATGCAAACATTCAAACTGACCCCAAATTAAAGTCATTAAATGTGAATACATTTAAAATTGACAAACCTGATTAAAAAGAACTCAACCCAGAGTCGTAAAAAGGCAGGCAGTGGCCCCAGTGTCTCCAGTAGATAAGTGTAGTGGCCCCCTGATTTTGTGAAGCTGGTGCCCAGTTCAGCATAGCACAGGGCCCCTAATGGAACAGAGAGCAGCATATTAAAGGTAATTCATTTAATCAAAACCATTTGTGAGGTGTAGAGTCACCAATCAGTGTTATTGTTTGAATTAGACACATTATATCATGATGTGGAATGCAATTTTTTCTAAATATATATATTTTTTCGTATTGTATGTAATGTATTAATTTCAGAATAATTTTTTTCATTCTTTTATTTATTTATGCAAGTATTTATTCAGGCATTTGTACCTCAATAATGTGGCAATACACCTAATTTCTTTGATTATCTATTTTTCTCAAAATATGCAAAAGGTTTACATCATGGAGATTGAGTTGTTACAACGTGACCACATCACCCCTATTCTGGCTTCCAGTTCGGTTCAGAATTGATTTTAAAATCCTTTTATTTGTTTTTAAAGCACAAATGGGCTGGCTCCGGCCTATATAGCTGAACTGCTCCAGCGCTACACCCCAGCCAGAGCTTTAAGGTCTGCTGACCAGCTGCTGCTGGTAGTGCCCAAGACCAGGCTAAAAACACGAGGGCACCGAGCCTTCGCAGCAGCTGGCCCTAGGCTCTGGAACACTCTGCCCCTCCATGTGAGGTCGGCCCAGACCCGAGGGGTTTTTAAATCAAAACTAAAAACACACTTCTTCTCTCTGGCTTTCTAGTTAGAGCGGAGCACGACTCCTGACTTTTCCGTGTGTTTTATTTTTATTTTGTTTTTTAAGATATATCTGTTGTAATTTATTGTCGTTTATTGTGATTTGTAGTAATGTGTTTTTATTACATGTACAGCACTTTGGCTGGACCAAAAATCGCTTTTAAATGTGCTATATAAATAAAACCTGATTTGATTTGATTTGAACGTCAATTATTTTAGTTGTTACTTTTAATAATTGATGGATTGAAAATGCATTGACAGACACATTCAAAACAAATTGACACTAAGATGAAACAAATGAAAAAAAAAAAAATAGCCTACCTACTAAATGCTACCATTATTGTAATAATCGTACTTCCTAGTTCTATAGCAAAAATGAATTATACTACATTTATTTTTAAAGGATTAACAGTTTTTAAATAGTTTGTGTCATACAGTGTTTCCTAAAACATTCCATTCCATGATGTACCAAATATACAATTAGTTAACAAATGTATAATTCTGTTCATGAAGGTAATACAAAATAGAGTTAACCATCAGGCTTCTTACCAAACAAGGAGAGGACCCCACACAGCGCCCAGACCAGCAAAGAGAGCCCCACGCTGCCACTGTTTATCAGGACCCCCTTTGGAGCGATGAAGATCCCACTGCCCACCACCGTGCCGATGATGAAGCACACGGCAGGCAGCAGGCCGATCTCTCTCCGAAGGTGCACCACCTCCTCTTCTGTCTTCTCTTTCTTATCATCCTCTTTCTTCACTTGTGTCACGTCCATTTCTCTGTGGCTGTAGATCCCTCTCAAACTGACCACACTTTAGTTTCCCTAATTCTGATACACCCACATTTTATATCGTCCTGCAAACTGAAGTTCTTACCTCTATTTTTTCTCCTTAACAGGGTATTGTTGCTCAACAACAAAACAGCAGCAAAATCCTAACTGCTTCCACCAGCAACCGTCCTGTTTGTGTATCCAGCTCCTGTACACACATTGGCAGCAGTAGCAGTAGCGAGAGGCAACACTGGCCTCATGTCCCCCTCTTCCCCCGAACTACCCTGCATGCTTTTCTCCCCTCATTGGCCCTAAACCCAACCGCCCAGTCTGAGCGGGGAACAAAGCCAGCACTCTTGCAAGCTTCAGTCAGTTAATCACCACAGTGTATTGTACTGCTGGTATGTGCAGTGGCGACTGGTCATTAGGGGCAGGTGGGGCACAGCCCCACCTAGTGTCAGCAGAAAGTATTACAAATAATGATTCCAAAAAAAAAAAAAAAAAATATATAAAATATATTTTAAGATCATGTTTAATCATCTGATTCGTCTGTACATTGCTGTTTTAGTCTGTGTTCTTCTAATTAGTGTGTCTACAGTCACAGTGTGTGCCTATTGAGCTGTTTAGAGCCATGTGGGACAAAACCTGATCGTGCCCCTTCCTCTCGCTGTGAAGTGAACGGTGACTGTAAAAACTACACTGCGCATGCTCAGAATATTTTCCTATTTAATGTGTGTGGCAAAAAAATAATGACCAGAGGGGCACGGAGCTTCCATCCCCACCATACGTCATCTCAAATCATTCAGAGCTGATTGGCTGTATGTACGTGTGCCGCGAAAAGTGTGGTGCTTGAAGAGGAGACGAGAGAGCTGCAGTGGCGCGTCCTAAAACCAGGAAGTAAGCACAAAAAAGCAATGAGGTTTCTCCATAGGATTTTAGAAAATAGCTCGAAATAAGATCTGTGGGAAACGTACCTGTTAGATAAATACACGTTTTGTTCAGCCGGATAATAGCCACATGTCTACCCTACTTTTATAATTTTTTTATCATAAATCTATCGATTAGATTTATGATAGACTTTTGAAACTACAAGAAGATAAGGAGGACTTTTACAAAAAAGTAATAGAAATGTTTGTCCAGAAGGATAGGCAAATGGACTTCATCTTCAAGTCAAGGTAAGACCGCAATTTTATTGAAAATGGGATCTTACTAAGAGAGAACAATTCAATATTTAAATGATAAAATTACATTTTTTGGGTATCCTTTTGTTGAACTGTCTGTTTAAAATTAATCGAAGCATCAGACAAAAAAAGCTTTTGAAAATAATATTATATTTTGGTTTAGGTCAAAATATAATATTTGTAAACCTGAAGAGTCAGTGCCAGTGCCTCACCAGCCATGAACTTCACTGCACGTCACTGCAGAAGCTTATATATAGACATCTAAGTTTTTTGTGCCCCACCACTTTTGTACATATAAAAACGCCACTGGGTATGTGTGCTGTGCTCTTATGTGTGTGTACAGCTTGATGGAGGCTCTAGGGAAAAAGGGTCAGGGTGGTGTAGAGGCAGCTGGATACTCTGCAGGGGGGCTTCTTTCAACAACAGCATTCATCTTGTCCCATGATGGCTCTGGTTTACAAGTGGTTTGATTTTAAGATTAGAGTCTTTTTCACAGCTTTCATACATATGCGGCTTTGGCTAAATCTAAGATATGTCTGCAATTTTTCTGCCACGATGAAAAAGCTCTCTATACTGAGGCCACTATTAGCTTGTTTTCCCCGTTTCCACTCGAGAGACCACAGCATGGATGTCAGTTTTACTTTATCAACGATGTTGTGTTTGTTAAAATTCCTCCACACCCAGCACGCACTAAGGGGTTCCTCTGGTTAAAGTCTATCAAGTGAGACCAATTGGATCAGATCATATGTGAGAATGGAGAGGTCATTTTGATTTATTCTAAACCAAAAGTTGATATAGAATATACTGCAGGACTTTTTTTATGGCTCTCATATGTCAGGATCATGTGATGGTTGATGTTAAAAGGTCAAGAAGCTGAGTCATGCAGAAAGGGGGATGTTTGTGGGAATGTCCTGCTGCTAAAGCCAATAAACACTTAACATTCATCAAGTAACACTGAGTTTTAAACTCTAATACAGGACATTCACACCAAAGTACAGCCTATACAGTTGACAACAGTTACTAATGATGCTTTTTAATATCCTGCACATTGCACCCAATAAAAGATGCATAAGATGTATACTGAGAGGTCATCTTTATTGTAGTATCTAGCAACACAAGGGAAGTTGTATATATCAAATATGTTATTGACACCTATCTCCTGCATACATCATGATGTATGTTTAAAAACTGTACTAATTAGATATTACTCAACGAGACAATTGGAATTCAAATGATTTTAATATTTGGATTTTTAGAAAAACATGGGAAAAGTGTTGCCATTCATTGGAGATTTACGATTGAGACAATATTCGTATGATATAATGAATAATACAATCAAAAACAATCAACAGTCTTGAATTCAACCTAATTTGTTTGCAAGAACATTGTATTGTAGCACAAACTACATAATATTATTGAAGATCTATACTAATACATCCCACTTTGACCAGCAGATGGAACTAAACTTCCTACCTACAGGAATACATTTACTCTGAATAGGCTGCACTTGGTTTTCCTTCCAGAAGATGGCGACCTAATCCCTCACCAGATATTAATGATCTCTCACACAGTTACTTATTCCCTATCTGTCTCAGGTAAGGCCCTGGGGCATCTTGAGTATCACACTGGGAAATCCCAGGGCAGGTCTGAATTTAGCCCCTCTTTGAGTGGGTAACCCTGCCATAGGCTCACAGACCAGCCCCAGGAGATGTGAGCCCAACTCCCCTGCTGTTTTCCAGCTGACCTCCCAAGATCCCCTCCCAGTCAAGGGGGGGATCTTCCCTCACAACTGTTTCTCCCATAGGATATAGGATTTAAAAGCACATGAAGGCTTCACAGTAACGTTAGGGACATTTACATTTTGATTTGATGGGCTATGAATTCCCTCAGGACAAATCTAAAAAGGGAAAAGGTATGTGAAATTCCATATTAATCATAGGCAAATTTTACCGTGCTTTTCATACAATAAAATATGAACAACAGCTGAAATTTGAACACATGGCTCTTTGATTAGGTTGGGAATCTATGATAGAATCCAATGTAATCATCATCTTCTTATGGAGTATCCCTCTCAAGGTAATCACAGAGAGAAAATAATCCTCCATACTGTCCTCATATAGAGACATTGCCCTTGGCAACCAGCTGAGGTCTTTGCATGCATAGAACAAGTCTTGAATCCCCCAATTACAAGCCCTATTATAACATAGAATGTGTGTGTGTGTGTGTGTGTGTGTGTGTGTGTGTGTGTGTGTGTGTGTGTGTGTGTGTGTGTGTGTGTGTGTGTGTGTGTGTGTGTGTGTGTGTGTGTAGCCGTCCTGGGGATTAATTAACCCACATAATTGACTAATACAGTCTGTGCTACCTTCAGGACTTGAAGTAACATTAAGTTACTGTAATAACGTAATTTTCTTTTCACTTTTTTTAGTGATTATTTTATTATTATTTATTTTCCAACTTTAATATGTGCTTTTTTAATTAGTATTTAGGATTATGGTTAGCTTAGCATTACCTCAAACATTAGCAAACCTTAGTTTAAAAAGGAGTCCAAAGCTTAAACGTATAACTAATTGTATGCACCACCTAGCTAGCACGCTCTGACCCAAATCAAACACAGGTGCCCACCGGTGTGCTCTGGCTATCATGCTAAATGCTAACATGCCTACAGATCAAGCAGAGCAGAGCCTCATTCAGATGGAAATGTTTGACAAGTTTTAGGACAAGTGGGAGAAGAGGCCGAGTGGACTGGTTATACTGGGAAAGAGGGGCCAACTGGACCGTTTATATTATACATTGAGAATGGACTAGCAGAGAAGCTGGAGCAAGTTTTGGAGGACTTCCTGGTGTAGACTTTCAGAATGCCGTCCACACAGGTGAGTACAAAAACACATTAGCAAAAAGCTTTTGTTTGTTTGTGCTCTACACATTTATTACAAGATATGTTTTTATGTGCTTTAAGTTTCGTTTGTTGCTGAAACTGTGGAATTAATTATCTCTGAATTGGCTGCTCTGAATGTAGCCTATGTTGCTTTTACTTGTTGGACCTGCTCTCTTCTCGCTAGACTTTTTATTCATTATTTAGATTTATGTTTAATATTCTGAGTTTTGTCTCTTTTTCTGGTTAATTTAAGTGAGGCTGCAGTCAAGGTGGAACTTGTGGATTTGTAATTGATTGGATGCACAGGCTGCGACGTGTCCTCAATTGAAATGGCATTTTGGTTTGGACAAAACAGCTCTGTGGTGTAATGTTGTTTCCAATAGTAAATGTAGTATACTTTTCCAGAAGTCTTTCAATCCCTGCATACTACACAAAAAATATAGACCTAATGAATTTGCATATTCCAAAACAACACACACAGATGAAGGCCTTAACACTCATACAAACATACACATCAGGAACTGCTAACAGGTCTTTATAGAGAGAAAAAGGTGTATTTTGATTGCAAATGAGTAAAGGTCAGTTCAATTAATTATATACAGTATGTTGATAATAAATACTACTGCAATTTTCAGCAAATGTCAGAAGTGTCACTTAAGTATAACCTCTGACATTTAGATACAGGAGATACGTTTCAATCAACAAGTCTTGATTTCGATGTAATGGGAGTTACGTGATGATTCCTCAATTTGATTGCATGGGTTCTTAATGGGAGCCTTTTTTTAAACTGACACAGCAAAGATAGGTAAAAAGCAGGACCTACCTTTTATGTTTCAGAACTTCTTTAAAACAAAAACGGCTTTACAGAGTTACTGTTGATCAAAACTAGCATAAACCTGGCTCAAATCAAAATCCAGTTGTGAAAAACTTCATGACAATGTTCAATTTGAATTCAGGATGTTGCACAGTCATATGTTGCTGTTAGCATTCAGGTCATGCCCAATGTTATTGCCCTGATTCCTCTCGCACTCATACACACTCCACCTCAAGTGTTTCAAATATAACTTGTGAATGGTCTTGGGAAGAGGATCATTACATCAGATGACACACATAACACATGATGGATAGGGATGTGTTGATACTGTTGAGAGAAATTCAAATGACAGTTAATAGCAGCCCACTGGAGCTTGTAAAATTAAGTAGCTTAAAGAAGTGCATTCTCTAACTAGAGAATGCAATTCCTGAAGAAATTGCGAGTGGGAATGCTTTATGCTGAAAAGCTGACGCTAAACTGCTATGCTGAAATGTAATGTGTAAGAAGAAAGTGAAGAATTTAGATTGAAATGATACATGAACACTGGGGGCTTGAATGTGTGATGAGTGAAGAAACTCACTCACTCACTCACTCACCTGTGAAATTTCAAAACGTGAAGCATGTCAAGGAAGTTGAGTATCTGAAGTGTAATTTTTGTGTACTTTCGGGTTAATAATGTGGCCTTTTTGGCAGCTTCGCGTCGGGCTCCTGATCAGCCTGTCGGTGTTCTTTTCCCCATAATGACCGCGTCGCTGCACATTATCCCTTACGTGTACGGCTGCTGGAAATATCAGCCTGAAATTACAATGGGTTTTAATGGAGACATGTTGAAAGTTTTTGTCACTTCATGCCCTCAAGAGGCATTTTGTGTAATTATTTGTCATTTTTCAAGCTACGAGATGTTTTCCTACGTTTGTCAGGAATGTAGGGTTTGGGAATGATGGTAGTTTTAAAAAAAAATATGAAGGCAAATTTCAAGATTTCCTACCCTCGAGCTGTGACATCACGCACTCTAGTTAATGTTAAAATCTGAAGAAAGCCTCTTTACCAAGGTCTGAACAATGTTTAATATCTCTAAAAGTAAGAATCAGATTTAAAAGTTGTGTTACACGAATAATGTCAGAAAGATGTGTAACATTTTAAAGTTGGAATGAGTGAAAGTATGAATGAACAGTTAGCAGTTGAAGTCGCATGAAGATTGTTCAAGTCTGAAGATTTTCTCCATTGACTTCAATGGTTAAAAATGTGATGAATTATGGGATGTATCTCTGGAATTATGAAAGTTATGAATGATAAAAGTAATAGCCATCGATTCCCGACCGAGCTGAACGTTTTGATGTTTGAACGGAGTTTCTGCGATGTTGAATGCAGGAGGAGAAGAGGTGCAAAATTCCGGCGGAATAATAATAATTTTGTCCGTAGAATAACATATAGTTGGAATGCTGTATCAGCATTCCAACTAAATAACAGTGCTGCTGATGAGAGAAATACTTATAAAGACAGAAGTGACAACGATGTAAAAGAAGCCATGTTTTTGTTGTTGCATTTTGGGGTAAGCCTTCTCTGGGATTTAGAGGTCTTCTCAGTATCTGAAGTGTAAATAAACAGCACCGGCTCTGTAGCCTCGTGATACGGAACCCCACTGTCCAGAAGCCAAGACACGGAGAAACCCGTTTTAAAAAATAGAAGAAAGGAACAATACATCATCCTTGTCCGACTCCCAGAAGCAAATATCTCCCTCTCTCTCTAATCTCCTTTTCTTTCGGTTTTATGCTCTCGTTTTCTCTCTGTACAGCAACTGGTTGTCTAGACTCCTGCACAGACATTCCAAGAAGTTGGTTGCTGAGGGGCGGACAGCATTAGTGTTACCAGGGGCACGAGAAAATCCTCCACTGAAGGGGCGGTGGTGCCATGAAGAAGGCCAAAGCTGGATGCTGATGGATGGACAGCAAAGCACCACAAAATCCACCCCCTTTTAATTTACCAGGGGCACAAGGTTATGGCGGGTGTTGATGGAGGGGTTTAGTCCGAGGGGGGTGTGCTTAAGTGCGGGTCCCCGGGTACTCACGTTGCATAAGCATGAAAAATATAGTTTGCACTTAATTTTGTACAATAACAACTCGATGCTGTAACTGCAGACTATGAGTTTAAATTGGGTACACATCTAAGATTGTGGAAAGATAATTCATTGCTCACAGTAAAACAAACGGCGAAATACATACAGAGGAATTCATATCAAATAGGTGCATTAGTGAATTATTCTTACATAACCGCTGGGTTATAAAGTAGTAGGGAATAGTTTTAGCGGAGGTATTTTACCGCACAACATGCAGCAGAGTTGTGAGCCTCTGAGCCCCGCGGCCGCATGACGGAGCCCGACCAACGCTTATGGCGCATTTCCATTGCAGCGCGTAGCTCGCTTTAAGCGTGCCGTGTCGTGCCGTCCCCTTTTTTGGTTGTGCTTCCACTAGGCCTCGTTCCGGCGCGGCACGGCGCGGGGCCACTTTTTCCCCTCTTTTCTGGCCCTAGAAAATTGTGGTTCTATCGGGGCCAACAAACAGGGCTGAGTCGGGCTGAGTATGCTAAACTAGAGAGAGGAGCGCTGGCAAGAGGGCTAGAACTACAACAAGATGGACATATTTGACCGTGATTTAATTGTAATACACGTTTCAAAATGATGCCGAAGTAACAACATACTGATACCGGTTAGTAAAAACCATGAATTAATGCTTTGTCAAGTCTGCAGACAGACGGCAGGCGAAAAACCTTTTAAAATTCGTGTTTTTCTAGATGGAGATTGGCTAAGCTAACGCAGTATATGCCCCGACCGTCCACACTCACAACAACGGCCTATACAGACATAAATAAAGCAGCGACTGTATTCACCATGACACAGGCAGTCTGTGGTGTGTACTTGTTTAACTTTTGTCGAGTTTCTGAACATATATAAGGAGCTGTGAGCTCTGAGTGCTCACAGCTAACGGCTGTGTTGTGTTTCTGGATTTCTCATTGAAGATGACGTCACGGCTCCGCCTACACTGCGTTACTATAGTAACTACCCCAGTTCCTAAACTGTAATGGAAGCGCAGCATGAAGTGAGTCGGCCCTGTTAAGGCCCAACACGGCCAAGCCGTACCGAGCCGTACCGAGTGTGGCCGAGGCCGACCGTGTAGTGGAAATGCGCCATTAGAGGGCCACAGGGGAACATTTTGCGGAGTTGATTCTTAATACGTACTCTTAACTTAACCACTTTTAACAGAATTGCTTCGGTAAGCACTTGATGTAAACTTTGCCCAACACCATTTGCGCGAAAAAATAGACTACATGAGCACGACAGGACTGAGTCCAACTTTAACAGCAGTAATGGCGCTAGCATGCATTACAATGTCGATGTTCCATTCAAAACAGTGAATACAAGAAAAGTAAATAACACTTGCTAGTTAAAAAGCAGTAATTAATAACTCAGGTGGTATGCATACTTGTTTTCAAATCAAATCAAATCAAATCAGGTTTTATTTATATAGCACATTTAAAAGCGATTTTTGGTCGAGCCAAAGTGCTGTACATGTAATAAAAACACATTACTACAATCACAATAAAAGACAATAAATTACAACAGATATATATAAAAAAAAACACAAGGAACAGTCAGGAGTCGTGCTCCGCTCTAACTAGAAAGCCAGAGAGAAGAAGTGTGTTTTTAGTGTAGATTTAAAAACCCCTAGGGTCTGGGCCGACCTCACATGGAGGGGCAGAGTGTTCCAGAGCCTAGGGCCAGCTGCTGCGAAGGCTCGGTGCCCTCGGGTTTTAAGCCTGGTCTTGGGCACTACCAGCAGCAGCTGGTCAGCAGACCTTAAAGCTCTGGCTGGGGTGTAGCGCTGGAGGAGTTCAGCTATATAGGCCGGAGCCAGCCCATTTAGTGCTTTTAAAAACAAATAAAAGGATTTTAAAATCAATTCTGAACCGAACTGGAAGCCAGTGTAGTGAGGCCAGAATAGGGGTGATGTGGTCACGCTTTTTGTGGCCAGTCAGCAAACGTGCAGCTGCGTTTTGGACTAGCTGCAGGCGTTTAATTGAGGCCTGGTCCATACCCACATACAGAGCGTTGCAATAGTCCAGTCTCGAGGTTACAAAGGCGTTAATAACCCTTTCTAAGTCATTAAAAGATAAATACGACTTGGTTTTGGCCAATAGTCTTATTTTAAAAAAGCAGGATTTGACTACGGTGCTGACCTGCTTGTCGAATTTAAAAGTGTTAGTGAAGGTCACTCCAAGGTTCATGACCGAGGGGAGGATGTTTTTTTTGAGAGAGCCCAGAATATCAACCGGAGAGGCTGGAGGTTGGGGTCCAAAAAAGATGACCTCAGTCTTGCTCTCGTTGAGGTTGAGAAAGTTTTTGCTCAGCCAGGATTTTATCTCTGTTAAGCAGTCCATCAACTGCTGTAGTGAGTGTTTGACATTTGCTTTGAGAGGCAGATAGATCTGTACATCGTCGGCGTAGCAGTGGAAGGGAATATTATGTTTTGTGAGAATTGAACCTAGGGGCAGTATGTACAGTAGAAACAGGACGGGGCCCAGAATCGAGCCTTGGGATACCCCACAGGTAAGAGGGGCTTTGGCAGAGGAGAAGGCACCTAGCTGTACCGAGAAGCTACGGTCTGTCAGGTAGGACCTGAACCATGCAAGGGCAGAGCCTGTGATTAGGGATGCTCCGATCGATCGGTCACCGATCGAGATCTGCCGATACTCACTCTCTACCGATCGATCGGTGCTCTCTAAACATGCCGATCGCGAGGGCCGATCGCATGACGTAAAATACATGACACTTTTCTCTGTACGCGGCAAAACAAGCTCGCCAAAATGGCTTCACCGGTCTGGCATTATTTTAAGGTGTCCGAAAAAGACAGTAAAACAGCGGTATGCAACGTGTGTGTGAAGCAGAAATCCTGCTGCTCCACCCGCTGTGACGGACCGGTGAGCGGAGCGAAACACACATTAAGAGTTAGACCTAACACACTTAGCTATTTTATCTACCTCTGGAACAAGCTAAACTAGTTATAAATATGTTTATTCTTCACTGTCGGCCTCACACATTACTGGATCAGCGAGCTGCATGAGACGATACTGACGGGCTGTCAGGAGAGGGAGAGAGAGAGGGAGAGGGAGAGAGAGAGAGGGGGAGAGAGAGGGGGAGAGAGAGAGGGAGAGAGAGGGAGAGAGAGGAAAAGAAAGCGCTTGCTAATTTCTCCCGTGGTATTATCCAAAGTGAATGTAAACTTGAATAATATACATAATTTGAATGTAATAATTAAGTTGATTGTAGTTTGTGGAAGCTCCAGTGAATGAGCCCCATTAACTGAGTTTTAAACATCACTTTAAATGGAAGATTTAAAGTGATGTTTAAATCTTCCATTTAGGCCCCGCCCACTCGATCGGATCGGCGATCGGTATCGGCAGATACTGATTCCGGCGATCGGCGATCGGCCCCAAAATTGGCGATCGGAGCATCCCTACCTGTGATGCCAGCGGACTGTTCAAGCCGTGACAGCAGGATGCTATGGTCCACAGTGTCAAAGGCAGCTGTCAGGTCTAACAGCACCAAGACAGCTGGGCTACCTGAGTCGGCGGCTAGGAGCAGATCATTAAAAACTCTTAAAAGGGCTGTTTCAGTGCTGTGCATGGGTTTGAAGCCAGACTGAAACTTTTCATGGATTCCATGGATGGTTAAAAAAGACTGCAGCTGGGCGTAGACTACTCGCTCCAGGGCTTTTGATAAAAAAGGTAGCTGGGAGATGGGCCTAAAATTTGCGAGAATGGAGGGGTCGAGATTTTGCTTTTTAAGTAGTGGCTTAACCACGGCATGTTTGAAGGCAGCTGGGACACATCCTGAGCTAAGAGAGGTGTTTTAAAAGTAATAAAATACTTGCTCCAACTGAATCAAAAACATCACTGAGAAGGCGAGAGGGAATGCTGTCTGAGGTGCAGTTTGTCGGCCGCAGGTGCTTGACTACATCCGAGAGAGAAGAGAGGGATACAGGCTCAAAGTGGTCGAGGACAGCAGGGCACAGAAAAGGAGCAGGATCTGGGGTAGCACTAGTGTGGGCTAGCCTAAGAGCAGATACTTTTTCAATAAAAAATGTAAGAAACTACGATGCTTTTGAATAGGATCCAACGCAAACACGTGTCCAACTGCCGAAGAATCGCTGCAAAGAGGAACCGGAAGTCTCACACCGCGGTATTGTCGTTTGATGGCGTGTCATGACCGTGGCGTTGACAAAAGCATTTTTATGAAGTTTTCCAAAACGTATTTATAAGAAAGTTCAGAAAATGTGATATTAATTGACAAATTAATGAATTCTTAAAACATGTTCTCATTGTTGCTTAAGTGTTACTTATTTAAACGCACATTGAAAAAAATATAATTTAGGGCAAGTAAATTAAATTAAAAAAAATTAGTTTTGTTGACTTCACCATCGGAACTGTTTTTACAGTGTATGTGAAAAATGTAAAGAATTCTACTTTAACATTTGTGTTGTCTTCCCGTCAACTTTGCAACTTTTGTCCTGGTTTGACTGTTAATAAAATGTATTTAATTGTATGGAAAAAGGGTAAACATAAACACAGTTATTTTTGACTAGATCTGGTCCCTCATTTATAACGCCTTGCGTAGGATTGACGTGAGAAGGTTGCTTACGTAGTACAAAGCAAAAAAATAGGTACAGAAATTTTCCGTCATTTTCCGATTCACAAAACATTGCGTACCGGCGAGGGAAGTGCGTACCGGCACTTCATACGCCTGTTTCCCTTTATAAATCACAATCGACTCGAAATGCGGCGCAGCTTTTGCGGGCTTCACGTAACGCCCATATTTGCCTATAAATAGTCAAAGAAACGCCCATTCATTCATTCATTCATTTTTGACTGACTGCATGAAGAAGATCGCAGGAAATTACGACCGAACAGCTAAATTGTCAGATTTTGGTTATTTTGGGGAGGTCGAGATAAATCATATTGTTTGGTGGATGCAGTTTGAACCAGAGTAGCAGCATGGAGGTCGGATCGTCACCAAAATAAATAAATAAGTGGTCCGAAAAAAGTTAATGACAAAAAAAATACACATAACCTTCCTCAGGCAGTGTGTTTGTCCCGGGGACAGGAGACACCCCCTTGATGAGAAACTGTAAGAAATGATCGGGGAATCCCTCCGGAGTGGAGTCATGACGACTGGATCTGAATTATTTTGTTGTATTTGGTGGTTTGTGTTCCAGCTGTCGATCAGCAACTATATATCCATAATCCACCAGTTAAAGGAAATACAACTAATGTGTTGTGTTATATTAGCTGTTAGGGATGCTCCGATCGATCGGTCACCGATCGAGATCTGCCGATACTCACTCTCTACCGATCGATCGGTGCTCTCTAAACATGCCGATCGCGAGGGCCGATCGCATGACGTAAAATACATGACACTTTTCTCTGTACGCGGCAAAACAAGCTCGCCAAAATGGCTTCACCGGTCTGGCATTATTTTAAGGTGCCCGAAAATGACAATAAAATAGCGGTATGCAACGTGTGTGTGAAGCAGAAATCCTGCAGCTCCACCCGCTGTGACGGAGCGGTGAGCGGAGCGAAACACACAAGAGTTAGACCTAACACACTTAGCTATTTTATCTACCTCTGGAACAAGCTAAACTAGTTATAAATATGTTTATTCTTCACTGTCGGCCTCACACATTACTGGATCAGCGAGCTGCATGAGACGATACTGACGGGCTGTCAGGAGAGGGAGAGAGGGGGAGAGAGAGGGGGAGAGAGAGGAAAAGAGAGCGCTTGCTAATTTCTCCCATGGTATTATCCAAAGTGAATGTAAACTTGAATAATATACATAATTTGAATGTAATAATTAAGTTGATTGTTGTTTGTGGAAGCTCCAGTGAATGAGCCCCATTAACTGAGTTTTAAACATCACTTTAAATGGAAGATTTAAAGTGATGTTTAAATCTTCCATTTAGGCCCCGCCCACTCGATCGGATCGGCGATCGGTATCGGCAGATACTGATTCCGGCGATCGGCGATCGGCGATCGGCCCCAAAATTGGCGATCGGAGCATCCCTATTAGCTGTACAATTTACCACATATGGTGTTCTTAGTTTCCATACCTCCTGTGTTTTACGAGCGACTTATCAAGTCTTGGCAAACGGCATAAAACACGATTAAACGTGATAGTATATAAAACCATGCTCGTATCTACAACCTATAGAAATGCAAAACGGCGTCAGTTTAGACGTTATTCTGTCCTCCTGCTTACCGCATCATTTATGAGAAAACATTTCATAACATTAACACAACATATTCGAGGTGGTTTTAATTAACATATCCGTATTTATTTATTTCTCCAAGTTATGTTTTTGTGTGCACTGAGGAGTCTCAAACAGGCGTTTGTTTAATCATTTTAAGATTGGCTTTAATCAATGTTTGAAAATGAATTCTTCATATGATAAATGAGAGGTAATATTTTATTTATTTCCACATATTTCTCTCCATTCTTCCTTCTGCCAACGGTGTCGCAGTTTCTCGTCTCTCCCGTTGTTGTGCTTAGTGCGTACGCATGGGTTAGAGTTTGCGTGGAGGACCGCACATTTTCCCGTCAAGTTAGTATTTTATAAATCGCAAACATTGCGTAGAAACTGGCGTACGCCATTTTTTGAGCGTATATCCCTTTATAAATCAGGCCCCAGAAGAGCATTTCTTAACGGATAATCACGGACTGCATGTCATAGTTCAAAGTTGACTGAGGATACCGTTTTGAAACCACCTCAAATATTTAACGGCAGTACATAATGTCACCAGATGCTACTCTTTTAAATAAAACAAAGACAATTTCATGATCATTATCTCATTAAAAACGGAAAAAAATGGTTCAAATTTAACCCCAAGACAGCAGGAAGGTTATTTTTCTCCTTTCCATCTGTACTTTTCCATACTGGTCCGTACTGGCAGTTATTTCCTAACCTTACATTAAAATGATGTATACCTATGGAATTGAGTTGTTGACCAACATCAATCTGATCTTAAAAAATTCACAATCTAACAAGCATTATGTTGTAGAAGAGAGGTGCTCAATAATAATCTCAGAACATTCCTTTAAATTACATTTAGTTTGCAGGAAACAACAACCTTTCTTTATTAGCATTTAATTCCCACAAATATCCAGAGTAGCTTTTTTTGAGTGACATTAGAACTGCTGGTTCTCATTGTATCTTGATCTAATCTCCCCAAAGCCATGTATGCAATCTAAAGATTTCTGTGTTGATGCTACTGTGGTGAACCTTTTGTCCACTGAGCGGTGACTCAGACAGGAGAGAGTGCGTCATCAGAGGGATGGATTTCCCCACGTTACTTACAATGCAGTGATATCTCTGCGTCAAAGTTCGATTCGTATACACTTCTAATATTACAATTATTGATGATTAAACCTTTTTATATCATAAATATGACAGCTTTGTCTTAATGATGTTGCATCAGTGAATCATTAAACAAAAGCTATGAAAAATGTGATTCAGTGGTCATCACAAATAATGAAAACAATTAATAATTCATCACCTTCACCATGAAACAGCTGGCTGTGACTACACTCATTTGTCCTAAATGTACTTTGCTGTCATGAATGGCACCCTGAGTTATGGCTGTTATTGTCATCTCTAAATGTTTGCATTATTTTGAATTATATCAGTCTATATCAATGTCATCCGTCATTACAAGAGCCTCATCATGGCACGGACACTGATTTATCTACAAGGTCTATGATCTTTACACAGACATTCATTTTAAATGCATCACACTCTGCATGCTATCATCGGAGAAATCAACAATAGTCTTTTCTACTATGTATGCACTGATTAGTGTCATTTGATCAAGTCTACATATCTTAACGTCCCTGATTCTGGCACTTTTCTAATGCTAATATAAGAAATCCTGAGGAATCACAGAATTATTTTTGTTATTGACAATGCTATTTGCACCAGGGTGACTATAGTCAACAATGCTATTTTCACTGGGGTGTAGCATGGCAGAGACACATGCACTCAGGTATCCATAGGAGACAGTGCTATTTACACCCAGACATACATTTGATTTTGTTTTGAATCTATAGGTATTTCTGAAATATCATTTGTTGTTAACTAATTGTGATCGCGGCTGTAAGGTTATAATTGTTATAAAGACCCCCCGATAGCTTCACATTTCAACTACAATTTGGACATGATTTTTTGAGCGTGCTTTGGTGCTTAATTGCATAATTCTGTGCTTTACGGCATGATGTGACGAGGGGAGGAGGGAAAGGGGATTTGTGACGGCTTTCTATTTTCAACACATATCATAGACATATTAGGACCGTTTTGCATCCCTCTTTTCCCTCTTTCTAGATTAAGTTATTATAATTTCAGCATACTTTTAAACCTATTCTAGCAGTTATAAGCACTACTGTATATACAGTTAATATAGGACATGATCGACACTTTAATGTGGTTGTAAGCAGACAAATATCCAACAAGGCGTTTAGGACAGAGTGAAATTCAGTGAATACACATACTATACAGAGATGCTGTATGAGAAAACCAATGTGAGTTTGGAAAATTGCACAATATAAATCTATTCTAGTAGACCTCAACAATGGAATTATGATCAGTAGAAATGGCCATGTCATGGGACCTTTAAATAACTATAGTGATTCACTGAAATAAGTTGTTCTACCATTTTACAGCAACTACAGGTCCATGATGTGACTTTGTGACTAATGTCAGGAGCACTGTAGAGGCCAGACATCATATGTGTCAGAAAGGACCATGGCTCAGCTACTGTTATATGTACAAGCAGGGCTATAAACTTCATGTGATTCACAGCATGTATAAATCATCTCAGAGAGCTGTAAAACATATTGAATCCCTCTAACGCTGTAACAGGCATCTTAAGCATGCCAAACGGCTTATACGGTAAAACCCAAGAACGGGGATCAGAAAGAAGCTGCTTACATCACGTAGAAGTTTAAATCCTGTGCATGCTATAGATAAATTACATTGCGCATACAATGAACTTGCATACTACCGCCAAGACAATGTAATAATGACATTTTGTAGATTATACACTCAGATCTTTTCTTTTTGTCAGAAGGTTAATTAATACCTAATTCGAGAAGGTTTGAGTAAGAAGTCACCATGGTGATGTGGCTATGGTTTGGACTAGCTGTTTTGGTTGATAAAACATTCCTATTCTGGTGTTGCAATGAGGTAAAAGAATTACTGCCAACCTGAAAAACAGCAATACGCTGCACATTGAGGGCACTAATCTGTGAGGCTTTGTTGAGCAGACAGTGGCTGACCTAGCAGATCACGCTGATGGATGTCGACTGCAGGACGTTCGCTTTGTGACCTGCATTGTCTGGCCAGGTAAATTATGTAAGCCCAAACTGCTGGAGAGGAACCGCCGGGGGAAAGAAAGAAAAATAGAGAGTCAGAAGAGTTGTTGCCCCCATGAATAGACCTCCCCTCTATTACACTTTGGATTGGACCCTAATGACACTACTCTCTTCAGAAACACATCTTTCAAACCCTTTGTGCGAAAAACAAACCCAGTCCCCACGAGAAAAGCAGATAAATCACCTATTTTTCCACATGATTAAAGCCAACATGAGGAGCTTTTCATGTTGCTGTCAGACTGCAGAACAGATCTGTTGAACTGTGTTTAATCCAGCTATAAGGCACCGTCAAATGTCATCAACTTAAACACATGTTGTTTGCCTTATTGGTGTGTAGAGATTTGAAGTGCTAACCTACTAACTTGATGCTCTTTTACTTTCATCTTTACCTCTGTGCAATTACTAATTGAGGATTTATTTAACTGAATCTCTTGAATTCCAGGTGTTTGCTGTCCAACACTTGAAAGTTATCGCTGATTTTCTTTTCTTGGCTGTCTGCTGAACTTTTGTGGTGCAGGTCAGTTTCCTACTGTTGGTTGTACTGATTCAGCCTTGTTCTTTCTAAGCTAATACCTGTACATATATAGTTGTTTTTAATTGATGTTCTCATCAAACTTGGCAAGACAACACACAAGCATTCTCCCAACATATTTAAGAACTTCTTTTAAGACATTACATGATATGGTTGTCAAGCCCTTTGGTATATTTGCAGTTTCCCCGCTTGAAAGGGATGGTATAGTCCATAGGAGGTTTTCACTGGGTTTCACTCATACAATGACCACAACTTTGTTTTCTTTTGAGTTCTTCTTTACTTTAGTTTTTGTTGTTTGCAGTACAGCATATGTAGTAAGGTTGTAAGGTGAAAAACCTTAAATGAAAAATAAAAAGAATTACTGTAAATACAATGCACATGAAATAATAAATGCAAAAATACATGCTTTACATATATTTTTTAACACTTGTGAATATTGTTTTTCCTTTCTTAGTGTATTTTTACGAATTATGTTTTTAAACAGTTTTTAACTTATGCAGTCTCATTAAAAATGCAAATATAAGACTGAATTTTTAGCAGCATTCAAACCGTTTCTATCAAACCACATCTCTCAATAAACAAATCACATTCGTTTTTAACTCAACAATCATGTTGCTTTAGCTTGAGGACATCAAACAAACAAATGACACTGAACTAGAACGTACATTCTATACATTCTAACGTGCGCCACGAACGGCAAGTTGTATGACTCTTCTCTAACCACACAGTTCGTCTCTCACCGGCCGCCTCTCCAGCTTTTTATGGCTGCACCAGTGCTGCTTCTTTGTAGTTTCTTCTGCTGGTTCGTTGCTGCTGCTGGACGCACGCTCTTTAGTTTGTCCCTCTCCAGCTTTGAATTACCGCCCTCCTTTCAGGTGTGGTGCTTTTAAAGCTGCAGCGACGCTGATTAGCAATTAGGGACTGATTACAGACAGCTGCCACTCTGTCAATCAGCCCGACTTTTTAACCCTTTGCTCTCCTGTGGATTCTCCAAGTTGACTTCACAATGGTATTATTTTTGTGGGCTTTTGCAGGCTGCTCGGTGAAATCCTGCACGAAATAATTGACCCTTCCAATGTGGATTTACTGCTACCAACCTTACATTTATACCATACAATACAGTGATACCTTAACTCCAGCTCAAGTCTGAAATTGTTATTGCATCGCAGCTCTTTGAACAATATGAACAGCGTCAAGACAAGAAGCAAATGAATAGCACTAAACATAACATTTAATCACAATTTGTTCAAGCCCCTTTAACGTACATTTGATTTGGGATTAATTAGGGTCTGAGACCTAGGTCGGCGAAGACCCTATTGAAATCGGTCGCGCAGCGACCGATAAACCTTTGACCCCCGCAACATATGTGAAAACTCACCAAATGTTGCACGCGCGTCAGAAGTGGTGCAACTTCAGATGTGTAATTGGTTCCGGAACTTTGCGTCAAAAATTGCGTAGGCCACGCCCACTTCCGTTTTTAACGTAAACTCCCCCCACTTTACCTTTCACGTAAACCAACGAAACTCGCTACGCATATCTAGGGTGCGGAGACAAACCAAAAAGCCTCTTGGAGGGGTATAAAATAACGTACAGGAAGCCGGCCATTTTGAATTTGGCGTCGGAAATCGTCCTCCGCACGAAATCTATCTTCTCCCAGGGACTTTATCCGTACGACTCGAAATTCGTCGGGTAGCGTCTCGAGACATGGGCAATTCAAAGTTATCACGGAAGTCTTTTTCTTTCGCACGGCGTAGCCGTGATTTGGCGCCAAAGTTCGCGTTCGCTCGATGCTCCGCCATCCCTCGCCATGGAACACGATGATGTCATAACGCCAACTGACATACTCGGAACGCCACCAAACTTCACATGATGGTCAACACTGCGGCCCTGAACAGCTCTACGTCAAATTTGATGTTACTTAATATGGCGTTACCATGGCAACGAATCCCTCGCCATAAAACACGGTGTCGCTGTAACTCCAATGGACACGGTCCCATCGTCCCCCAATCTTCACTTTTATATCACCGGTCCATGCCTCAACAGCTCTACGTGAAATCTGAGATCTCACCGTATGCCGTTTCCATGGCAACGCATCCCTCGCCATAAAACACAATGTTGTCTTAAGTCAATGGAAAATGGTCCAAACTGCACCACACTTCAGATGATGGCTAATGGTCCGGCCCTCAACAGCTCTACGCCAATTATGGGATGTCATCATATGCCGTTTCCATGGCAACGCATCCCTCACCATAAAACACGGTGTCGCTGTAACTCCAATGGACACGGTCCCATCGTCCCCCAATCTTCACTTTTATATCACCGGCACCAGACTTCAGATGATGACTAATGGTCCGGCCCTGAACAGCTCTACGCCAATTATGGGATGTCATCATATGCCGTTGCCATGGTGACAGATCCCTCGCCATGAAACACAGTGTTGTCATAACTCGATGGAAAATGGTCCAAACTGCACCAGACTTCAGATGACAGTTAATGGTCCGGCCCTCAACACATCAATATGACAATAGTGAGTTTTCCTCAAAAGCTGTTGCCATGGCAACGCATCCCTCGCCGTTAAGCACGATATTGCTATAACTCCTGTGCAAATGGTAAAAAAGTGTTCAAATTTCCCATGTGTGCTAACCGTCAAGCCCTCGACACATATATGTGTCAGTTTTGAGATTTCGTCAAATGTCGTTGCTATGGTAACAAAATGGTCGCCGTGAAACACGGTTTTCTCATAACTCCAGTTAACATGCTCCAAACGGCCCAAAACTTCACAGGTTTGATAACGATGCAGCCCTCAACACATCTAGGCGTATTATGGGGTGTCATCAAATTCCGTTGCCATGGCGACAGATCACTCGCCATCAAACACAATGTTTATGATACTGCTGTAACTCCCATGTACGTTGTCTAATCGGCCTGAAACTTCCCACGTTTGCCAACGGCCGAGTCCTTGAAACACCTAGACACACACGTCGACGTGCGGACAGCACGACCCGCTCAACGCTGCTTGCAGCTTTAATTGTTATTGTTATTGTTATTGTTATTATTATTATTATTATTATTATTATTATTAGGCGCCGCTTTCCACCTTCTTCTCCAGTAGGACTCAGATGAGGGTGTACTCTTATGTGTGGCTGTGAAAAAAAATTGTTATTATGAAGGGCAGACCATCTATTTGTATTTATTTTTTTGTTTTTTTTAGAAAGGTGCAGGTCATATAAGATTTTATTCTTCTCCCTGCTCCTTTTCGCTCAATGGTGTGTAGAGACATGTTTTGTTGGCAATTACATTTGGCTATGCGTACCATGAGCGGGACAAATAACAATGAAATGAAATATCCCAACCAATCAGCTACTGTGGTGACTTGCACAGTGGAGCTTATCATGTTTGTTAGATAATGGGCCCTGCAGTCCCGCCACTTTGGATCAACAGGGACAGTGAGGGGGCTTAAAGTCTCTTGATACAATCTTGGCCCCCATTCCCTGTTCAATAAAGCACTATAAACAAGATTGGATAACACTGTGGTCATCATCTAGAAGTTAATAATGAAAAATAATCAAACTGAGTTCTTAGAAGTCCATTCAAACACATTCGACAGCTGTAGTAGATACTGTATAAGGTCACCATTGTCTTTAAATGCTTTCACACCTCAGGGGCAGATGCGCCATGATTGTATCACAATATCATAGCTAATCACATCTCTGTGGTCTTGTATCTCATAGCATCTCTAGCTCTGATGTTTAGATCTAACTTTGAAAAGGGTGATGTTAGTTTCCCCTTTTTATGTTTGCATACAGCACACAAAAACAAACAGGTTTTGGACCAAACTTCTTCACAAAGACAGAAAAAAACATTTATGTACATAGAAGATTTGGATATAAAAAGAGATTCAAGTAGAAACACAACACATATTCTGTAGTACCACCAAGGTACAAGACAGCATATGATACTTTATGAAGACTCCTGTACTTTTACTTAAGTAGGATTTTGAACACAGGAAATAATTGCTCATATTACTCATTAAAAAAAGTATCTTTGCATTGATGTTTGATACTTTTAATCACAGTAAGTCAAGGATCTGAGTACTATAACTACACAAACCATCGTAATTTAATTATTTATTTACTTTTTGTTCAATGGCAACTTTCTTTGGACATGCAGCTATCTGCAGTATTGTGATGGCTCATTTTTCTCCTTGACCTTTTTGAATATTTGAACACAAGCTTTCCCTACCTTTCCTTAGCAAAGAGTTTTCAATTGTTTAGGATTAAGACTAAAGATTTAAGAAATACTTTATAAATCCACAAGGGGAAATTACATTTGTCCCAACCCTGACCCTTTTCACTCTGTTGTTATTGACATGACATCACACACTTTAACCACACTCTATTCATGTTTTGGTAGCCAAGTGCATATACTGGTATGATAATTATATTCTGATTCTGATTCTGATAACTGTTTGTTTTAAAAAAAAAATCACATGACTGAATGTTAACCAGGGTTTTCAGTCATTAACACTTTGGTTTAAAGCATCATACTCATTCTAAACAACTTTTTAAACTATTTATTGGAAGCTGTGGGGAATTAAAGCAGAAGACATGAGCGGAGAAGTATTTTGCGTTGGCTCTTTCCTGAACTTCAGTTTTTGGTGCTCCCATATCAACTGCTGAACTGGATGGTTAACTTTCTGCTGAGAAACATTTGACCTTTGTTATAACAAAATAAACAATCCATGGAATCACACGGCTAAAAATCGATAGTTCTCTTGCAGCTGCTGTGTTGCAATAATCAGATACACTTACAGAAGATACAGAATTGTTGGGACACTAACACCCATACCATACATGTCAATCTGAATTAAAAGCTTGAAATAACACAAGATAAAGATTACACAAGATGATAAGTGAAAAACAAGTTAAGGTTTAGCAGCCGAAAGAAGTGAAACTTACTTACAGAACTTTGTGTTCCAAACCAGAAGTCATCATGCCAATGGCAATGATCTTGTTTTTGACTGATTCAACATGATGTTTTGTGTCAGAGAACAACAAACATGACATGGTTCTGTTACACGTTGGTAGCTTAAATACAAATAAAAAATATTTGAGATTATGCAAGGGAAGGCCATGTGGCAAGACCAACCTGGTCTCACCAGAATGCGTGACTCCACCACGACTCCTTAACACCGCAGTGCGTGGTGGAGTCACAAACTTTGCTACATTTACATGTCTGCACCACGCAAACAACCCCAATGTAAAGTGAATGAGGCTCCTTTGTCCTTAACCCTAGCCCTGAACAGCTCTACGCCAATTATGGGATGTCATCATATGCCGTTGCCATGGTGACAGATCCCTCGCCATGAAACACAGTGTTGTCATAACTCGATGGAAAATGGTCCAAACTGCACCAGACTTCAGATGACAGTTAATGGTCCGGCCCTCAACACATCAATATGACAATAGTGAGTTTTCCTCAAAAGCTGTTGCCATGGCAACGCATCCCTCGCCGTTAAGCACGATATTGCTATAACTCCTGTGTAAATGGTAAAAAGTGTTCAAATTTCCCATGTGTGCTAACCGTCAAGCCCTCGACACACATATATGTGTCAGTTTTGAGATTTCGTCTAATGTCGTTGCTATGGTAACAACATGGTCGCCGTGAAACACGGTTTTCTCATAACTCCAGTTAACATGCTCCAAACGGCCCAAAACGTCACAGGTTTGATAACGATGCAGCCCTCAACACATCTAGGCGTATTATAGGGTGTCATCAAATTCCGTTGCCATGGCGACAGATCACTCGCCATCAAACACAATGTTTATGATACTGCTGTAACTCCCATGTACGTTGTCCGATCGGCCTGAAACTTCCCACGTTTGCCAACGGCCGAGTCCTCGAGACACCTACGTGACACGTCGACGTGCGGACAACAGCCTGCGGAGCGTCGAAGACCCGCTCAACGCTGCTTGCAGCTTTAATTAGGGTCTGAGACCATAGGTCGGCGAAGACCCTATTGAAATCGGTCGCGCAGCGACCGATAAACCTGCGAAAAAAACCCAAAAACAGGGAAAACAACCGGCAAAAGCACAGAAAAAGTTCGGAAATAGTGACGGCAGATAGTCTGCGCGAGCCCACGTGATTGCAACTCGCATAATTAATATCGTTACGATCAATTTAGTCGCTCGCGAAGCGAGCGATAACCATGCAAAACCCACTAAAAACAGGGAAAAATAGGGGTAAAAGCCCATTAAAAGTGGCCTAAATCATGACAGTAGGTAGCCCACGGCCTACAGTGACGTCACTTTTGAGCCCCGCCAAATATGTGAAAACTCACTAAATTTCGCACGCGCGTCAGAAGTGCGCACATTTTTTATATTTAATTGGTCCCGGAACTTAACGTTAAAAATTGCGTAGGCCACGCCCACTTCCGCTTATATCGTACAGCCGGCAACTTTAACTTTCACGTAAACAAACTAAACTCGCTACGCATATCTAGGGTGCGGAGACGAACAAAAAAGCCTCTTGGAGGGGTAAAAAATAACGTACAGGAAGTCGGCCATTTTGAATTTGGCGTCGGAAAAACGCGATTTATCGCGTTTTTCGTCCTCCGCGCAAAATCTATCTTCTCCCAGGGACTTTATCCGTACGACTCGAAATTCGTCGGGTAGCATCTCGAGACATGGGCAATTCAAAGTTATCACGGAAGTTTTTTTCTTTCGCACGGCGCAGCCGTTATTTGGCGCCAAAGTTCGCGTTCGCTCGATGCTAGACCCATCAAACGCCATGGAATACGATGATGTCATAACTCAAGCTGACATGCTCACAACGCCACCAAACATCACAATGTTGTCTTAAGTCAATGGAAAATGGTCCAAACTGCACCAGACTTCAGATGACAGTTAATGGTCCGGCCCTCAACACATTAATATGACAAAAGTGAGTTTTCCTCAAAAGCTGTTGCCATGGCAACGAATCCCTCGCCATAGAACACGGTGTCGCTGTAAATCCAATGGACACGGTCCCATCGTCCCCCAGTCTTCACTTTTATATCACTGGTCCATGACTCAACAGCTCTACGCGAAATCTGAGATCTCACCGTATGCCGTTTCCATGGCAACGCATCACTCGCCATAAAACACGATGTTGTCTTAATTCAATGGAAAAGGTTCCAAACGGCACCAGACTTCAGATGACAGTTAATGGTCCGGCCCTCAACAGCTCTACGTGAAATCTGAGATCTCACCGTATGCCGTTTCCATGGCAACGCATCACTCGCCATAAAACACGATGTTGTCTTAAGTCAATGGAAAATGATCCAAACTGCACCAGACTTCAGATGACAGTTAATGGTCCGGCCCTCAACAGCTCTACACCAATTCTGGGATGTCATCATATGCCGTTTCCATGGCAACGCATCCTTCGCCATAAAACACAATGTTGTCTTAAGTCATTGGAAAAGGTTCCAAACTGCACCAGACTTCAGATGACAGTTAATGGTCCGGCCCTCAACAGCTCTACGCCTATTATGGGATGTCATCATATGCCGTTTCCATGGCAACGCATCCCTCGCCATTAAACACGGTGTCGCTGTAAATCCAATGGGCACAGTCCCATCGTCCCCCAATCTTCACTTTTATATCACCGGTCCATGCCTCAACAGCTCTATGCCAATAATGGGATGTCATCATATGCCGTTTCCATAGCAATGCAGATCCCTCGCCATGAAACACGGTGTTGTCCTAACTCAATGGAAAAACGTCCAGACGGCACCACACTTCAGATGACAGTTAATGGTCCGGCCATCAACAGCTCAACACTCAAAAGCTGTTGCCATGGCAACACCGTTAAGCACGATATTGCTATAACTCCTGTGTAAATTGTCAAAAACTGTTCAAACTTCACATGTGTGCTAACGGTACAGCCCTCGAGACATATGTGACCTGCTCTATCGAAATCAGTCGCATTGACCCGAAGACACATTTTGAGTTGTATACACTGTTGGAAAGAGGAGATTCCTAGCTTTCTAATGATATCACGATTTTTGTTGTACTCCAAATATTAAGCAAAATATGTCACATTATATAATGACTGTCACCGAGTCATCATTTTGAGAAAAAGGCCTTCAAAGTTTCCTCTTCTCTGGAATCCATCGATCTGATTGATTATTAGCGGAGCAAATGATCAAAATAGTCCGGAGGGAAAATATTTCCGTTTGGATTACTGGTCTGGGGGAAGCTCGTGAGTGTGTGAGTGTATGTGTGTGTGTGTGTTTGTGTATTTTTGCGTTAGTGTATATTGTGTTTGTTTCCCGGGGAAAACACTCACGAGAAACACCGGCTGTTGTTATGCTTGCTGTGACGTTAAGTTACTCCGTTCTCCGCTTGTAAATATGCCGTTACAAGCTTCATAGTTGTATTTATCATCTAAATTTGCCGAAACAAGTTTAATATTCTGAAAGCCAAGACTTTGTTTAATTGAAATCAGATGAAAACAAACTGTAACGGACCCTGCCGTGTTATCTATGATTACTTATGCCTTACATTCATAATTTCAGCCGGAGGGAGGGGGAGCTGCGCTACGGAACAGCAGATTGCGATTGAGAGGTGCCTGTCATCTTCCCTTTACAAGCTTCACAAATGTATTTATCGTGTGATTTTGGAAATAAAAGTTTCATATTCTGAAAGCCAAGACTTTGTTTATTTAAAATCAAACAAAACACCCGAACCCCGAAAAAATTGTTTTTTCCGCAAATCCACGTTTATTTTGAAATGAGCCGTTGCGACATCCGACTGATTTCGATAGAGCGGGTCACATATATGTGTCAGTTTTGAGATTTCCTCAAATGCCGTTGCCATGGCAACACAATGCTCGCCATGAAACACGGTTTTCTCATATCTCAAAGGAAAACAATCCCAATGGCCACATACTTCACATTATGGTAAATACGACCTCTACAACTTCCCAACATTTATTTCCCTATAAGTCCATAACTATTTCATTAGTGCAGTATGGATTAGCTGCTAAATATGCCCTCATGTTTGCCAATAAAACATTTTTTAATTAGAAATGCTGTTATAATGCAGGAAATACAAACCTTCTTTTTGTATTAACAACATATTGAACACAATAAAAATAAAAATGAACTTCGCCCTCCCCAATGTGCCCTCCCAACTATACCAGCACAAAGTTTCATACTTTTAAGAGCAGACCCAAGATCCAACTTTGTCATATAGCTTATAACTGAATTGCATGTTATTCCTATTTTATACTTATTTTATTGATATTTCTTGACAGTTTTGAGAGTTTTTGGAAGCTTGTGTCAGTTGTATGAGATACTAATTAGTAATACTTTGATAATTATCATTATTATAGTAGTAAATAATATGATCTTTAATGTACATGCCAAAGAAACCAGCAGGACACCGCAGGAAATCGAACCCCATCCCAGTAAACTGGGAGTACCAATTACCAGTGCCTTTTGCTTTTCTAGGCTACATTGAAGGCAAAGCAAAACCTGCATTAGCAACAGCATATGAGTGACATCATTTAATATTGATGCATAATTTTACAAAATGTGTTTCCCTACGTGTGGATAAATGTTATTAGTGCAGTATGGAATATCTGCTAAATATGCCCTAATATTTGCCAATAATTTTGTTATTAAAAATGCTGTTGTAATGCAGGAAAAATAAACCTTATTTTGAACATATTGAACACAATAATTATGAACATATTGAACACAATAAAAATGAACTTCACCCTCCCCAATGTGCCCTCCCAACTAGACCAGCAGAGAGCGTTCATACTTTTAACAACTGAAGACCTACCTTTTTAATATGACTTATAACTTAATTGCCTTTTTATTCCTATTTTATAATTATTTTATGAATATTTAGTTTGTGTGTGTGTGTGTGTGTGTGTGTGTGTGTGTGTGTGTGTGTGTGTGTGTGTGTGTGTGTGTGTGTGTGTGTGTGTGTGTGTGTGTGTGTGTGTGTGTGTGTGTGTGTGTGTGTGTGTGTGTGTGTGTGTGTGTGTGTGTGTGTGTGTGTGTGTGTGTGTGTGTGTGTGTGTGTGTGTGTGTGTGTGTGTGTGTGTGTGTGTGTGTGTGTGTGTGTGTGTGTGTGTGTGTGTGTGTGTGTGTGTGTGTGTGTGTGTGTGTGTGTGTGTGTGTGTGTGTGTGTGTGTGTGTGTGTGTGTGTGTGTGTGTGTGTGTGTGTGTGTGTGTGTGTGTGTGTGTGTGTGTGTGTGTGTGTGTGTGTGTGTGTGTGCCGCTAAAAATGAACTACCAGGTCCGACATAATAAAGAACAATTTGAATGACAGCTGGGTGACTCAATAGTCATGTTAAAGTCGAAAATTAGGGAGGATGAAGCTAGTTTGGGGAGTTAAGTGAGAAGATTTTAAGAACTGAAGACCGACAGAATAACTATATAAATTAATAAATAATTCCTAACTATGAGACTGTTGTAATTTCAGGGAGAGGGTCAGATCTTTGCAGAGCTGGTAAAATTTGGTTTTGATTACTTGGCAGATGATAGGATCGAGGGAAAGGGTGGGGCCAAACATTACGCCAAGGTACTGGGAGGTTTTTATAGAAGACAAAGTCGAGGATGTGTCTTTTGGCATGGGTCGGGAAGGTGAAGTTTTGGTTGACAGTAAATTGTCTATTAGAGTTGAGAATTTCAATGACAGCTCGCAGGTGGGTGACTCAATAGTCATGTTAAGGTCGAAAAGTAGGGAGGATGAAGCTAGTTTTGAGGAGTTAAGTGAGAGGAAGGAGGGATGTGGTTTAGGGGGCCGAGAGATGAGGATAATTTTGAATGAGGAAGGGGCTTTGAAGATGATGAACTTGAGGGATGATACCTAAACAAATACCAAATTAAACCAGGGGGGGATGATACCTAAAAACATACCAAATTAAACCAGGGGGGGATGTTTTGATCTGATAAACTATCTCCACAGACTGTAGAAGCGCATAATTTGGCACGATGAAACACAAGGTGAAGAAAAAACACAGAATTTCTACCTACATTTGCTTGACGTCTGAAGTTACTCTACCTCAGCAGTTGTGCAAAAGAACACAGAATCCCCTCATGATGACTGAAATAGGTGGGCAACACAGTTGATTCTACATCATACTGTGTTGTTTTCACATATACATGGTCAATTAATGTGCCCTTTTCGGTAGTGGGTTGTGTGACTTGCTGCACATACCCTTTGTCTGTTACAAATTTGCAAATTGTTGATGTTTTTAAAATGTCATCATTGAAATCACCCATCACAGCAATTGTGTCACCTAATAGATCTAACAAATCTAGTAATTTGCCTAAATGTTCTTTAAACAAAGACATGGGATATGATGGTGGTCTATAAATTACTGCAATTAATATGTTGTGAGACAAACAGTTGTACACTATACATTCTAAATTTACATCTGGCACTTGAAGAATACTAAATTCAATACTGTTTGCACTATATATGCCAACACCACCATGTTGTTGGTCTTGCAGAGCAACCAATGCTGGGTTCTCGCTGGTGTAAGATGCACTTCGAGAACAACTAGCAAATGTATAACCACTGATGTTAATGTCGTCAAATGATGAGACAGCAGGCAGCCATGTCTCTGTAACAGCAATACAGTTAGGCTGCAAATGCTGTGTGCAAAGGGTCAAATCTTCGACATGACGTGTCAAACTTTGCACATTTGTCAAAAACACAGTAAAATTGTCTGTGTGCAATTTGGGGTGGATCCTTTCTTGACGTAGAAACTGAGGCATGCACTGAATTGCTTGCGTAACATTTGTTTTACAATAGATGGCATTAGCTTTAAAATCTTGAATGATTAAGCCTGATAAATTTGTAACACGACTTAATGCAACATATGCCTGTCCAGCAGCAAATATTTTTTTAAGTGACACCACAGCTCTATCAACAGTTATCCCTTGCACCTTATGTACTGCACAAGCCCAAGCCAGTTTAAGGGGAAATTGGCGACGCAACCCACCTTTAACGGTGACTCTATCCTCTTCTGGAAAAATTGGTGTACAGTTCACTAATTGACTTGATGCATTTGCAGAGTCTTTCCTGCGCTGTGCCCCAACTCTGTCATCGTCAAAATGGACGTACACAGTTTGAGGAAATCTTTCACCTTGTGAAATCACTATGTGTCTCACCGTGCCGCATACCCCGTTCACAAGCCCATCCGTCACATCTATATTTTTGGTCAACATTACACGAGCATTTTCCCCAAGAACCAAACGTTCCGCTAAACATGTCTGATAGATGTTGGTGTGATGTCCATGTTTTAACTCAAGTTTTCCAGTTTTTCTGTTATGGCCAGTATCCTGAGCTTCTATTTCTACATGTTCCGGGCATGTTTTCAACAGTTGCACAAGATTATGATCATTAACCTGAGCGTTTGTGGGGAAAATGTGTAATGCTGAACTTTCTTCCCCTGTTTCACAGCTCTTCAACAAATCAATGTCACTAGCTGACAATGCTGTTTCTTTTGAGCGTGTTCTCAACCTATTTAGCAGTTCCGCAAAAACAATATCTTTCTGCCTGACTATTGTTTTAAGCTCTACAATGCTAAATACAGGGTTCTTACACCTTTTCCAAAGTCAAATTCAAGCACTTTTCAAGCATTTTCAAGGTGCATTTTCAAGCTTTTCAAGCATCTTACAGCTGTTGTAAATTACATATTTATATACACATACTTATACTCAAATGATTATTTCCCTACCTCACATTAAATCAGATGTTCTTTATGCTATAAACAACCAAATGTGTGTTTCATAATAGCATTCTACATGAGGATGAAAAATTAAAAATGTTAGAAAAGAAAACTAAGTTTAATATTTCAAAATGAGTGACCCATCTGTACGTAGACTGGGCATCCCATATAACCTGGCTGAGCCAATATAAAACAATCAGCCAAATAACTTTTCAATATATTATTGATTACTATTTTTGAGGTACTTTTAGGTTGGCAGTAAACATAAGTCAGAGGTAAATGGTGTACTTTGACTCCACTACATGTATTTAATACCTTTAGTTACTTTACAGATGTGGATGAATGATGTGAAATATAATCAAGTGTTAAATCAGACTTTAGTTCCACCTGGAGTAAATTCACAAGCTACTCTGTAGTATACAAAGTCATTCAAACTAGCTGCACCTTTACCAGCTTTGATAACACTTTCATGATCAATCATTATAAAACATATCATATACAATTATTAGGGATGCTCCGATCGCCAATTTTGGAGCCGATCGCCGGAATCAGTATCGGCCAATACCGATATTGCTCTCTTTTCCTCTCTCCCCCTCTCTCTCTCCTGACAGCCCGTCAGTATCTCCTGCAGCTCACTGATCCAGTAATGAGTGACCCGACAGTGAAGAATAAATATATTTATAACTAGTTTAGCTTGTTCCAGAGGTAGATAAAATAGCTAAGTGTGTAAGGTCTAACTCTTAATGTGTGTTCTGCTCCGCTCACCGGTCCGTCACAGCGGGTGGAGCTGCAGGATTTCTGCTTCACACACACGTTGCATACCGCTATTTTATTGTCATTTTCGGACACTTAAAATACTGCCAGACTAGTGAAGCCATTTTGGCGAGCTTGTTTTGCCGCGCACAGAGAAAAGTGTCATGTATTTTACATGCAACGATAGCCTAATCTAAAATGCTCTACTATGGCGTACCTTTCGTGTGGTGTGTGGCTCGTCAGCGCAGACTCTCGCATCGTTATTGTTGCACACTTTGCAGGAGGCTACTCTTGGGCTTCGCTTGACCCTCGTCTTAGCCATGGCTTGTATTTGTCTTCTGCTAGCCAACGCTCGTTGAAACGGCAACCTCCTGGCATACTGTCATCTATCACTCTCATCAGAATGCCCAGGTCACACACTTAACAAAAACACTTGCCGGTCACGCGCATAGCGCGGGAAGGCCGGAGCGGAGCTGTTTTATGTAAAAGCGAAGCAATTAAGCGCGCTCCGACTTCTTTATTTTCTTTTAATCTAAAAAGCGAAGTAAAGCATTTACAATTTCAAGCACTTTATCCCAAATTCAAGCACCATTCCCAAAATTCAAGCACTTTTCAAACCTTGAAAACACCTCATACAATTTCAAGCATTTTCAAGGATTTCCAGCACCCGTACGCACCCTGTAAATAGGTTGTGCCACAGGTTAAATCCTACTTTCTCTACATACAAGGCATTTCCTTTCACTGGTGGCAGCTGGAAAAAGTCTCCAACAACTACCACACTAACTCTACCAAATGGGGAATAATCATTACATTGTTTAATTTGACGTAATCTGCCATGAATATATGCCATGAGTTTGTGATCGACCATGGATATTTCATCGACAATTAAAATTTGCACGTCTCTATATTTGGCCCGCAGACTATTTATTTTTTCCTCGCCTAAAGGTGTGTAGGGTAATTTTGAATTAACGCCAATGCTAAATGTGTTATGGATAGTTGCTGCGTCTAAATTGTATGCAGCAATTCCAGTTGGGGCAGTCAACAACACACACACAGAATCAGGGTTTTCACAGAGTGTTGAGAGCAACCTGGCTGTCTCATACTGCAGAGCCTTGATCAAATGGCTCTTTCCCGTCCCAGCACCGCCTGTTATAAGTACGTGAAACGGGTCTGGATTTTTACCCGAGATTTTGTCTAAACACCATTGTCGTATTTGATAGAAAATAGACATTTGTGTTTCGTTTAGAGACCGAACTAATTTCAGCCCTTCGCTTCTGCTCAAAATATTCTTTGTCTTTTCCAAATGGCCAATTTGCCGATTACTAACGGCAAGATCAGGAATAGCGTCTATTTGCTCCCCGTCTACGGTTTCAATTTGTTCCCGCTCTTCTTTGCATTGAAGATTTTCCAATTCCTGTTCGGGGCACAGGTCACACCAAGCGTCTTCAAAATCTACATTACCGTCTAAAGAGTCTTGGATTTTTTGTAATTCATCCGAATCAAGTTCAAACAAAGCTCTATTCGCGTCGACCACTGATTTCACCAGCTGTCTGGATCCATCAGCAAATCTAACTCGACCGCTCATGTAAAAGTCTTCACACGTTTCCCAATTGTGTGGCTTTAACTGCTCGTCGATGCGATACGGCAGAAACAATTGAAAATTGCTGTAGAAAAACAATTCTGGAGACTTTGTTTTTGAACATTTTGCATAACGCACAACTGCTGCTTTTGTTCGCGTTCTTTTAATAATAAACCCGAAATTATTTTGGAGTTCGATGGCATTTTTGAGACTTTCACTCTGTGACATAACCCTGTATTCGGATGCGAATGTTGCCAAACACATATTATTAAAAACCGCGTCATTTGGCCGATTTTTGTAACGGTCAACAAAACCGGTCATCCACATGTTGTCTGTGGTTAGACTATTTGAATCTGCCATCTGTTTTAACACACTTAATGGCCTACTTATTTTAATTGTATTTTTCCCTGTTGGCACAAATTGGACCAAGCGAGAGCATGTCAATCTGTAGACTGCCTCTTGGGCACACACATCTCGGTTGTGTAAATACACACTCCCTAACTTTTTAAATGCATCCTTGGCATCTAGATTGCCCTGCTGTGATGCTTCTTTATGTGCATTACCCAATAATAATCCCATTTCCTTTTCTGCCTTGGAGATGTAGGAAATTATATAGACAACACATGCATAGGCATTGACCACATACTGAATGTCCATATTGGCATTCCAGCATTTTAAGAGCGGTTTGTTGTATTGATTAATCCAGACTTCGCCAATTTGTCTTTTCAATACAACGTGTGTCTTTCTACCAACCAATTTGTAAGCAGCCTCGAAGATCGCTTGATTAATCCCCAGACTTTCAAATAATTGTTCCAGGCTTTCAAATATTACATTTTCGTCTGAAAGAGCCTTTTTGACGGAGTTCAGAATTTTAACTGCAAACTCCTTCTTCTCCTTTTTTTCGGCCAAAGACTCTAATTTTAAACACTCACATGGTGTCAAGTTACAGCTACATTCTGCTAAGCATTGATCTTCACTGCTGCGACATATAAATGTACTAGCAGTAGCTGGCCTGGGGAAATTAAATCGACAAACAGTGTTATTTTTCTTACACGTTTTAGAGTGTCTTTTGGAATGCTGTTGCACAGATGTCACAATGTCCTTTAACGGCTCATCTTGTGATTGTAATTCACATGTCACATATGTGTCGATGAATTGAATCACCTCTTCATCTGTATTCTTATCAATTTTGGGTGCATTCTCAATCCAAAACAAGCAATGCACATGAGGTGAGCCACGCTGCTGAAATTCCACGCGATAGAAATAATCTACAATCTTGCCAATTGGGTGTGAAGGGGACACAAGTACTTCTTTCAAAAAACAATTCCATCTATAGTCAAACATCCTGGCCGCTGTCACAGGATTACGACGCAAGAGTTCACATCTGTCTGCCCAATCTAAATCTTCAGCGGTCTGTGTTCTACCTTCCTGTTTTAAAATAGCGTTGAGTAAATTTGCCCACCTAAGATCAGCCGAAGAGAATGAACAAAACCAGGTAGGCACACCAAGTTGACGCACACAAGCGAGGAGGTCACTCTGTGCGCGCTGCCAAAATGCTGGAGTACCTCTAATAGGTGAGAGAAAACGAAAGCCATCATCAAATTGCAACAGTTTTCTTATGGTTTCCTGATTCAACAAATTATCTTCTATCGCTTTGGATGGAAAGCCTGCTTTGCCTTTTCGCAATGCAATAGACACACTGGACAATACCTGTTGCACCTCAGACAAATACTGAGCATAACAAATGTATTCTATATTTTGTGCAAACCTAACATCAGCATTTAAAACACGCATATTCAAATAGCGTGCTAATGTTATCTTGCGGGGCCTCGAATCACGGTAGGTGTTAATGCCCAGTGGGAACAATACAGGAAAGCATTTTGCTTCGTTGGAAATGTCTGCTAACAGCCTCACAGGACTATTACCCTCTGCTGGAGCGACATTTAATGTACTATCAAAATATTGATCCAACACTTCCTGTCCAATATCAACAGGCATCAGACATGTGTCCTGAAACATGCAATGCTGTTGCCTGTCGTGTAAAAGATCATCATCAGCATTAGCATCAGACGTTTCATTAGTTGGCAAATCCATCAAGGTCGAATTGTCTACAAAGTCATCATCCCGTTCCCTCCAAAACTCATTAAGCAGAGCGTCATCAAGTTCCTCAAACTCGGGAACCCTTACAGGAATGAATGAACTTTCTTTTGCAGGACTATTGCCTTCTGCTGGGGCCATGTTCAGTTCTCTATCTGAAAACTGATCTGCAATTTCCAGATCAGTATCCACAGCCATCAAATCCAAGTCCTGAAACAAACATGGCTGTTCCTCAGCAGCCTCTGATGATGTTTCCTTGGTGTGGGTTTGTTTATTCTCTTCCTCCTCCCTACAAAACTCGTTATACCAACTTTTATTAAATTCAATATCCCTATAGTGCTTATTGTTTCTTTTTAAATATTTTAATGCACGCTTTATGCGCATTGGGTCTGCAAATTGAAATTTAAAATGATTTTTGTAGGTCAATCTACGCTTTAACTTTATTCGCAAGATGGAACCTTCCATCCTTGAGCGGGGGAGCAAATTTGTAGTTTGGACTATATTGGCTGGAACACACGTCACCGGTCCGTGAACTCCATTTTGCCCACCTTTGGGCAATGCCACCATCTTCATAAATGGTATATTTTTGGCAATTAAATGCTGCTCTATGCTGTTCAAACAAGCCAATTCTGGGGGAATGGGGTCTACTGCCAAATTATTTAGAACACATTCAGGTGGCATCACACCTCTCTTAAGTTTGTTATCACAGTTGCTGCAGATCCAAGACTGCCCTCTCCCAATTTCAATCCAAACACAGGGTACTTCACAGTCATCAGTACATGTGTGTAAATATGTGTCTCTGATGCATTTATTAGCTAATTCTTGATTCTTATATTTCTCTTTTTTACAGTGCAAGGCCTGCGATTCAAATAACAACCTCTCGCAGCAGCTACAAACAAAAACGGGTCCATTCTTAACTTTGGCCAAAAACTGCTGCATCACAATATCAAATACCTCTCTATTTTTTTTGCATTTGTTGCCTCTTCAATTTGTTGCTAGCTGTTACTCGCTTCTTATAATCTGGATTACCATGATACCTTTATGAAGTCATGGATTTTACCTTCTTTCTATGCAATTTATTTTGCCTATATTTACGTTTGTTAAATGCTATAACTTTCTCTCTATGTAAAACTTTTAGTCTATAGTTCTGTTTGCTTAATGCTTGAACCCTTTCTCTATGCAGATCATCGTCATGATATTTTTTTACACTATATTCTTTTACTTTCAACGGATTACTTTTATATATTCTTTTACTTGAATCCTTTATCATCTGATTATGCAATGGGTATCTAACCTGAGTGTGTCCAATTGCTCTGTGTTTGAAATCATCATCCTCACAATACCTTTTTCTACGACTGACTCTTACTATCTCTTGATAATCTGCATCACTATACTTTTTCATGGACGCATCCCTAATCGTTTGCTGGTACCCTGTGTTACTTTTATAATGCAGTTTAATTTGTGACCTCTATTTTTTTGCATTTGTTGCCTCTTCAATTTGTTGCTAGCTGTTACTCGCTTCTTATAATCTGGATTACCATGATACCTTTTTGAAGTCATGGATTTTACCTTCTTTCTATGCAATGTATTTTGCTTATATTTACGTTTGCTTAATGCTATAACCCTTTGTCTATGCAGATCATCGTCATGGTATTTTTTTACACTATATTCTTTTACTTTCTCCTTGTGCAATGGATTAAATATATATATACTTTTACTCAAATCCTTCCTCATCTGATTTTGCAATGGGTCTTCATGGTATCTAACCTGATCTTTTTCAATTGCTCTGAGTTTGTAATCATCATCCTCGAAATACCTTTTTCTAAGACCGACTCTTACTATCTCTTGATAATCCGCATCACTATATTTTTTCATGGACGCATCCCTAATCGTTTGCTGGTACCCTGTGTTACTTTTATAATGCAGTTTAATTTGTGACCTGTATATCTTTTTTAAATATGTTGAATGCCTACGACTACAGCTGGCAACACTCTCTGCATTGTCTTTAACCCCACCCTTCCCAGTACAGATATCAACACTGCTACGCATAGACCGTGTCTCTGACAAACCCCCCACTTTACACAATTCAAAGCACCTTTGTTCATCGTAAGGTTTGATACAAACCACTGGCTCAAAATGATTTTTATCAAAATGTTTCAAGTATATTTTTTCTTTTGAAAGCATTGCACAATTACAAGTGTATTTGAGCCATTTTTCCCCACTGCAGATAAAAATGTCCACTCCAAGAGCATTTGCTGTCCCTTGGATTTCTACATCTGTGGCACAATGTCCTACATACTTCATCCGAGACTTCTCAATGTAGTCTGAAATTGAAGCAGATCCCCCAACTACTTTAGTTTGTTCTGCGTGATTCATCATATGCTTTACAACAGTCATTCTAATCTTTTCGATGGCTCTTCTGAGAACCACTGAGAACATGAGCTACTGCTCCGAAGAAACTATTGGCGTCCTCTTTTATTTTTTCGGTCTTACAGACCACACCTAGGGACCCAGTTACTGTAGGTCCCTGTACATCCTGCTTTTGAAAGTCTATATTAAACTTTGTGCAAAGTGTTTTTGCCACTTCATTGCACAAAGGATTACATTCAAGAGTGATTTTACTTACATCACTCTTTTCCACACAATCTGTGTCCCCAGCAGACGATGTACCATGCGTTTGTTCGGTAACCCTCCTTTTGCCCCTAGTTGTCCGTCTGACATTGTACAGTCTTGGACAAGAAGTGTCCACTTTGCAATACCCATAACAACTCTGCAAATTAGGTTGTTTTACACACACAACAGTCTCATAATGATTACCATTGCGGTTTTCCAAATAAACCCCCTGATTAGACAACTGCCCGTTCTCGCAACTATATTTTAGCCAGCGTGGATCACAATATGTGAATATATTAACTCCAAACGCATCTGCTGCTGCTTGAATTTCTAATTCTGTTGCCCAACTGCCAACCTCACGCATTTTGGATGTGCTGAGGTATTCTGACATGGAGGAGGTCAAAATACGCTCATAAGGCACAGCATTGCTCTGCATTTGATGAACCACTGCACGCCTAATTATTGTGTGATGCCTTTGTGTACCACACACAGCTTGACTCATTGCTCTAAAGAAACAGTTTCCGTCACCCTCTATTTTTTCATTGAGACATGGAGCCCCTATCAAACCAATTTGTGTAGACACAACATCTACTTTCTCTGACTGCACATGTAACTGCTCACAAAGAGCTTGTGCAAATTGATGACTAAGAGGATTAAACTGCAGTCGTCCACTTCTTACTTCTTTGACAAAAGCAACGTCTGAATTAACTGCGGTAACATCACTCTTTTTTAATTTTTTGCAAGCAGAAGATCCCTTACGAATCTTACGCTTTGCACCCATCTGAATGTTGGTGCAGTGGACTGAATAGTTGAACTACAACCCAAATCAGTCTCTGTCGTTTTGGGAGTCACTCTTGGACCCAAAGACAGATTACTGCTTTCAATTGGGCCTATGTGAGTGACTCGGACACCAGCGATCTCAAACTGTTTTTGAGACTCAGAAGATCCTTTTGGAATGTTATGCTTTGCACCCATCTGAATGTTGGTGGACTGAATAGCTGAACTACAACCCAAATCAGTCTCTGTCGTTTTGGGAGTCACTCTTGGACCCAAAGACAGATTACTGCTTTCAATTGGGCCTATGTGAGTGACTCGGACACCAGCGATCTCAAACTGTTTTTGAGACTTCTTGAGGAACGCTGCAAATGTCCATATGTATTCAAACACGTGTTCAAGGCCTCTGAAATACAGAACAACACTACGCCCCTCGCCATCGCTCATCCCAGACGCACTGCGTGCATGGGAGTCGACCACTGCGTAGTGTCCACCTTGACCAATGATGGCACATGTAGCGCCATTCATTGTCAGAAAGCATGTGTCATAGTTACTACACATGCTTTCCAGTCCGTATTTTAAAGTGGTGTGCACACCCTCATCAATGAGATCACCCTCAACCACATCCACATCTCCAGACACAAAGTCACTGTATTGAAACAGAAATCTTTGTCCGTCGATAATGGTCTCCTTGGGCAGATCTGGAACCGAAAGTAGTCTGTATCCTCCACTGATACCTTGTTGGTCACGCAGGGAGGTGTACAGATTGTCACCAAGTACAACAACTTTATCCAGGTTGTCGGTCTGCCATGTAAACACGCTGTCAATTTTGTGTTTGGCTATGCCTACCAAACTTACAGCCATGCACTGAAGTCCTGCATATTTAAAGCGTTGATCACCCTGACTGAATGTTCCCCTGACACACCCCATATCCCCATCAATGACTCTAGCCGTCTCCGAATTAACTTCAGCTGCTTTCACAGAAAGGCTTGTAATGCTAAACTTCTGTGCATTCAATGAATTATTGAGATTCCTGATGTAAAACATCAGGTCATTAAGGCATGTGTTGAACACGGCTACAGATGTGCCAAAACTGGATGCTAACCCAGACGCACCACGTGTGCCACAATCAACGACCACAATACAGTCATTGTGTTTAATAATGACACTGGCTGCGGAATTTAGGCTAAACAGACACATGCCATCCCTGGATAAGTGTTCAAGCAGCTTCTCCGACAATACCTGTTCCCCTTCAGACAAATTCAATTCGCCGTACACTGGCAGACCCATATTGACGTTCCACTTACGTCCAAACACACTGGTCTGCTCAACCAACCTGCACAAGTTCTTTGGCTTTACATTCATTTTATGGGCTTCCCCTAATACAAACGAGTTAAGCTTTGACCCTGCAACACGTATGGCATTGATATCTGTACTGCTCCACGAACACACAGGCGCAATCAAATGTTTGATCGCAGCCGCTATAGAACATGCAACAGATATTGTATTGTCAGAAACGGATGCATACCTCACATCAGTCCCTGCGACAACAGCCAGCTGCACTTTTTCTGAACACATGCAAGCATAGCCCTTACCTGTTCTCCATCTGTTGTCATCATCAACATCCACTATCACGCTGGGTGATGGCTCCTTGCTGGATGATGGCTCCACGCTCAGTGATGGCTCTACGCGGGGCAATGGCTCCACTCCTGGCAATGGCTCCAACCCTGGCAATGGCTCCAGCCCCGGCAATGGCTCCTCCTAGAAGAAAATTCATATATAAAAAAACTGCTAAAAACACTATGTGTCTTAAATTGTTTCACAAACGTTTAACTAAATAATAGAAAGATATACAATTACTAATACAAAATGATTATTGTTATATATTAACTTTTGTTTTTCTACTTACCCACACACATATTGAATGGAACTCAAAAGAGAGGTTTCTTGTCATTGATTGTGTACACTTGAAACAACGTTGACTGCATGCAGGCTAACAACTGAAACTATTTTTATTTTAACAATGAGCAAAAGTAACTATGTCAATAAATTAGCATGATTCATTCAAATGTCACTCTGAAAGCACATCGTTCACACAAAGAGCACAGACCTGCTGCTCCACAGCAACTGTCCCTCTACTGGTAGGTGGCCGTAAAATCACCTCCACAACCATGGGAGCTGCCTCCCCCTAAAAAAACAAAACAATTTAGTAAACTTGAGAATAAATAACACCACCGATATTCGTGTAACTTCTTAGTTTTAAACAAGTCCTATATTGCCTTTAAAAAAGAAGAAAACAAGAACAACCTGTCGCTTTGCCAGGGTTTTCTTGGAGGCAGGAGCCCTCTGCTTCAGCTCCAACTTTGCTTTCTAACGTAAGGAAAACAAAATGATTAATCCTCCACTAATAACTCCTTATGGACAGTATAAGTTGTCCTCACTGTAATACATTTAAAGTTTGTCAGGAAGGATACATTTTATAATAGGGCATCAACCAACATACAAAGCAACAAACAAATTACCTTTTGTAGTTTTGGAACCGGTGGTGTGCACTCATCAGGGCCAGGAAGATGGGATGGACTAATCTTGTCCATCTCAACCAACATTGCACTGCTGAACCACACAGGTGTCAGTGGAAGATAACTCTCCTCCAATTCCTGTGAAATAAAAATGAAGAAACACTGTTTTAGAAAAAGGAAAAGAAATGCACATATAAACTGCAATAAACATACCCCAATGATTTCAAAGCATACTACAAAGTTGACCTACCTCCTGCTGAACAGTCCCTGCTTCTTTAAGTGCATCAATGGACTGCTCAGGTTCATCGTGTTGGCTCCTCTGTAAAGATAAATAGCATAGCTTGTGTTAATCAAATGGGTACTCTTCCACCATTATCAAGGCAAACTGCTCAGGGAATATCACTCTTATTGAAAGATGTCTACCACACAATTACCTTCCTGCCCTGGCCACACAGTGTGTGTGTGTGTGTGTGTGTGAGACGCGTTCTCGCGGTAGCCAATCAGCGATGAGAATCTCAGCCTGCCGTCACCTACGTTGAATCAGAAAACCATCAGCTGTTAGCACACAGAGCTTACAGCTCCTCATATCTGTTCAGAAACTGGACAAAAGTTAAACATGAACAAAACACAGACTGTCTGTGTCATGGTGAATACAGTCGCTGTTGTATCTGTGTCTGTATCATGTTCTTGTGAGTGTGGACGGAGCAGATACAATGTTAGCCTGATCGATAAATCAACCCAGGGTTTCTCTGAGCGCTTTTACGTGAAAGGGGCGGGGTTATCAACATTTGACCAATCACAAACCTGGAGAAGCGTACTACTGACAGCGCAGCATTATACTTCATGAATGAAGTAAACTATCATGTATGTTAGACAAATATGAAGAAGATAAACTTTAAACATCCATGATTTTAACACATAATCCAGAGTAAAAGCAGCATAGCTGCAAGGTGAAAATATAACAGCTGGTACAAAAACGACCGAGTGTTTGAATGCATACATTAACAGGTTTGAATGGATCTGACTTTAATTACGTTTGACTCGAGTGTTTCGTCAACTTAATGTGTTGCAGTTCATACTTTGGCATACAGTATGTGACAATGTAAGTGTGCACGACCAGAAACGGCTCGAGAATCTGATACAGATAGGAAATATATGATATGATGTGAGATGATGTGATGTGAATGATAAGTGCGACACGTCTGCACAGTGTCGCAGACTCTACGCAATGCTCTGAGTTGCTTTGCTCCGGTTACTTATCTTGTGGCAGATATTTAAGTAAGCTTGCTTGCTGCAAATGTAATAATATTCAGATTGCTCTGAAGATGGGCAGTGATATTCTATTTTGTTTCATGTTCACACAGTCGGTGATCTTTTGCCGGACCTCTTTTCCTGCATAGCCTACAGCAGTTTAAACTGTATTTATTTTATCCTGTAATATGACTTGATAGCTTTACACTCTGTACACTGAGCTCTGATTGGTCATCAGGCGGTGCTTTCACTGAGTTGGGGTCCTTCTCAGGTCGATTAAATGGAATCCTTGCGTCCCTCACTTACGTCGTTTCCCTGCGTTTAGTCCCTCCCACCAGGGAAGCATGGAGAGACGCAAGGAAACCACGAGAAGCAGGGAAATTAGTTTTAAGAGCAATGGGACGTCCTTTCCTCCGGAGCGTCACGTGAAGCGACGTCCGTTTGTGATGACAGCAGCTCTGTCCCCGTTATTTTCACAAACACCCCCGCCTCTGTTAGTACACATTACTGACACAAACATTTGTATCATCTGTTGTAGACCCAAATACATTAAATAAAATAAGAACTCATTCTCAAAAAAGATGAACGCCATTCTTAAAATGTATAAACGAACAATAGTTGGATTAATATTGATTAGAGTGCACAATAGAAATAAAATAATTCAGAGAAGAAAAAGAGATATGTTATCTATCAAAACCCAGTTAGATTGACATTCATTAATCATTGGATTGCACACTTTGTTTGTGTGGATATGTAGCACATTAACATGTTAAATAGCACTTAATGACTGACTGAATGGAAATGACAATAAATGAAAATGTAAAACGAAAAAGCGATCATGAAAATGTTTCCAATAAATGAATAAAATAATTTTTGACCACTTTGTTGTTCAGATATATCACATATTTGTAACTGAATGATGCATTAATTGAAACAAAACACAGTATAAACTGAGGAGTGAGTCCCGTGAGTTTCATGTGTTTTCTTCACTCCTGGGAAACTGCTAATGCTAACCTGAAGTTGACTGCGAAAACCGGAAGTCGAGTGTGTGAACATCCGGTTTTCAGAATAAAGCAGCTTTCAATTTGAACAGTGTATTCATTTAACTCCACATAACTCAATTTCACATGCTCCAAACGGCCCCAAACTTCACATGTGTACAGCCCTAAAGACATATTTGTGTCAGTTTTGAGATTTAGTCAAATGTCGTTGCTATGGTAACAAAATGGTCGCCGTGAAACACGGTTTTCTCATAACTCCAGTTAACATGCTCCAAACGGCCCAAAACTTCACAGGTTTGATACCGATGCAGCCCTCAACACATCTAGGTGTATTATGGGGTGTCATCAAATTCTGTTTCCATGGCGACAGATCCCTCGCCATGAAACACAGTGTTGTCATAACTCAATGGAAAATGGTCCAAACGGCACCAGACTTCAGATGATGGCTAATGGTCCGGCCCTGAACAGCTCTACGCCAATTATGGGATGTCATCATATGCCGTTGCCATGGCGACAGATCCCTCGCCATGAAACACAGTGTTGTCATAACTCCATGGAAAATGGTCCAAACTGCACCAGACTTCAGATGACAGTTAATGGTCCGGCCCTCAACACATCTGGGCGTATTATGGGGTGTCATCAAATTCCGTTGCCATGGCGACAGATCACTCGCCATCAAACACAATGTTTATGATACTGCTGTAACTCGTACGTATGTATGTACGTTGTCCGATCGGCCTGAAACTTCCCACGTTTGCCAACGGCCGAGTCCTCGAGACACCTACACACACACCTCAACATGCGGACAACAGCCTGCGGAGCGTCGAAGACCCGCTCAACGCTGCTTGCAGCTTTAATTCTATTTACTTTTGTCTAATGCTGAAAACAGTGCTCTAGTGTAATCTTATTACCACATGTATTCCATCTCTTACAGTCCCAGATGTCTTCTTCTTCTCAACACATAATATCCTCTGTTGTCCCCCTGTGTTCCTCTCGGTTCTGACAGATGCCTCATATTGCCAGACAGCTTGTAGAAAAAGCTCCCTGATAGGCTGTGATGAGAGTGTGATGGCTGATCCACTGTGGCACTTTATTACCTAAAGGGGCGTTTTCATCTCGTCTCAGTGTGCTCAATCAATGTAAATCTGTCCGGCCAGGGAATTTATGTCCTACATGATGAAGTGCTTTGCTTCACTGTGCTGCATTCATTTGACAGGGATGTGATGTAGACAACACCCCTTTTTTTTGTTGCAAAATAAGTGAGGCATACAAATGCACTATAAATCGCCCAGTCTATTTTTAGAACCCTAGAGCTACAGGTCTCCTAATGTTACAGTATCTATTTTCCCCTCACATTTGTTACATTACTTCTACTTTGTGTCAGTTCATCAGAATGACCACAGTGCTGTGCCAGTGTACTCCTCTGTGCTGACCAGAGCTGAGAGAGAGCAGTTGCTAGGAGACACCTCCTCCCTGCCCAATGGATGTCTGTGTAGCCCATTGTAAAAGTGTGTGTGTGTGTGTGTGTGTGTTGGAGAGAGACAGTGAATGAGACAGAGTTTGATTCTGAATAAGAGTAATGATTAATGACCATGGCCGATTTACAAGAACTTCATACTAATTATTGTCTAAAATACTAATACCTTTTTGCTAAATTGCAGTTTCATAAACAAATGAAAGCACAGGTGAAATATTATAAACGGTATCTCCCACAGGTGCAAGTATGGTGTATGTCCTCTGCAAAACTCTTACTTGAACTTCATACATTACCCTCTTCTTCATTTGTTAAAATAACATTTCAGTTGCAAGCAGACATTTTGTTAGTTTGATCTCTTAGCAGCTGCACTGGACCCAGTCCCATAGAGGGAGATCCCAAAATGCAAGTGTAATCAAACAAGGTGCAAAGAAGCGCCTTCACTGCCATGTTGGATCTCCTTTGAGGGAATGCCTTTTCATTGATTTGCCCTTGATTGCTTAGTTATGTTAAATCAAGAAAATCCGACTTGGATTAAACACATTTTTCTCTTGTGGGAGAGGGAGGACAGCCTTTTTCTTGTTTTATTATAAACTGATGATTCATCTTGCAGCAAATCCCACAAAGTCCGCCTGCGTGATAACACAATACACACATGGTACGTATAGACCTGGCAGTATTTTGGACTTTAGAACCTATGCTTCTACTCCACACTTCAGAGAGAAATATTATTATTTTATCTTCACTGCATTTAATTGCCAAATGTATTTAATACATTCATAGAACATGTACTATTCTGAAAATGGGTCTGAAATTGTTGGCACTTGAAGTAGTGCTTTTGTACTTTTACTAAAGTAACATGTTGATTGCATGACTTTACTCCTCAGACTATTTCTACATTATGGTTCTACTTTACTTTCTTTTAAGTGAAATATGTGAGTATGTCTTTGATCACTGGGTTGAGGCAGCAAATAAGACCTATGTTCTTCTCATTTAGCTTCTACACCGTGATTGTCTGTTATCAATAATAACAAATGGCGGTTTTATTCACCCTTGTCTTAATGCACTCTCATGCATCTCTTGTGACTTCCCTTCTGCCTTTTTAAGTTGATCCTTGTCCCCTGAGCCTCTCTGTGTTTATGCTTGTGTTCAGTTCCTTCTGTTGCCATGCCGCGCTGTGAAGCAAAGGTTAACTCTAACACATTGTCTCCGCTGGAGTTACTGCAGGAGAAGCTGTGTAGCAAAGAGTGTGATAAAGGTTGTGTTAGCAGGGTGTGAAGTCAACTCGCTCAAATAGTTCATAGTTGGATGTGATGCAAAAGTGTGAATGGGACATTGTTGTCATTGTACAAGTGACTTTCTGATTCAATCTCAAGAAACTCTACTTACTCTTTGGACCTGCTATAATATGTATGGCCATGCAAATGTGTTGCTGTCTCTATTAAATACTCCTGATCAGATCAAATTACTCAAATCACATATTAGAGTAAAACCTTCAAACAATTGCTCTGTGAACATGGTCTGAGTTAGAGGTCCTATTTATTTCCAATATATTCCGACCGCAGCTATCTTGGTTACTTGACGTCACCAGGGTGTAGAATCATCCGTTATTTGGACGAAACACAGGGATTGTCTATTGAATATTTGTGATGTAGAGTTCTGCGCTCATAAAAACCAGAGAGCCCCATTATGAAACACACACTTCATAACAGAGATAAAATCACAGTCTCTATGGTGAAGCTCACAGAAACAAAACACTGATTACGCTCCAGTGCCCTGTACTACGAAGCAGGATGTTCGCTTGGCGAGGTAACTGCAGGGTTAACTCTGGGTTTCCGGTGTTGTGTCAAATGATGCACCCCCGTCGTGAAATGCACCCCTTGACACGGGAACGTGCATTTGAACGTATAGTCCGCTATTCTATGTTGCCTTTTTGATGGTTGGGTTGTCGAATCCTGGATTTTGCATTCATTCGTCACTTATTTTTCAGTTAATTTTTAATTTAATATATGTTTTTATTTAATTGTGACGTCCTGTCTGTATACTTGTGCTTGTACTTGTGCTTTACAATGTATTGTTTATTTTTACATCAAGTGCTTGAGGGTGGGATTAATAGAAACATTTGGAAACCTGGTTGCCACGATATGCACCCCTTGCTATCTCTGACAATAAACGTGTCACATACATGAAACTTGCTCCATTTATTGGTACTAGTTCTACAACTATACCCTCCAAAGTGCTTGAGGGTGTTTCTTACTCCTTACTTGCTACCCTTTTCCCTCAACCTATCCTAAGGGAGTGCATGTACGTAGACACGTTGTGCCTCTCCACCTCTGTTCCCTACTTCTTACCTACCACCCTTTTCCGTCTACCTATCCTAAGGGAGTGCATGTACGTAGACACGTTGTGCCTCTCCACCTCTGTTCCTTACTTCTTCTCAACCTATCCTAAGGGAGTGCATGTACGTAGACACGTTGTGCCTCTCCACCTCTGTTCCTTACTTCTTCTCAACCTATCCTAAGGGAGTGCATGTACGTAGACACGTTGTGCCTCTCCACCTCTGTTCCTTACTTCTTCTCAACCTATCCTAAGGGAGTGCATGTACGTAGACACGTTGTGCCTCTCCACCTCTGTTCCTTACTTCTTCTCAACCTATCCTAAGGGAGTGCATGTACGTAGACACGTTGTGCCTCTCCACCTCTGTTCCTTACTTCTTCTCAACCTATCCTAAGGGAGTGCATGTACGTAGACACGTTGGTTTAGCTGCTATAGGCTTAGACTGTCGGTGGACACCTTACTTCTTCCTTCTGTCTGTCTGTACCTGTGTACTCTCATGTTCCGATTAACCCAGCCTCCCCCAAATTTTATTTTTTGTGTCTATATCTACGCCGGGATCCTGAGTCGAGGCTGATCCTGTTGCTGTGTCCTGTGTCCTGGATCCTCTATCCTGAGTTCTGGATTGAGTCCTGGACTTCGAGTCGTGGCTGAACCTGTCTCTGTGGTCCTGCCTGACTCTCATCATACTACTTCCCTGATGGCTCCCACAGGATTGTTGACATCCTCGTGGATTCATCTTCTTATTATAGACACATGCATTTCCAAACATTTGGTCTACCTACGCTGTAAAATGTATTATCTCTTCGATTTACACACGGCATCTATTGCACGTCTGTCCGTCCTGGGAGAGGGATCCCTCCTCTGATGCTCTCCCTGAGGTTTCTCCCATTTTCCCTTTTAAACTGTGGGTTTTTCTAAGGACAGAGGGTGTCGTTTTCTCATACTGATATTCTGTACAAACTGTGCTGTTGTATTTGTTGTAATGTGTCTTTATTGTAAAGTATTTTTACTGTATGTACAGCACTTTGGCTCGACCAAAAATCGTTTTAAAAATGTGCTATATAAATAAAACTTGATTTGATTTGATTTAATAGAAGCATCTTTTTGTGGGGGGTGCTTTTTACGGCAGGCCAGGGGGTGCATTTCACGACGGGGGTGCATCATTTGACACAACACCGGTCCTACGATGCGGGTTCACTTCTTACCGGGGTAGATCTCCATGGTAACTTGTGCTGAACGGCTAGCCTGGTCCGGAGCAGGTTAGGTTCCAGGATAAGAGATCAACTCAGTGAAAGCACCGCCTGCTGACCAATCAGAGCTCTGTGTGCGGAGTTTAAAGCTATTGAGTCATATTACAGGATAGAGGAAATACAGAAAAACTGCCGTTGCAGGAAAGATGGCCGGCAAAAATCAACTGACTGTGTGAACGTGAAAATTAATAGAATATCACAGTCTCCCATCTTCAGAGCAATCTGACTAATATAACATTAGCGTTAAGAAAGCTTACTTACATATCTGCCACAAGTTAACATAAGTAACCGGATCAAAGTAACATTACGTACAGTCCGCGGCACTGTGAGTGCAGACGTCGATGTATGTCCCATTATCATTCATAATATCACATCATAATGTAGGCCTATCATATATTTCCTTATCTGAGTCAGCTTCTTCAGCCGTATGTGACACTTACAGTGTCACATACTGTATGCAGAAGTATTATTTTAAGCAACACATTAAGTTGATGAAACACTCGAGTCAAATGTCCTAATTAAAGTCAGATCCACTCGTGTCTTAGACGGGGCAGTGACATCCTAAACCTGTTAATGTACGCATTCAAACACTTTTTATTTTTATATATTTTTATATATCTGAGACCTATGCTATTGCCTAAAAATAGCATGATAGGTGACCTTTAAGATATATTTTATATTGTGATATTTACTGGAAATTATGTATATCTCCATGGCAATTCTTCTTCCAGCTTATCTTTTTTAGGTGTTTGAAGTCAAACAAGGAAGTTTACTATTGATAACTCTTTTTTAAACTTCACATATTAGCCATTACTCGTCCCTTAGCAGCAGAAAACTGGACTTTCGAGAAAAGTGGAACAAAAACAACCTGCCAGTTAGGACATTTCATAGAAAACAGAATTCAGTTAGGACAAAGTTTAATGGACATTATGTACTAAACTATATTTGAATAGTTTGTACCGTTGTGTTAGAATGAGGAATAAAACACCAACTTAAACCGCCCTACAGTGTTAATGTGCTGTCACGGAAACTCTGATTAGCTTTGTGTTGTCCTGTTAAGGACTAATGCATGTTTCTGCTCTTACTGTTTTAGTTCACTTTCACACCTCACAGTCATCCACACTGTAGGCAGCACTAAATGGAAAAGTAGCGACCAACTGATGAAAGACGTGGAGCATTTAGTGGATCATTTAGTGGATCATTCAATCAATGAGTAATGATACATTTAAAAAAATACTCATTCCCTCTTTGTACAACCACAATTCAATTGCTCTCTATTTGTGTAGAACTGAGTGTGATCAAACCAAGAACTCATTCATTCATAGCAATCTTTGTCAGGTCTTTTCAACTCTTTCTTCTTACTTACCATGAACCTGTGTGCTGACTCATAGAGCCTTTTTTTTAAATAAATCTCCACGGCAATAAATCTGCCAGATTCATTACCAAAAATAGTGCAGTTCTTGTGCATAGTGTAAAGATTAATACTTCACACTCTGCACAATAATTATTCATCTTCATAAACCCATTTATGTGCCACTGGTTTAAGCTGGAAAATATGACGTTTTACACAATTAGAAGACATATTTTCCTGGCAGGTGAGACAGTAAAAAGGAAAAACGTCAAGGTAATTTACCAGACGAGACAGGAAGTCAAACATCACTAGATGAGTGGACTGCGAATACAGTGCAGATTTGGTCTCACAAGTTGTCAAGCTGTCAACAACCCTGTAGTCTCCGATCAATAACACCGCTGTTTGAACTCCATCGTTGTCTGATTGATGGAGACCTGTCAACCTGTCCATCTTTACAGTGTTGGTGTCAGTGGGGGGGAATAAAGCATGCATAGCTTGCATGACAGATTGCGAGGCATTTCCATAATCAATACCTAATGTGAGGTAGTTGGAATGATTTGTCTTCTTCTTTTAAGATGTAAATACTTTTCATGTTCTTCGATCCTAACCTATGGATCAATAATCATTTTTCCATATTTAATGTTTTAGACCATCTTTAACCATGTTAGAGGGAAGAAAGGAAAAAGCAGTACATTGAGTTTTCCTGTAGACTCTCTATTTCCTCAAGAGTATCCACCCTGTAGTCAGCGTTTTCTTCGCTCTCTGTGAAACAGCAGAGCATATTTAAGCTCCAAATATATAAATGCAAATTGACAGCAGCTCTTCCCACATAATTACTATCTTATATATGTGAGTCAGTTGTGTTTGAGAGGCTGTGAAATATGGGTTATATCAGACACTATGACAGCAACTACTGTATACTTTTAGCTGACCAATGGCTTTCATTTTATACTACCAGGAAAAAAAGTTCTGAGAATATGCTTATTGGAAAAACTTAAGGGGTGGAATAGAATCAGTCACATCAAATAAAATAGTTACAAAGATTCTGTACCAGATGGCATTTAGAAAAGAACATTTGCAAAAACCTTCCCTCCCATCCCCAGTGATAGAACATTTAGAAGAGAACGGAGAAACTTAATTAGCATTGCTTTTTAGTTGCACATTTTATTATATGAAGTCAATTTGGTCTCTATTTATTGTAAAGTGAATGGCGCCGCTGAAAACACCATACAGTAAGTCTTCATAAGTTATTCAGTTCTAATAAAAAAGCAGTGTATTGGAATGAAACAGGAAGATGTTCATAGATAAATCTAACATAGATTACCAAGAAAATCCAATTTAAATGATATCTGATTGATGTTTATATCAATCTAAATGATGTCCCTGTGATACTCAACATCACACCGCAAGACTTGAAACAAAGGAGTTATCACAAAGCTGGTGGACGAGCTCTCACAGGTAGAGATACAATATTATAAATCTGATAGTTGACATAATGGAATAAGTCACGAGTAGAAAAGAAAAGAGAGTAAATGTGGAGCTTTTCTTCTTGCCAGCCTCTATTGATTCTCCTCCTTCCTGTGAGAAAGGCTTGACCAGAAAGTAGTCATGAATAAATCATGGGGCAGCAAAGCATGAAAGAAAATATTGAAATGAGCACTCAAAATGGCTAAAGGTGAGCAGATGGAGCAAGATCTGCTAACTTCTCTGTTTCTCCAGTACAAACTCAAGACTTTCCCTGCTGCCTTTTCTTCTCCCTGAATCCATGGGATCACCTGACCAGCTCTGTCTGAGGGATGGATTGACGGAGTTGCCTTTTCCCACTAGGCGTGCTGTAGGATTGGCTCAATAGGCTTCACTGAGAGCCTGGCTGTGGGGCTGGAGTACACTGACGGCTTATTGACATTCAGCTTGGCCACTGCAGCTGACCTTTGCTTCTCCATACGTTATTCTGCTGTTAATGAGGAGAAAGGTTGATTTCTTCCCCAATCCCAGAGCTATGTGTTTTTGTTCTAATTGGCGAGCTGCTATTCCTGCAAAACGGCGGCGAGGAAGGACTGTAGCCATGTGGTTAGGATCTGTCTGGGATATCAGGACCAAGAGGTTGATATTTCAACTTAGACATTAGCATCGGTATCCAATCATAAGTCTGATCACCGTAGGACTTGGAGACACAGGGTGTAAATATACAGGAATGAACCCGACCCCGGTCTAATGCCGCCTCGGGTCGATGGAGTCTGACCTGCCATGATTAAGTGGGTAATGTTCCGGCCTTTAAAATGCATTTAGCTTTCTTCCTGCTGTGTTCCTGGATGCTCTCCAGGGAACGACCTTCCACCTCTGGAGGAGATGACTTTGAAGTGCCGTGTTGTCCTGAGGATTCAGCGTCAGGCCTCCAATTTAGATTTGCAAATGTATCATTGGCAATGACAACATACCAAGCTGTCGCCAATTATTCCAAAAGCAGCATCCTGGTTTATAATTTGCCTTTTTCTTTCCTATCTTGTAGCTCTACTTTGTATACGCACATACATAAGAATGGTATTGATATATTCTTATGTGACTCCTGGCGAGAAAAAACACATTTCCCAAAATGTCTACTTTAAGTTTATTTGTTGGTGAAATTGTCTTCTGGTTATTCTCAAAGCAGGCATATTATATTAGACTGCAGCCTCGTAAAATCAAACGAAAGCCTGCGGACAGTGGTGGGCTCCATCTTTTTTTCTAGTCTGAGGAATTCTAAAGACTTTCTCTTTAAATGCCGCCCCCAGCCCTTCCTTTTAAAACACCCCCCTATATTAAATCACCCAGGTGAGAAAATGGAAAAGGAGTGTCTCCTGTGTTAGGAAACTAAAACGAAATGTAGGATACGGCAGAACTGAAAGAAGTACATGTATTTGTCATCAAGGCATCGGAAGACCACATGATATTGAATTGTTCAAAATCAGAGCCAAACTCTACGTGACAGTGAAGAGGATTGTGGCTCTAAGTTGATTTCCCTTATTGTATTAACTCAGAGATTCTTTCGAGGGACAGTGGGGGTTTACTGGAAAGTGACTGATAGCGTGGAGTCCTAGGAAGTAGTCTGAGCCCAGGGTATCTGTCAGATTCTTGGCGCAGCGAGCACAGAGAGCTCTAGAGGCAGCTTGGCAGACACAATCACAGTTGTTGGCCCGGAAGAAAACAATTCATAACAGTTCTGATCATTCCTCTGATTAGCATAGTCTTCCCCTGTTGTCATGGAATTGTAAATCAAATAAGTATTTTCTTTGCCCTGTAATTATTTTTCCAAAGCCAATAAGGATTCTTTTAAAGTTACACATTATATTGTTGTAAAACAGTATATGAGACATATTTCTTGTGACAATCAGTCAGGAGCAAGTGTCTCAAGACTTGGAGAATCGTTCAGGTTATCTGTCACCCAAAGGACATTTGGTCCAATCAATGCTTACATTTCTTCCTTATGAAAGTGTTTCATGAGACTTTCTTCAGCAGGAAACTGATATTAGAAAACCAGACGGTCATGATACAAAGGTTATCCTATATTGATTGATTATCATCTATCCTTTCATCTAAACATTTTCCAAAACTAACTAGACACCACTTTGGTGAACTGACCCTTCAAGAACTCTCGAACCCAAATGAAACTAAATAGAATAATTGCTCTGGGTTCCACCCCGAACCGTCGTTGTGTACAAACTGGATAAAGACGCGGGCTTTTTGTTGTTGTTCAGGAGTTGATCCCGCCCCTGCCCCCGCCTAAGCGTGCTTTTGCTCTAGCCGGACAATTTTTTGGTGCTTGAAACGAACCGGATTCCGGAGCTAAGAGGCTGCTCCGCTGCGGTGTGAACAGGGAAACCCGGAGCTCCAGCTCCGAACCGGCCCTGAAACACCGTTGGTGTGAATGAGGTAAGAGTGGTACGAGCCAAACGTCAATAAGTGTTGATGTGCTTGTTTACTTACTGTCGCTGCTGATCCCCCTCTGCAGTGATATCTCTTGATTACATGTCGACAACAGTTTTGTATTCATGCATGTACCGAGTCACGCATTGAACAGGGCTTCGCTCTCATTTCATGCCTGAAGGCTTTGGCTAATTAGCCTTTCTGTTTAATTCTAAACTTTCCACACCCAAGACGACTAAATCAGCCTGCCAGGGCCTGTAATTTATACTTCCGCTGAGAGTACTAAATATAAAGGGTCCAGTGCTGCCGATGCTGGACCAGGGATGTTCTTTTAGGTCTATTGGAGGAGAATGGAAGTTCCTTGGCAGTGGTATCGAGGAATACTTCCCTGTTGTTTTGGATGAGTCACAATTATCAGCTCATTCATTAACTCTGTGATTCATTCATCAGTCTGTCAGTTTTACCGTCTGTTTCTTCATTTATCCCTTTCTCTGATGCTTTTTCTGAGCTCATTTGAATGAATTGTCCTACCTTTTTTATTTGAAACTATTTTCACCAGTCCCTAAGGTCAAAGAAAGACAGTTTTTAATCAAAAGATTGCACTTCTTGTCCCTTAAGAAGCACTCCAGCTCACATCTGTAATCACCTCCTGCAGACTTATTTTTCTGTGTGTAGTATCCAACCAGTGCTCCATCCAGGTCTTTAACCCTAACCAATTACAGCTTCAACTGTTGCTACGTCTCTTATTCCATTTGTACACTCCAGAGATTGTCCTCGGCATCACTTTCAGCTCTAGAAACCGTGCCAAACCCCCCCAAAGCCCCCAGAGGAAGACGCCAAAGCTTCTTCCCCCGCACCAGCGTAAATAACCAGTCTAGCACTGGTGAGATTCGCTGGTTTCCAGTCTCTCAGGACCCAATGTGTATCCTGCCCTTGACATCCCTTGAATTATGTATGTCTGCTGCCAATCTGGCCTCTCAGCAGGCCCAAGACACTTTGCCTTTGAAATGGAGAGCCCACGACATTCAGGAGGAAATAACGCATTGTTCAGAAGACAGTGGGGCCACTCGGGCATTTCATACATGCCATCTGTTGAAAAAATCATTTTATGCCGCTTAAATTACCAAGCAGGTGGTTAAAGCAGTTTGCAAAACCTCAATAGCTGTCTGGTAATTGTTAAGAGTCGACCAGGGGGACACTTTTTTTAGAAGTATTGTTTTAATCGCTTTGAGAATAGGAAGGAATACTTCCATTCACTCAAAATATATGATTTGACTTGAGTGGATAACCATTCATTGCCTCAATGCATACTCCCATGATGCACCAGACAGGTGGTCCATCATTCCGCCAAACCATAGGAATCACTGCAGGTGAGAGTACAAGGCCCTCTGACATTAGCCTCATGAAACCTTTATGGGGACGCCATCCATCAGCTGTCGGCTGAACAGAGCAGAGAGTCCTTGAGGAGGGGGGGGGGGGGTTCTTATCCATGATAGACCCTGCGATCTTGTTTATCCCACATAACAAGATTCATGTGAATGATGTCAGACATGATGCTGCGACAAGCTGGGTGTCTGGGGAACAGATTTCTAAACGGCGGGGCGGACTGGATAGACGGGCAGAGTGATCCTCAATCTTGGAGATATTTTTAACGCTAATGGAGAGAATGACAAAATATACAGAGATGAGATTGACTGACGGCTTTGGGGCCTTGTAATATTGCACATGTGGGTTTGCACTTTATGAAACAACTTCCCTTTGCACAGAAATAATGTCACTCGGCACTTTAGTAGTGAACAGTTTGCACTTTATCAGCGTGATTTGCACAGTACAGTTTGGCATTGCATATTTGCATATTTTTACATAATTTATACTATTTACTGATGTAGTATTTATTAAATGATTCAACCGTATTAATTGGAATGTCGCCTGGCAGATGCTGGTCGGGTCCTCGGCTCCACCTGAAAAGAGAGGGGAGTTAGCGAGAGCGCCGAAAATGTTTATGATTGTGTAAGAATGACATGCGGTTGATATTAGATCATTGTGTGCAATAAAATGTTTCAGCGTGTATTATATATCATGACGTTAAGTTGCATTAATTGTATAAGTGAACACTGAGCAAAGTTTACATCTATCACTTACCCATGCTGTCTCGTCCTGTGTCCGCTACAGTGTGTTCGGCCAAAAGGTCCTCGGGTGGAACAAACACTGACAAAGAAGGTTCCGGGACGAACCAAGTGGCGAGATAGGCGCAGGGGTTTCTGTTTTAGTTGGGAGTGCATTTATATTTATTCTGATCAGTTGTAATGTTTGTTTTGGGGTTAAATTAGCAGATGGACAACTAATGATGGTATGAACATAATATTGTGGATGTTCTTTATGGCAATTGGGATGATATGTGTTTTATTATCATTACCTGTGAATGGTTCCTCCCAATTAAATCCTCGGAAGATCCTCTATAAATGAGCCAGACTTCAGTCGGAGAGAGGGCGGTGAACATGTTCAGAGAGCGGGGAACATGTAGAGAGCTGTGAACACCTCCATGTTGGCTATCTGCCTCCTATCGTTGTCGATTAATTCACTGGAAATCCAGCCGCTAAAAGGGTCAGTCTCACAGACATATAGCCAAAGTCCTACGCATTTACCTAAGATACAATATTGACCACATTTCTTACTGTATTAAAACTCTTATGATAAAGATTACTTTATTTGTTATAAGTCATAAGAATTTGACAGATAGCTATGACCACTCGAAGGGACATGCAAGAAAACATGTGGTAGATATTGGAAGGAAAGAGTTGTTTAGTTTAGTTTGTTACCAACAAAAATATCTAAAACTTTTTTAGCTCAGACTCTGCCAACAGCAACAATAAATAATTTAGCAAGCATTCAAAGAGATATTCCCACAATAATCCAATAAAGCTATGTTCGTCAAAGAATTTGTCCAAATTACATGTTGAACATACTCTTCGTGAATTACATTTCATCTTCCCTCTATCGATTATTTCTGATTCAGTATTAAAACAAATCTGTTATACTTCAGCAACAATGATTAGACTTAAGCGCTTCTCTATAACTCTTCTTTGATTGTTAATGCTCAAATTCATTCAAAGAAATAATCATAATTGAAAGTCATTTTACGTGTAGATACAGTTTTTTTTATTTTGGTATAGACAGTGGTTTTGACTAACCGCTCAAAGCACTTCATTATGATGGAAGTGAGTGCTACTGGGCGGTAGTCCCCCCATTATGTGGAAACTTGCCAGCTAACCAGAGCAGATATTTCTCAGAAAAGTGGAAATTGCCCAGAGACCAGAGCTTTGCTCCATTTGCACCGTGAACGCTGTTCCAGTGGCTGCTGAAGTGCTCTGCAGAGGGACATAGTGAAGACATTAGAATCTCATGAACGGTGTATTTCATCAGGCATCCACTGAAATGTGTCGCGGCATCATCTGGAGCATTGAGAGAGACAATAAAAAAAAACGGTAAAGTACAAGACAGCATCATTACAGCGACATTACATGCATGAAACGTCGCTTAAAGCACAGTGAAACACCAGGGAATGCTTTTGTCTTACAGGCACCAGACTGCCAAAAAACATTCACTCACACCCTTTACTGGAGAAATCCCACTTGGCCAATATTTGGTATTTGAAGTACTGTCATTCATAGGGATATAATTGTAGTATATTTCTATTAGATTTCCAGTTAATCAAAGCAGATTGCGCGGGACGCTCGCTGCAGGATATGCATGTGTGACCTGAGTGTGACTCATGCAAAAGCAATCAACAACTCCGCTCTGTGGTTGCCATGTTTGCGTGGAAGCCATCTGTCTTTACACCTCAGAGTCCTCTATTTTCTGAAAACCTCTGACACAGAGTGTACGAAGAGACTTTTTCTTTCTGAAACCGTCTGAACGTATATCGTGATTACGCATGCCGCTCCTTCCTTCGCTGTGTCAATATTAGTCACCGGGTGATGAGGGGGAGGGTGGTGGTGTACGAGGTGGGGGCTGCCTATGATTGCTTTCAAGCAGCTGACTCTGGCCCCTGTGGGAGGATGTTTAAAACCCAGGAAGGAAGTGTGTACCTGTGTGTGTGTGTAGACGCATCCCGGGACGTGTGAGGCATGAGAAAGGAGGTCCGATAGCCCCCTCTCTGCAGCGCGCTCCCTCCCTCCACCCGCCGCCCCGGCTTCATTAGCAGCTGTCTGTCAGCTGGGCCCCATACACCGCTGGATGGTTGCCTGGCAACTGGGACCCTGCTTGGCCAATCAGTGGCGAATGCAACAGGAGTTGTCTCCTTGAAACATAAAAGAGAGAGACAGAGTTCTCCTCCAATGCAATTGATTTTGCGTCGTCGTCATTCACTTCAAGGGCGAGTGAGGCGTCCGAACAAAGTTGTGTTAACGGGCCGCCGTTTAGACGGAATTTTCCAGCGTCACAAGCACTCCCCACAACCCGTCATGAACACATCTTCGAGAAAGTTAAGTCCTGAAAGGCAGGGAGCAAAAGCTGCAAATCGGACCTCTGCTCTCCTCACCAGAGAACCACACCCTGCTCTCAATCAGGGATGTGACGCACAGCAGCGGCGGAGGGCAAAACATCCCGCAGTATGCGTCTGGGGCCATTTGCTCCAGATAATGCACCTGTAGATAAGATGGTAAAGACGGCCATTAGAGAATGCGCTCGGTGAATCATTTCTAAACACGGCCGTGAACTAATGGCCCAGGCTGAGGAGCGCGGGCGATGCGTCATTGTTCTGATCATCAACATCAGGACTTATTCCTCTCTCGGTCACCTCTTTTAGGTTTTGCTGACCTCTCCGTTCATTGATCCAACGCGTTCTCTGCTCTGTGGTGTTGTTCGTCTTTCTGTCACGCTGAGCTTGAGCACAATGACAGGGGGTCTTTTCCTGGGGTGCTTCGTGATTTGTTACAATTTCATACCGAGCAGACCCATTGATCTTCATTTTTTCCCGGTTTTATTCGCACTCATGTTGCTGAGAGACTGTCAGGTGTTCACTGGGGTCTACCTGCGTGTGGTTCAACACTGTATCTGCTTTTTTTTTTTTTTTATGTCTTGTGGAATTATTTAGCAAGTAAGAAGAGAGATTGTCTCTAAGTTAATTTCTCCACCTCCCTTTCTCCGTCACCCTGCTACAAAAAGTCAATTGGATTTAAAATTGCGGAGGAACGCGCTCGATTAATACTTAATGGCTCCAGCAGGCGAGCTTGTCTTTGTGTCCGTGTGAGGTATGATGAGAGCGGTATTCAGTACGTGTGCCGCTGACCTCTGACACACGGCCTCTGTGAGGGACGAGCTGAGATTTCTGATGTGATCGTTTCCATGACGTCAGACTGGTTCTATTTCCCCTTTGTTTCAGACGGAGAAATAAAGTAGATAGTCATTGGCTGTGCGAGTGTACAGTAATGTTTTGCACAGTCTTGGCACTAAGAAAAAGTTATAACTATCCACTATCCAACTATCTTATTTGTATTTCCCCCTCTCTGGAGTAAGTCTCTCATTTGAAAGCCCAAAGAAGGAGACCAATATTTTATCACCCAGACCCCTGCATTGCCTCTAAAGTGTTTTTTCTATCCATGTATGAGCTAATAATTCTGCAGATGTAGCTTCCTGTGTGTGGCTTCAGTAAATTGCACACTTCCTTGACCTTTCTTCTTCTAAGTGACTGGCGGGAGTGAAGAGGCTGGAAAGAAGAAGGGAAAACACACCCACCTTATTGCGGTAATGGCTAAAGTCTGTATACCTGGAAAAGGGCAAGGTTACTTTGTCCTCTTTCTCCGGCTCCAGGAACTGAGGTCCACCACTTTCGTCCATTGAAGCCCCTTCATTAGGTCATGGTTTCCCGCTATATGACCTGAAAAACGAAAGATTTGTTGCATTAGATGTACATTGTGTTGAGAGCTAATTAGCAAATGTTAGCTTGATGACATACTAAACTTGATGCACACATTACCGCTCAACAGTTGTGTTTAACCGTGCAAGGTATTTATAACTCACTAGTAAGGTCATTGGTGAATAACACTTTACAAACTCACATTCAACTCTTTCTGCTTTCTACACACCCATTCGTCCCGAAAAGTGACATTTCCCATCTGAATAAGCCTTTGAATGAGGACAAAGATCTCTCAGTGTTGAGGTCAAGAGAGGTGGAGAGAGGTTTTCAGAGAACAGGTAGATAAAGAAATGTATTTCCGAAAAGAAGTTCCCTTTGTCAGGGCCCAATCTGCCGTCTCCTGACCAAGATGACATGTTACTTTCCTCAGAGTGCCATATTCTTTCCCCATCCAGTTATCTATCCAAATGTACGGCAACATTTATCAGAATTCCAGTGCAATGGCCACATGGAATGTAAATATGCTTTTTGCCATCCACACTGTGCCTTAAATCAAAGTGTGTTAATGTAAACATGGCCATAACTTTTCTCTCACATTAAGTTCAAAGTCAAATGCTAATGAGATGAAACATACGACCTAACAAGAACTGTGAGCATATGGCAGCAGTGTAATGATTCTTATGGTATGAGTAGTTCCGCAGCACAGAGCGCAGGTCAAGTCCGCATGAATTATTGGCAGCTGTACGGTGCCATTTGTTTTCCTCCATGTTGAAATGTCCAGTGAGTGCAGTCGCTGAGGTTCTGAAATGTGGCAGTGTGTGATTGAACAATAACTGTCAGAATAGCCGATTTAACGAGGTACTCCACCACCTTTAACGCGTCAGACATTACAGGCATGTCGGTCCTTCCTTTTTCTTTTTTAACCTATCTAAAAATTCCAAAAAGAAAGATCCCAAATTGTAGTTGAATCAGTTATTAATATTATAGATCGTCATTTATCATGCAGTTTTCTTTTGTTTTGTATCATCGTATAGTGAAGTCTATGGGTTTTCGGTTGGAAATCACAAGCATTTTCGCATCTGTTAGTTAGAATAAGAAGCACTTCCAACCGTTTGGCAGTGTTACCCTTTCAGCACGTGTGCCTGCGCTTTAAAAAGAAAAGAATACTATCACTGTTTAACGTGGAGATATGGCTTGTGTGTTTAAGGAAAGTGGGGATTTTTCTATACGGTGCAATAGCGTTGCCGTCTCAGGGGGTGGGCTCAACAGATAAAGAGATTTACAGGGGGCCAGACACCTGTAATCCCTCTCCGCTCTGTCTCTAATGCATCTCACACCCAGCCCCGTCTCCTCTCTGTTATCACTGAATCACGCAGCAAGCCCTTGGCAGCCGGCTTCATTTATGATTCCAGCCAGGCCTAAGAAACAGAGGTTCAGGGAAGTCATAAAGATAGCAGACCTCTGTCTTTTTGCACACTGTTTTTTCTTGGATGGATTCTGAGAGGATGGACTTACACACAGGCACGTTATGTTAACAGATGTGGCAAATGTCAGCCTTGCTAATACACATTTCCTTTGATCTTCTATGATACGACCTGAAGAGGCGTCCTGCCAGGCAACACTTCACAATTTCCCTTGAGTTCACAAGAGCATATTCTCGGCCGTGTTATCATATGGGCGGTTTACATTCAAATGTATTCATTAATACAAACCGCTGTACAAGGTCCCTCCATCAGCCTGGGCAAACATTTGCATCAGCATTTCTGAAGCCTGCCGAGTGTCTTTTTTAATTGGCCGTGAGGAGCTCAACCGCTTAGCCTTTTGAGATCATTGAGATTTTGATGTGAGATTTGCATGGTGCATGAAAAGAGGGCCATTTGCATGACGAAAGGGGGGGGGGGGGAGGGTGACTCGCTTAATGACATTCAAACATGCAGTGTGTGGAGCCATGAGGAGGAGAATTAGATTTGAGCGGCGTCACAGGTCTCTTTTCTTTTTATAGGTTTCTTTTTATAGCTTCTTCTTGATTCCTTTATCCCTCTGATCATTGCCTTTTAACTGGCACCCGTTTTAGAATAATTCCCGCTGATGGCACAGTCAAAAGATCCATCGTACAAATCCCACCTTTTAAGCTTTGAATGTGCAACTGTTTCTGAGATAAACTATAAATTATGAGTTACTTTCCATCTCTAAGGTGTTCAGATATGAGTGGGGTATTGGTCACCTGGCTGCTTTACAACCATTCAGAGGCAGAGGCTTGGACTGGCATCTCCAGGGAAATTAATATGCAGGAGCGATATCACAAAACAGGCCCAAGGTGGTGGGTCAATTTAGTGGGTGGGATGTGGCAATTGAAATGCGGTAATCATCATTGTGATAGTCATGAGGAGAAATCAGGGTATTTAATAAAACCACCCAAGTTCTCTGTTTAAAAACACAAATTCATAGCATGAAGTACTGTGTTTGTCTACCCAGTGTTTTGCAGGCGTGATGACCCACAAGTGGAGTGTTTTTTTCACTTGAGAAGAGAGCCAGCACTTCACCTATTAGTGGCGCGTTTGTTTTGGTAATTTGTCAGACGAGTTAATGAGGGGAGTGGGAGGGGGGGGGGCTACCTTTGGGCTGCAAAGCACAGAAGAGGAATTAAGCTGTTAATAGGAGCACATACAGAATGAATATGAAGAATATTTTGAAAACCGTTATTTTATTGTTGTACTTACACGTTTGTATATATTTTTTTGCATTTATAAAGTTGCTTTGAAAATGTATAGGCCTGCACGATTTGGTTGGATGTTGATTATTTTTACAGATATAGCAACATGATATAATTGACGATATGATATAATTGATGATATTGGAGATTATCCTTTTTTTAAATATATTAAATAATTAAGAGGATCTGTAACAAACGTGGTGTTTTGTTCAGTCTATATAATACTATTTGTAGGCCAGTAAATCTATGCTTAACAACAATACTTAATTTAAAATGGTATTTTTTGCATATTTGGCACTTAACAAATATTGTGCTTCCTAGAATTTGAATATTGCACTACTCCATATTGCAATTTCGTTACAATTTTGACTAAATGTGCAGCCCTAGTTAAGTATATCAGAATGTAAAGTGGAAAAGTTGTGCAGTTGTAAAAGAGAACAGAAATGTGCAAAGAGATATATATATATATATATATATATATACAGAACAGGTGAGATGTAGACCTAATGAAAAGAGGAATAAGACAGGAAACACCTTAGTGCATAATATGTTTTAATGAAATATTCTCTAAAGTCTTGACATGTCAACATTCCCAGCACACCCTCCCCAATAAGCCTCAGTGCAGCACATACAGAAAGCATACAGGCTTCAGCACCATGGACAGCGACACCAATCAGCTGGTCAGCTCTCAGCAGCAATTTGTCACAAGGCCACACGGCTGCAGCTCAGGAAGAGGAAACACAGCGAGGCAGAGGTGTTCAGCAGAGGGAAACACTGCTGATACATCATTATAAGAAACGTGTCTTCTTCATTTGTAACATAAATGAACTAAAAACATTGAATATTGGCTTCAGATTCTGGATTCTTAGTTTTGGTTTCCTGTCAGAAATATTGAGGAAAAAAGCAAAATGTCAAGAAACCAGTGTTTTTATACGTTTTCAAATATGGGGTAGGTTGGAATATCTTCTTTTGGCTGCAACAAATGATTATTTTCATTGTTGATGATTTATTTTGGACAAGTAGAATTTTTTTTAAATGGCAAACACCCAAGTAACACAAGTCCCAACCCGAGGGATAATTAGTTTACAATTATATAAAACGGCAAAGTCTCACTTTTAAGATAGTAAAAACTGAAACAGAATGAAGTAAAAATGTGAAACAAGTATTAAAACGGATAACATCACCAACAAGACTTCATTTTCAATGTGTGGAACCTGTGATTTTTTTTTTCTCCTGTGGACAAAATGTGCTTTCTTCGGTGTCCAACTTTAATGTATCTTTTAAACATTTACACAAACTTACCGTAAATAAGAACTCAATAAGAGTCACTTATCTCCATTCTCCTGGACACACACACACAGCACACAGGCTGCTTTAAAACATTTATGCCTTTCTCCAAAAAAAGCCTCTTCTTATAAATGGGAATAATACCACCTTCAGTGACACCCAGAAACAACTTACTAAAGTTCTTTAATATTTGATGAGCAGAAAAAGGCCTTTTCTCTCTGTGATCACACTCTTGCCGAGTCACAAGGTAATATTTCACCGTGGGTCGATAGCAGGATCGTACAGAGTAACATTCATGTGTGTAATTTGGCCCACTGTGACCATTAGAGTTACTGAATGTAAAATATATGTAACTTTAATGTAATATCAAAAGCAATAACCTCAGTGTAATAACCTTTTCTAAACAACAAAAGTGCATTGCCGAATTAGTTGCTAAGGGAAACATATTTTCTCCTGGATTACAGTTGCAATTTCAAACATGTGGTTAATGTTGAGACTAAATGCTTGGTTAGGTGTCAAATATATCTTTGAGGCAAATGTGTATATCAAATGATTGAGATCCACTGTCATGAAGGAAATGTGTGACATCTCTAACTTAAACTTCTGAACAGTTTCCTCAATATTTCTTACGTCAAACATTTGCAAAGTAAACATAATCTATAGCATTTATTATTTAAGTAGGATAAATACTGTGTCTTTGAGTGCTTCCTCGATGAAAAGTGGCTCAGTTTTGCCAGCACAGCTATTATTATGAGCAACATTTATTCGTGAAAATGTGAGATGGTTATATTACCATTTCATTCAGTCTTTGTGCTTGGCCAGTTCCTCTCAACCCTCATCATACCTGGAGCGGCCCAAATCATAGAAAAGTAAAACAGAACATGTACCTAAAAGTTAACCGCTAAGGCACCATATCACAAATTCTACGCAGGAGGAAATGATCCAAGTCCAGGCAAGAGTCGTTTTGTTCCATTTATTTCCACGTTGCAATATCCACCAAACAAAAGTACAATGAACAGGTTTCTTATTCCTTTGCTGAAGCATTTCCTATGGCTTTCCTGCTTGAATCACCCTGGTAAAAACACATATGCCTACTAGTGCTCTGCTCCCACCACCTGTCTCCAATATATACATTTACACCAGGTTACTCAATCACCAGATGCCCAAAGATGCTTTCAAAAATAAAAGCATAAACTTACTTTCACCAACTTAAATAATATCACTAAATAATAAAACATTTACTATACACAAAGGTCCCTGCAGAAACTTCACATCACATCTGCTTCATTATATCAGTCCAATGTTTAATGACTTTGTGAGTTAATTTGTAGCAAATGACCTCATATAATTATTTTTATCAAGAACTTTGAAGGTATATGCAGCGAAACATACCGTCTGGAGGAATCAGGAATAAATGCAACTGTTGGAAGAACCCAAATAACACTTTGGTCCCGGCAGAGACCATCTGTGTGAGGGGAGAAGGTGAGCTTCTTTATCAGCTCTGGAAGAAAAAAAATCTAAAAGCGAGACCTTATTGATCTATGACAAGGAAATTATTTTACATTATTTTTTACAAATGTTGAAAATATATTTGATTTAGTTTGTATAGCAAATGTCATCTCTGATTTTTCTTTTTATCTAAGGCAGCCCAAAATCATTTTCATATTTATTATAGTAAAACTCCCCAACGTGCACACTTGAAAAAACCCCAATGTTATAAATAAGCTGTTGTTGTTAATATAAGTCTTTTATTATTATATGTCCACACTGAGGGGGGAAATAATTGCACAGCTGTAACTTTAAGACTCCACACGCCCCCCCCTCCGCCTGCTCCGACAATGGTCTTTTCCAGCTCCGTTTATCACAGCAGAATTTGTAACATGCCATAATTTCTTACCCGGTGTGTGTTCTCCCCGGAAATCAAATGTCATTACCCGACGCGGCTAATTTGGCGTTTCCTCCGGCTCTTTTGTTTCGGACCATGCCCGCGGCGGGGACCAGCCGCACCTTCTCTACCGGATCCTCGGCGTCGCTGCTGCTGCTGCTGGTTCGCCCCGAAGAAGCCTCCTAGGATTGTCCGCTTGATGCTTTAGCTCGCTGGGACTGCAGTTGTCATTGATCCGCTGCCGGAGCCTGCTCTCATAGTAGAGGAATACATTGTGAGTATGCACACTGTTGCCGCTGGTATTGCGGTGACCTATATTGCCCTGCCTCCCGCAGCTCAAGGTGATTTTCCGCGGTGACATCCTCACACTCCGGGGTGATGATGGGGGGATTGTTGCGCGGTGTATATCATATCGTGTGTGTGGTTGACATTGTGAGGGCTCTGCAGGGGGAAGAAATACGGCTGGCTGTCACACAGAGTGCAGAGACAGAGGAGAGAGTTAAAGGGGGGGGGGGGGGGGGGGGGGGGGATGCAGACTGAGAGACTGCCATGATGTAATGCACTTGAGACAATAGCCAAGGATTCTCCCCAATTATCATTTCAGAGGAGGAGATGTTACAGTGGTGTACAGACGTGATCAGCCGCAGTCAGGCCTCCTGTGTGTTTGTGTTTGTGTGTGTGTGTGTGTGTGTGTGTGTGGGGTTAATGACAGTAAAAGGAGGAGCTGTCAAAGGAGGGACAGCTGCCCCTCCTTTTAAACAATATTATTACCGGTTATTATAGACATACAAGCAGGGAGAACAGCCTCTCTGTCATCCATGCACATCTACCAACCCCATTCACACACACGTTTACCCAATGAATGAATGAATGAATGAGAAGGCACTCACATGCATGTGCTGCTCATTTTAGCTAGAAGGTTAATACCCCCCAGGCAAAAAGCTGTGAGCATGCTATGATCTGGCAAATTATTATTCACATTTTGCAACCGTGACATTTAAAGGAACAAAACCAATATGTGCATGCTTCAGCCTGCATCCTGCTGAAGTTGTGGCACAAGTGTGACTCATATGCACGATGCAGAGAGCGGGGATGCTTAATTTGACGGTTTTGCATTAAAGAAGTGAGACTTTCCCGTCATGCACCTCACTGCCTAATATGTCTGGTGTGCAGACAAAGCTTTTACTACCTGTCCTGCAGAGAGGTGGCTACCTGTGGCAGCAGCTTTTATGTCTATAAAATTATGATTTGAGGGCAGCTTTCATGGGGAAGGTTTGACCAAAAAAGAAACCTCCATAATGAGAAAGGTAATGTTGGCGGTGGTGGCGAGCAACACCATTCAAATCCGTTACAAATGTGGCTTTATTGCTTTCTTTATTTTCGTTCACCTCGATCCGTGCTCTTATTCAATCTCTATCGATTGATGGTTTGCATGACCTTGCTGCAGGGGATTGTGGGTGATGTTAAAGGCTACATCTGTCCTTTGATGCTCTCATGTGCATGCAGACTTATTTCCAGTTGAACACACAGCCAGTGAAACACACATCAGAAGACACACAGAGCCTCCCTCACTCCCTCTGACAGATGCTCACACACACACACAGGTAGAGCTAAAGCTCACTCAGACAAATGGAGACACACACACACACACACACACACACACACGCACGCACGCACGCACGCACACACACACACACACACACACACACACACACACACACACACACACACACACACACACACACACACACACACACACACACACTGAAGCACAGCCTGCTCTCCCTCTCCCGCCTCCCTAATGGCACCGGGCTGACTGTAACTTTACACCCAGGCGTGCCACCCTCTTCATCCCCATTGTGTGTCAGTGTTCACACAAGGGTGTCAGTCACAGCAGAATAAACATTGATTTTTCAGGGAAGATTTAAAGATATTCTAGGTTAATCTGCCTCTTGATAAAATGTCAAAAAACAGTGAAAAATGTCAATTCCCATTTCTTAAAGTATAAGGTGATGCCTTTGTAAATGTCTCGTTCTATCAGTCAACACTTGAAGATGTTCAATGTAATATGATATAAAACAGAGAAAGCAGGCAATTTCTACCAATTTTAAATTAATACATTTTCAAATAGTGGGTGATTATTATTTTCTTCTACGACTAATTGGTTATTTGAGTTATTACTGACATTGATCAGCAAAGCTTTATAAAGTTCACTTTTTGTAGGAATAAGTATTTGAGTCATGTCGGGCCATGTATTGTAGTATTTATCTAAAATCCATCTTGGCTTGTATTTAACTCTCATTTTGTCTTTTATCTTCAGATGATTGATGCTCTTATTGCGACTTGTGCTTATTATTGCTGCGGTGCCTTCTTATCTCGTCCAATACATTTCATATAACCCTCTACCCTATGCTAACCTATCTAAACTCAAACTGAAAATGTACCTTTTGGCGCTAAAATGCCCCAAATGTCACGACAACATACACAAAATCTAAATGTTACTGCCATGCCTCAAACCAGTCACATGACATTGTTGCTATCACGGCTTAATGCAAAAATGTTCTAAACCTACCCAGTTGTATTACTCCTCCAGTATCAGAGAGCCTTGCACTGTATTGCAATAACCGAGGTTTTCACCATCAAACATCCATTAGTACCAGTATAAGTTCTTATAATGCATGGCTGTTGCATCACCGCACAGGTCACACATCAGCTGGGCGCACGGGTTGGAGATGAGCTAATGGTTTGCTCCAACCACTCAGTAGACTCCCGCCTGAGATTTGTTGTATGTTCCTGTGGCTGTGATTAAATGGAATAGACTTGAATTGTTGTTTTCTTGGCAGGCTTTCTCTCGGTTGTCAGAAGTCTCTCTGGTGCATGGAGCCATATGAATGGGATTTCTCCACACTATGAGTGTACAATGCAATCTGGTCCTTCCCATTCATAAAAACGCTGTGTCAAACTTTCCCCACCTGGTGGCCTGGTATGGATGCCAATGCGGGAAAGAGCGGCATGCAACAGATTACCCATTACGCCACTTGTGCTCATCAAGGCCGCCTGCACATGCACTTGCGCTCAGCGGCATGCCAAGAAATCAAACACAGACGTTATTTAAAAGTGGAATTTCCCATTAGTCAGCTCCCCCCCGACGACCGCAAAGCGACATGCGTAATCAGCCTTGTGCTTGTGGTACTGATGTCGGTGAAGTGCATTATCATCAAAACAATTTGGTCTCATGTAGCGATGAGCTGAACCTAATAGGGTGTTACAAATGTTTGAAAAGTTGACCTCGTATTTCTTAATAGGCATTTGTTTTTTGAAATGAGCATCTCCTTGCTAAATGAGTATCTGAGTTGCTTGGTGATGACAAAGCTTTAAACACACTATTAAATAACGCTGGTTTTATTTTTGGCATCTCCAAAATCAGCATTCAGCAGTGCTGCTTATCTCCAAAGCCACAGAGTGTCGTGTTAAGTCGTCGGCTTGTTCGGCACACGCTCGCTCCTCGACACGCCGTTTGATGTTTCCCAGGTGGTGAATAGTGCTGAATTTGCCTCACTTGGCCATATATTGCTCAGCCACATACTGCTGTTTTGTGTAGCTGCTCCTTATCTTCTCACACAATGGTTTCCATTAATGAGATTAACTGAAGACATTCAGGAAATTAGCCCCAGTTTGCTGATTTGTTCTTCCCAAAATGAAGTGGTTCTACGTCATTTACAGCTGTCCCATATAGATAGCTCACTGCCTGCCTCAGTTCAACTCTCAATCCAGGAGTTTGGAGTTTTATTTTGTCTATTTAGCTGTATTAAAAGATATCTCTGCAGACGTTGCGCAAAACATTGTGATTGTTAATGAAAAAAGGCATTTAGTTTAGGTGTGTGACAAGACATGAACTCAATGAACTCTGCTACACACCCTTACACCCCGGTCTCCAAACCCTTTCTTTCCTCCTTGCTACATGCAGTGTGAGGTAACTCTGCCTTGTCATTGGATGTAAATCCTGAGGTGTCCAAAACAGATGTAGTACTTGTTGGTTTTGGGCTGACTCAGTAAAACACTTTGGTTTTTGGCTTCAGTGTTTCAGGCCTATAGAGTCCTGGAACTTACCCAAATAGAGACTTGATTGTGTGTTAATGTTTTGCTGTGATTTTTATCGTTTTTTCCGATTTGATCTCAAGCATTATTTCTGCCGTTTTGTAGGTTTCAAAGTTTGCTCCACACATTCCTGATGCCAGCTATAGACTTCAGTCTGCAGCCAGGTGTTAGAGCTTGGTTGCTTGGCAGAATAAAAGGACTCTGCACTGATTGGGAAGAAAACCTCCCTCCTACCCCCTGAATAATTCATTGATTAGCATATGGCATGGAGAGAAAATCCCAATGATCCCTGCCTGTTTTTCTGTGTGAATTTCTTATTAAATCCTCTCTCTCTCGTGAGTTCTGCATCATTTTAGACGTGCATTTAACATCTTTAACCAGCCGCGCTAAAATCACTTAAGCTTCATCTTGTTTATACAACAGTTACTACGAATAGCTCTTTTCCTGCAAGTATCCCTCTGACAGATAACGTTTTACATATCATTATTAGACATGCATTTATGCTAAACCAAGGTCTGACAGACCAGTGGAATTTATGGCCAGATTTCTTGCTGTACATTATCGTAATGAGCCATGATGTTGCATTCTAGAGGAAATAAGCACATGAATGACACCACATCAGTATTCGCCCTGTTTCAGGCTCTATGAATATCTGTAGGTCAAATAGCTTTTGTAATGAGGGTCAAATTGGATGTCTAGTTGTGACGAAGTAGTATTGTCACTGCTAGCGAGCCCAATCTAGACAACATTTGTATCCCAGCGTGCAAATAGAGCTCTCAGACCACACATTGTTCACACTGTGCCCACTGTGGGTTATTAGTGTTTATCTGTCCAAGAGGATCCCACTAGCTCTTACCTGCCATCACTTCAGCCTGCCTGCTTCACTCTAGAGAGAAACTAATGAATTTCTAGCAGTAGAGGAACAGATTTTCTCTACCAAAGAGGACATTTCAGTGAAAGCAGTGGGTGTTTATCACTGCATTTGGCTTCAAGGCTTTGCAGACAAAGTCCTTTATCTGCCACTTTAACAAAAGAGACAGGCCTGATGACGGTTTGACAGACACAAGTAAGTGGATATATGTTTAACTGAGTGATATGGTTTGCTTTTGGTTTCCAGCAAGGCTGCCTAATACGTCTAAGGGCGCAGACAAAAGTCAGAGCAATTTCCCTCCGTGTCTATTGATTTTTCATAGACAGTAGAAATGATTTAAGGGGCAGTCACGGTGAGATCAAAGCATAAGTTGCAGGAACAGGACAAAAGGGGATTGTATGTGCCATGAAGCAGAAAAACATCCTCAATAGACTTTGCTTTCCGCATGGCTTAAAGGAGAAATAAAACGCCATTAAACAACACAAATGTTTCGTGGCATTTTAGGGCCTATTTTGTTGGATCATTGTGGAGAGCAGCGACATGTTGGATGACTGGGAAGGTGTGAGCTTTGAGTGGCTCCAGGTAAAGGTCTAATTTGGGTGTTAAACCCTCAGAATGGGAAAAAGGGACTCCATTTTGCATTTCATAGCCGCCATTCTGCATTTTGCTTAACTTTCAGAGATATCTTATTGTAAGTCGCTTTGGATAAAAGCGTCAGCTAAATGCAATGTAATGTAAAAATATCAATTCCGTACAGTGTCAATAAAGTTAGCCATTCATCATTGGAAATCCCTATCCAGAGTTAGCTTGGTGGAAAGTTGGAATAGCACAAATCTACTAAGAAAACAACTTCACATAGAAATGTTTCTTTGTAGAACATTACCTGATTTGTATTTTAACCAGTTGCCACAAGCAACACAAGCAATAACAATGAGCAACAAGACTTTTTGCCTGAAGTCTGTTTTAATATTAACTGCCAGACGCCGTAGTCGTATGGATTTTTATGCAACCAGCACCTTCCTCCCTGCGATCAACTAACACGCATTGAGCCAGAGTCAGGAATAAATCACTACCGTCTACTTAAAATGCACCGCCGATGTCCCGGTCTGTCCGCCGGCTGGCCTGCTCTCCAAACAAATGGCTGGCATGCGCAGAGAGTCCAGCCAGGCAGCACACAGGCTCCGTCTCTCAGGTCTAAACGGCAGCGGATGGTGGCTGAATGTTGAACTGGTGACAGTCTGGCTGGCTGCCTGGAGAAGAATTGGGAGACACCATCCTACTGCCAGAACATGCTGAGATACAATCCTGCCATTTTACCCCACCCAGAGGGGACCGAGTCTGGGCAATGGGAGACTGAAGGCTCGCTGAGTAAACTGACCTGGGTTAACACGCTGAGGCCCCATGGTCTACTGTACAGAATGAATAGAAGTAATTAACCTGTAAGCAAAAGGGCATTGTTAGGTTGTGGATGATATACCGAGCACCAGACTGATGCCTTTAAATGTATTTGTGGAAGACTGAAAAAGGAACATTGTCAGAATATGTTTAGCTGCAATCAGAACTGAACCAACCACGAGAGAGGACTACACTATTTTTGTGATATTGTTGTGAAACATGTTGGCTTTTTTGCTTTTTTGATGGAGGCATGTGTGAGTATCTGTTTCCACTCAACGCACACAGTAATTGAACTGATATAAAAGAAAGCAAAATGACTTCCTTTAGCAGACTATCTGAAGTGTATCACTCGTGCTTCACCTCTTTACCTCACCTCGGTAAATCTTTAACGCTTGGTTATTTGTGGCTGAGCTTATTAGGCTGCATGACTCTGATGTGTGATGATGCATATCTGTTTTTTTACCCATGAACTATCGCATCAGTTAAGGTGACTCCGGAGGCTTTCTGAAGTCCCCCAGGGAAGCTGGAACATGGTTTTTTAGATATCCACTATAGCATAGTGTGTTATGCAACTGGATCTGGGCTGGATCATCAAATAGCAAGCGTGAAATCTAGGGCAGAACCCTCAGCCTCTCAAGACAGCTGGAGGTGGCGCTGAGTCGAGCTCCAGCTATGTCGGGCACAGTCACATCCTCACCAGCCATCTTAACAGAAACAGTGGATGGTAGACACTCATGTGAACACAGAAGTTGGCTTGTATCGTCTTTGGAAGTTTAAATAAACTTTACAGCAGTTGTTCCAGACCTTGTGAATGAAACCCCACCAGTAAATGGTTTCCTGTGTACACTCCAAATGTCATTTATGTTATTGAGTAATTAGGTAAGTTGAACACTTTAGATTCATGTTATAATAATAATAATAACAATAATAATAAAGCTTTATTTATATAGCACTTTTCATACAACACATGGAGCTCAAAGTGCTTTACAAAATGACACATCACAAGTAAACAAATTCCCCTCAGAGTATTTGTTAAGAGCTTTACAGGTACATGCAGCAAATTATAACATTTTATCAGGTTAATAGACACAAGGAGGTATAATGTATGATAATACAAATAAAATAAACAATGATTTCTCTCCGACAGATAAGACACAAGACGACTGAATCGATGCAACAATATAAAATATAAAACCCCATAAAACAAAGTGAACATATAGGTACTACAGAAATACAAATAAAAAGATAATAGTAATACAAATGCCATAATTCTAATAAAGGTTAAACGATTAAAATATAAAAAAAATCCAACATAAAAATAAATATTGCTATTGAAACATGTTAGATTCATAAAATAATAATGTTAACCATAGAGGCTAAATAGTGTTGCAATAAGTTACCTTTACAATGCAAGCCTCTCGCAGTTTGTAATGATTAATATATGTAACATAAAAAATATTATCAAGATATACTTGAATATATAATCTCGAGGAAGGGAAATTCCATCTAGGTTAAGGCAAGGCAAGTTTATTTATATAGCACCTTTCAACACCAGGTAATTCAAAGTGCTTTACAAAAATGAAAAACATTAAGAAAATGGCATTTAAAAACAGTCATTAAAAAGCAAAGATAAACATTAAAAGAAAAAATACATGAATATAGTATTTGATTTGTATGCAATATGAATGACTGTATTCCATATTTGATGATTAGCCATCAGCAATAAGTCTAACCCAACATACTTTCCATCATTGAATTCACTTTTTCCCTGGTTACACACCGCCTGACGACCACTGAGTTCATTTCCTGTCTAATCTCAGATCTCCCTCTTCCCCCGGCAGCGCCAAGATGATGTGCGAGGTGATGCCCACCATCAGCGAGGACACGGCTCTGAACCAGCGCGGCTCTCAGAGCAGCTCCTCGGACCCGGACTCCCACTTTGAGCAGCTGATGGTCAACATGCTGGACGAGAGGGACCGGCTGCTGGACACGCTGAGGGAGACCCAGGAGAGCCTCGGCGTGTCCCAGTCGCACCTCCAGGACGTCATCTACGACCGGGACTCTTTGCAGCGCCAGCTCACCTCCGCCCTGCCACAGGTAAGGACTTTGGCGTTGATTTTAATATTCTAATTGTTGCCTTCACTGCCTGTTTATCAGTTTAAATATAGACTGGAACAATGGTAAGATATTCAAAGGTCCTTGAACCCTGGTGTTGTGGTTATATGATGTCTACTTTAACTTTTGAACAGTATGCTATACTTATTCTATCCGTGTGAATCCAATATACTAGAGAAATGTTATATTTTGCTATAAAATTGTTGTTTTTATCCGGTTTTACAAAAGAGTTTGGTTGTATTTCACACACACAAACAATACATCTGACTTCTTTGAACCATTGGTGTTGCTTAACTGTCTTGTTGCATACAGTTGTTCTTTTTCGCATTCCTATAAACACTTTCACTGGATGAAATGCATCTTGCAATAAGAGCGATGTAATTCCCTCTCCAGCAGTATCGTTCATTTAAAGTTTGGGTACTTATCTTTCAATTTGCTGTACATCAGTAAATTATTCCTAACTGAACATGGCACAAATATTGTGTATTCGAGAACCACTACTTTGGAAAGTGTTCCAGCTCAGTGACTTGCGTTATCTCAAACTGACATTTCTAAGTCACTTATAAAACATGCAAGAGAGGGAATTTGTGGATTTTTTTTTTTGCATCAGCATTTCAGTTAATTACCAGTTTGATTCCGTTTGCATAATGACGGTAAATTAAAGCAATTTGGATAAATAATACACGGTGTATTGGTGTGTTTTCAGCTATTATTTTTGACATGAACAGTACTTGTAATGCTACCACAGGGCTGTGTTTAAACAACTCAAATGTCAGATTTCAGACATCCCCAAAACAAAACCTGATAAATAGTTGGTATTTAAATTCCCAGGCACAATTCTCATTGGGTGTGCATTCAGCCGTGTTGGTTGTGTGACACTGCAGGCTTGCTGTCAAGTCAGTGAAACATAACTGAAATAGTGAGCTGTGGCTTGTTCATTTTTGTAGCAAAATGTGGAGGAAAAAAAAAACCCAAGGGGAGATTAGCACTTTCTAAAAGTGTGTCAGTAATTCTAGTCACAAGCTCTCCACACTCTGTTTCTAGAAGACTCTGGAGGTTTGCTAGTGTTGGCGGGGAGAGGAGGACTTTGTTCCATGGCACAGTAATCCGCCTGCTTTCAGAGAGGCGAGGCACACACTGTGTCTGTATTAGTGTTGGTGTGATCTCACATTAGTGCCTAAAAGAGGTTTGTTCAAATGATACTTCCTATTTTGCATTACTCCAGCTGGAAAACTATTTTTAGCTGTGTTTTTTTCTTTGGCTCCTTGAACAATTTGAATCAACCCATTTACTCATTCTGACAAACCGGATCGTTGGCAGTCTGGGGTTCAAGATGTAAAAAATCTGCCGTCACTAGAGACTGCTTTTGCTTCATCTCGGATTCGTCTCAGACTGCAGGTCTAAGCTCAGGGTTTTGTGGTTTTGCAGCTCACACTTTAGCCTCCGGGCCTTTACCCTCCTCAGAAGTTACACAGTGGTCATAATATACAGTACATGTCAGAAAAAGGAAAACTACTCAATGCTGTTCAAAGATTAAACCCAGAATACCACAGAGAGAAAAAAAACCTCTCCCACCCTCATCTCTCACTTTTTAATTATTGTCTTTGCTTTTTTTTGTCACAATATCGTACTCTCCTATCCAAACATTCCCACTGCTTCCAGAGAAAGCATCCAGGGCTGCCCAAGTGAAATAATATTTCATTATCATACAATTTCATTGATATCCACGGGCAGTAAAACTCCGCAGTGGCGCTGTGTTGATGTATTGGTAGTCATTGCGTAATGACATAACTGACATATTGTTCTGGTGCTTTTCCTGACACCCGGTTTAAATTAGATGTCACTCCGACGATAGGGATCCTCCTGACGTCGCTCTAGCACAAACCATGAATTCATTAATGCGATGGCGTCTTATTGATATCAACATTACTCTAATCGTTTATGAAGAGGTTTGTCAGACCTTGGTAATTATACAGAGGCATTAAACGAGGGGGAAAAATGGCTCTGTTGTGTTTCTGTAGAGGCAGCGGTTAGTTATTGTGCTCCATATATCTGGAACAAACTTCCAGAAGACTGCAGGTCACTTTAAATCCAGGCTGAAGACTTTTAGCCGCTGCAATGTATTAAATCAAATCCAACTTACACTGCACTGTAACTTTTAATTTAGTATTTTATAGCCTTCTTATTCCATTCGAGCTTGTTTAACTTTGCATTCTTTGTATTCTCTTGGCTTTTTATCTGTTTTTGAATGCACTGAAATGGCATTTTATTATACGGCATTAAATCGTAATGCTTGTAACGTATTTTGTGTGCACTTTGACTTGCCTTGTGTTGAAATGTGCTATATAAATACACTTGCCTCGGCTTCTGTTTAATATGCAGCAGATAAAAGCTTCACTCCTGAACAATAGGAAAGCTTTTACAGAGAAGAGGCCATCACCTTTTCGTTTGGGTTTCTCGCTCTTGATACCTGTTTAATACAGATGTATTGTTGCAGGGGACCAGCAGTGTTGGTCCAACATATAATGGAGTGGTGGGATTCTTAAACAGGGCAGCAGATAGCTTCGAGGTGTTTCTCCACTGTGATTGCAGGGGAGGTTGTGAGTGAGAGGCGAGGCAGCAGACAGAAGTGGCCTCATTTAGAGGATAGTCCGCCTGTGAATGTGTCTTTACTGATATCACTCCTCTGTTCCTGAAGCCCTGAGCGCTGGCAGGATTAGGCGTTGGCCCCTCCACAAACTTCCCTCCCTCTTGTTCCCCTCTCTGTTCCTGCTGTCACTGCCTTTTCTGTTGTGTTGCCCTCTGCCTCGTGTCTCCCTCCTCTCCCTCTGTTTCTCCCCTCTCCCCATCAGAGGTCACGGCTCCGCTACCCGTCGTGACACTTCCGACTGATCGGAGTGACATTCGCCGTCCCCGCGCGCTTCCAGGCAACACCGCATTCCCCCCCCCCCCCCGCCTCACATGCATAACAATCCGACAGTGCCCCCCATCTCTTCCCTGATATGCCTTCCCACTGTCCCTTGTCTTCTCTTTTCTACGTTTCATCAGGCCATTTTGTAGCAGAGCAGTGGAAAGGCAGAGGCAACCATTAGCTGTTTGTGTGTCAGACATGACATGCCCTCTATATGCTACTCTGATGCTTCTATTTAAATGAATATTTGGAAGGCTTGAAAGGTGGAAAAGTATGTCGCCTACTCCTACAGTCAGATTATGTTACAAAGTGTGGAGGGTCATGGCAAATAAATGGTGATTAACATCCAAAAACGCTCCATATAATGACCATTTTATCCTTCACTGTATCATGTGTTAAGAATGTTCCAAACACTTGTCGTTTTTTCACAAAATTGCTAACTCGCAGTGCTGAAGCTCTACTGGATGTATTGTAGTGTATTTAGTGATTTATTATTTATACACTTTTAAAGCATACAGGTAGAGACTTTTTGATACAATATTTAACTATTTTGGTGAGTCCAAACATCATTGGATTGTGTGTTGAGTCTGTTTATATAATTGTTAATCAAATATCTTTGTATTTGGGTTGTTTGAAATAAGACTTTGGGCATAAGACATACGAGGATGTCACATTGAGCTTAAGAAAACCATGATGGGATTTTTTTTTTTTTTTACAATGATTAGACTTATTGATTAAAACTCAAAGAGAACAACAATTGTTACCTTGCAGTTCTGATGGAAAGATAGACTTTAATGTCCCAAAACAGTAACATTGTCTCCAGTGTGCGCATTATCCATACCACTGATAATCACAAGCAAAACATCCGAAACATTTAAGATTTAGATACAAATGGAGACATTGTTCTCATAACCTACTTTCTCAGTTCGATACCATTTTGTATTTCTGTTACCTTATCACAGGCGGTAAACTATTCAGCAAATAAAGTGATGGATTTACCCTCAACTTCTTCTCTGCTGCTCATGTTTTTTTTGCACAGGGTGAGAAATGTGATCTTATCCCTAACTAAAGGCGGAAATAAGGGGCACCCCTGTGATCTGAAAGCCTGGTGTTTGTCTGAGTCTTGCATATAAACTCAGTTCAGAGACAAAGATCAACACAAAGAGTGTGTAGACAAACTGAAGCCTGCAGCACTGCGCATGTGACCTCCCATCCCCCAACGCCCTCTGAGTCGGGACACAGACAGAGGTTTCTCCGTAGAACTCAGCTGTGTGCTACTGTACCCGAAGACCCCGGGGCGCCTTATCCCCATGCTGTTTAGTAACTGTTTCCAAACATTAAAGCTGCCAAGGCAGATGATGTTCTCAGAAGCATCCTCTTTTCTAAGATGTTTCTTAGAGAGGAATAAATAATCTTTAGTACGATCTGTCTGCCAGAGTGTCAGCAGGTGTACTTTAGCTCGGAGGAAACACCAGAAGCCCTTGATCTAGTTCAAAGTGACACACAATGTTCAGTGAGAATGTTTCTCTAGTTGTATATTGACCATTTAAATTGAACTAAAACACACAAATGTAGATGAGACTTGACTAGCCTTTACAAATAACAGCTTTGCACTACATCTCAGTTACGACCATGCGACTTAAATGTTTTCTGTATAATCTCCTTCAAGGGGTTGATTCACTTTGATTCATCATCAAATATGAAATGTATCCAAGGAAATTTGGAAAGGCATACATTTATATTTCCTTCGCCCAAGTGGTTATGTTTTCGGCATGGTTTGTGTGATTCACTTTCTGAGCAGATCCGTAACACAGGGCAGATATCCAAACATATGCTGCATTCATGTTGTGTTTCAATAATAATGAAAAAGTTCCTCCCTGTGAATTCACATGCACGCCCTCTTCAGTTGGAAGAAACAATTGGAAAATGGTGGAACACCTTTCATTGCTAACCTTTGACCAATAAAATAGTCCTAGAAAACCTCTCCTTTTATAGCATCCATGTCAATTTCACATTGCGACTTAAAACTCAAAACCACGACTTCCCAACTCAGGAAGTGTGACTGGTGTGAGAGTGTGAACGTACCATTAGCCTTGGCCCAAAATGAAGCAATAACATTCAATCATACATGAATGTGTCGGTCACTGTGGAAATCTCGCCTATTGCCACAGCCTTAGCCCCCCCCCCCCCAGACGTTGAAGAGTACTTTCACTGCCGGCCAGACAGTAATGAGACACCAGCCAATTGATCACTGGCACACTGATGTAGTAATGAAAGCTAAGACGGCACTCCATCACTGTGCAGAGCGGCCCATTGATCTGCGGTCTGCCCATTCATGACTGTCCTCACTACAATCTACAACAGTCCTGCCATGTCTTTGATACAAAAGGGTGATTGAGCTTGGAAACATGCTTTCATTTTACACCTCAATTACAATTTCATTTAAAGATTAACAATTAGAGGAATTATCCATCTCTGGTGTCTGGTCATTAGCACCCTGTTTTTCGTCAATGATACCCCCTCCCTCCCTTGCAGTTTGTTAATCAAACATGACACGGCCATTCCTCAAAGAGTCGGCCACAGGCGCACGGCCATGTCCTCCCATCCTTCTTAAAGCTTCAGCCAGCATCGCCAAACGAATAGTCATGGAACGTACCACTCTGTCCACCTCCATGGGGGTGGGAAGTGAATGAGGAGAGGAGAGCACGGCGGTGGGAGGAGGGAGACTGTGAAGCGCTCTGAAAAAAGGCAGAATGTGGAAGCGAAGATGACTAAGCTTCTGGAGCAGAGGGGATGTGAGGTGAATCCTTCTCCTCTTTGCTTGCTGATGTTTTTTTTTCTTCCTCATTTCTCCTCGCTGCTTCCCCTTCCTCCAACCCCCTCTCCATCTCTCTGTTGCTTGTGCAGGAGGCCCTCTGGGCTCCAGCAGTCTGCCAGTCAGCTGGTCTCTTCCGCCAGAGCAGCACATGATTTTCCATGATTACTGTTATTGTTTGTGCCCCAGTTCACGTTGCCTGCGGGCTGGATGTGCAGTTGATGCGTGGAGAGAGAAGGAAACTGTACAAAGACGAGCGTCAGTGGGCTACTCCGGAGCTACCAGTAATGACCGTCTTAAGTTCACAAGCTTATCAGTTTCAGAAAACATGATTAAACATCGCAAATAGTAGAAGTGTTGTACACAATACAATTTGATATTGATTGAACACAGTTAGATATATATTAGGGCTGCATTTTAGGAACATGGCAATTATTTTAACTGATATTGCCATTTCCATGTTTCACGATATTAGAGGAAATTAAAAGAATTGTGACATATTTCCCATTATCTTATTTATTGAAATGGGGATCTTTACCAAACAAGTACTTTTTGTTATATCTGTACAATACCTTTTGTAAGCCTGGACTTCTTTGCAAAACCACGATACTTAATTCAAATGAATATTTTCACATGTTTTCCTTTACCAAATAGGGAACTTATTGGATATTCCACTAGTCCATATTGCAATTTTGAAAAAAGAATTTGATGAATTTTGCAGCCCAAATATACAGTTGAGGCCTACATTATTAGCCCCCCAGGAGTTATGGAACATTTTCCTAAAATTCTTCCCAATGTTTCCAGTTTTGATAAACTTGATATAATCAAACATTCACCAGTGCTATTTAGTAGCTTTTGGTACATTTTGGAACATAAAATACGTTTTTAGGCTTGCTTTATATCAAATATAGTGAAAAATGGGTTGGTCAAAAATATTGGCCCCCATGGCCATTAATAGTCAATAGTGTACCCTTTCTGAGCCACAACTGACAACAACCTCTTAGAGTAGTTCTTTACTAGGTTGTTTTGAAAGCAACAATTCACATGGGGGCTAATATTTTTGACCAACCCATTTTTCACTATATTTGATATAAAGCAAGCCTAAAAACGTATTTTACGTTCCAAAAAGTACCAAAAGCTACTAAATAGCACTGGTGAATGTTTGATTATATCAAGTTTTATCAATGCTGGAAACATTGGGAAGAATTTTATGAAAATGTTCCATAACTCCTGGGGGGCTAATAATTTAGGCCTCAACTGTATATCAACCAAGCGGCAAACTCTGGGGCAGAGCCGGGAAGCCCATAAGGAAGTGCCACAAACTGCAGTTCATCTATTGGTAGAAGCAGGCTGCAGAAAGGAGCAATTTCCATAGACCCCCATGTTAAAATGCCCAACTTTACAGCAGAAATAAACATGTGTCTACCTCTGGATGCAATAAAAATTATTCTGGATAATAGTTAGATTCCACCTTCATGACAATGAATTGGGGAGTGCATTTTTTTATAACGCACCCCTTTTAGTTATATTAGGTCTTAACGTGTTTGTATAAATTATGGCGTGGTCACTTTGATGGACAGGTCTCTGCGGTGACTACTGCTTCTAGCTTTCTGTCCCTCTGCTTGCTCCGTTAGCTCTGTTAGCTCCAGGATGCTACAGGGGCTCAGCTGCGAGGCTGATCCGGGGAACACAACTTGAACTCGGACGTGTTTGTTGTGTTGGTGCCTGGTGGAGTATTCTTCATTTAAATATCGGACTTATCTTATGCCGCCTCGGCTCCTTCTCTTTGCCCTTATTTGGATCAGGCTGGAGCAGGCGGGAGTTAGACTCTGACTTCACTGTCGACACGGCAGCGGCCGACTCTGCCTACTAAGCGCTTCTCAGCAACTCTGCAGAAACCTATGGGTGACGTCACGGACACTACGTCCATTTATATATACAGTCTATGATATCAACTCACCGAAAAGACCTAAACCATAATTTGACATATTCCTTGGCATTAGGAAGTAGGAAAAGAAGAGTGTGTGCTTGGACCAAAATAAAGGCCTTAAAGATGATATGTATTTATAATTTGTATTGTCGACTTTGCCATTATATTGGACTGTTTATCTTTGCATCAATACTTTAGTCTGAGTCAATGGATCATTAACAACACAAACAAATTGCGTTTTTATGCCCGTAGGCCTGTATCGGAATAAGATGGGATAAACCAGAAAATGATGTTGTTAATGTCTTCTTGTCCTTAGAACAGCCATTTTCTGTTTAATATACACACATGCTGATAGACAGGGCTAGCATATTTTCCAATGTTCCTGTCTCGAAAGCTTTGATTCGCAAACCAAAGCCTTTCTCGATTGTTCTGCCTGAAAACGTGTTTTTCCTCTCCAACCCCCTTAATTCTCTTCTCCCTTTAATCTTCTTCACATTGACAGAAGCAGGAGGGTTCTTGGGCACACACTATATGCATCAAGTGTCTCTAATGGCACTGACAGAGATGCCTGATCAATACCCTTGAAAGTTTAGTTCAGTCCGATTAGAGAGACGGAGCTCGGCCTCCTCCGGATGAATCATCACTGCCAGTGCCGACGCCAAGCTGGATGCTGGCTGACCGGTGTCTGACAGTGAAACACAAGAGGGGGTGAGGTGGGGACGGCTGAACAGAAGGATCTCCTGCAGATGTAATTCTCTCTGTAATAAAGAACACAGTAGGGCACTGTGAAGGCAGGAAGTTGCAGGAACAGTGGATCAGCCTAACAAGGAGGCAGCAGCTGCTTGCATTCAAATCCTTCTTTAAGTTTGATCAGTCTGTGTACTCAAAGCTCACACTTAGAATTTCCAATGTAAAAGTTAGTGTTGCAAGGAAGAAAGTAAAAGACCTGCCAAGCCATCACTTTTAATTGTTTGCAGGGTTGTAATGTGAAGGAGCCTGTAGAGATAGTAGCTATGTAACCATACATGCAAAAAGCTATAAAGACACTACATCCAGTGGAGCTTCAGAGCTGTGAATGAGCTATTTTGTGGAAGAACCGTCAAGTGTTTGGAAAATACTCAACATATGATTCAGTAAAGCATGAAAAGGTCATCATACGGAGTGACTAGATATGTTTGTAAAAGGCGCTTTGTTATGGTTACTACTTTTGTTTTTACAAGGCTGTCCATAAATGCTATCAAGTATTGTATCCCACCATATGTTGTACATAAACAAGTGCTGTCAAGGTCCAGTTTATATTATGGAAGTAAAATAAATCAATGTGTATTTTGTTGTTTTTGGCAAGTGGAATTACAATGCGGTATTCTATGTAGAGAAGGCAAATATTGCTAACAATTGACCTCAGCTGGTAAAACTACTGTAATGTTAGGGTTGGATAACATATAGCTGAATGTGGTTTAAATGACTATTAACAGTCAGAGCTCTTTGTTTGGAAATGATCCCTGAGAACCCTGAATTAGATGACCTTCCGTAGATATAAAATGCTACTGATGGTTACAAATCGTTTTCTATTGACTCTGTATGTAGCTTGACCCTTAACACCACCTCACCATACATTGCTGCCGATGCCTCTATCTCCACTAAGAATTCGCTTAACTAAACTTGACTACATTTTGGAACTGATACTAGGTTGTTAACTCTTTTTCTATTCTTTGGCAAAATCTCAGCTGATAGCCATAGTGGCGCTCTTCTTCAAGACATGTACATTGGGAGACACCAAATATTTGTATCCATTTATGCTACCAAGCACGTTAGCTTTTGTTAATATGGCAATGTTAATTCATAATTCTTCTATTCCTTTTCAAATGTCCCCAGAAAACATTTGATGATGACTCCTTTGCGTTCACGAGATGACAGTGCGTAGGCTGACTCTGGACGCTTTGATGTCATATCAGTGAGCGAATGTGTGTGAGCTTTTATTTGTGTGGGTGGGATGGAAGTAGGGTGTGTGTTGGAGTGGGTAGCACTTGGGCATGAATCAAACCCTGAGGCAAGATTATACAGAAAATGTGCAAGTAATGCACACACAGTAGCAGTCGGATCCTTGCGAACACACGCCCAAATACACACTGCTCGCTGGCTTTGGCCGAATGAATTAGAGAACTGGTCCCTTGAGAGCCACTTAAGTGAGCAGAGGAAAATGAGGTTAAGACTTATACTTAGTTCTCCTCTCTGTGCCGACCTGGAAATGTAATCATCCCTCCAAAAGCCACTACATTTGTTTATTTTGCCTCCACCAATGATCAATATTACCTCTCCAGTTTAACCAGTTGCTATTTAGTATGATTATTTAAGCTCAAACATGTCACACACTGCTGCAAATGTAGGCCGACGGCTGTGGAATTAGACTGACATCAATTTCTGACACAATATCCTGAGGACAAGTTGAAAAAGTTCAAATGTGATTCTTGGCAGCTGCTCTTGACTCTTCGGAAGAGGTCTCTGGTACTGACTGGTGTTTCCGACCATGCAGCTGGTCCCCATTAATGGATACCTTTCAGCTTCTGAATGCTCCACTTGAAAGCTAGAAATAGAGATGATGTCACCCGCTCTTGGCGCCGGCTGACAGTCTCGTTGAAGGACTCCTGAGAGGAGAGCCGATCCCACCATGTGCCGCCTTCTTCGCTGCATCTCAGCGCCCACCTTTAGTGTGGTGTGATGAACTGTGTCACATCTGCAGATACATCAGTACATTGATAAATAACTCAAAGCAGAACATTTACACCTCGTATTCTTTAAATGTGTCTGTGATTAAGGCTTAATACATTGGGCATAGGGTTTGAGAGGAGGAAACAGGAACTATAATTCAAGGCATGTGTGTAGTGTTAGTAGATTAGTAGAGAATTCATTTTTCCTAGAATAATATCAATTCCAGCTAAAGGGGGAGCGGGGAAAGGTTAACATATCAACTACATATTTTTAGGGCTATCATGACGACAAAAGTTTATAATTAAATACTAAAATGTGTGCTAAAAAAAAAAAATGTGAAAAAAAACGTGTGCTCAACTTTTTTTTTTTGCAGTTTTTTGATAATATTATATTTCCTTCAGCAAGATATTGCCTGTTCCCAGATTTCCTTTTATAAGGATTTTTTGAATATTGTTCGTGTTGATTTGAACTCCATCTCTTTTGTTTTCTGCACTTGGTCAGAAAAAGAAGACATATGAAGATGACCCCCTTCTGTGAAATAGTGGCGGTAATGTTTCACCAATGCCATTTTAGAAGATCAAACAAACGTTTTGGGCAATAAAGCATTGTGTTCTGGATATTTGTGCTTGTTTAATCTAGATTTGTAATACTGCCAATCTAAGAAGTGTCTTTATGTCAGCGGCAAAAGCCTTTCAGTGAGTCTCTCAGAGCAGATGTGTTATTCTGCCCGTAGCTACCTCCATGACTGCATATGCATATTTTGTAGTCTACACACAACCTATATATGTTTTCTCCCTACCTCTAAAGCATTGTGTGTACAAGGACAGGAATAAACTCCTCACTTTTGAAGGTGAGATATAATGAGTTGCTAACTGTCAGAGTAGTTGATTCAATGTGTCTTCCCCAACATATGCATTGCAATTATGGCAGCTTCCTATCACTCCCCCGCAGAGACCCCCCCCCACATCTTATCCAGTGATGTGACTCAGGTTCATCACAGCGTTGCATTTAATAATGTCACTACACATCACGTGTCCAGTGTTAGGTAATACAGTGCGATGGCCAAGTAACATCCAGGCAGTGCTGGGGGGGGGGTTTGTGGGGGGTCGGGCTCCAGTCTGACATTGTAATGCGGTCAATGAGTCAGAGATGCTTGATATAATTAAGCAATGACTTGGTTTTGTCTCGGTGTCTAATCACTTTCACATGATTTAAGTATTTCAGCCTCACAATATCACTGCTTTGTCTAAGAAGAGCTATGGGACTTTTAACTGCTGCTTTGTGTTCAGTTGTCTTAAAACGGGACGCGAAAACAGAACTCTTTTTTAAAATAAAACCCAAAAAAGGGTTAAATTCCCCTTTTTTTTTTTTCATTGGTTGTGTTCTCACAGGCAAAAACATATTGCTACATGAGTTTAAAGATAACTGTTAATGGAATACTGTTTTTTTTTTTCAAAATCAAAGCTACTGTTGTTATCACTGCTCATTTTCAGCACGTTGAAATAAATCATAGAGGTAGCAGGGATGTCTTCAGCAAAGTGGATTGCAATCTGAAAAGTGTTTTTATTTATTTGTTTTCCTATTGCTATCACTGTTGATGTCTTTATAATTCATTGCTGAATGCATAAGATTGACAACCCTAATTTGCTGCAATAACATGATTTAAATAAGGTGAACAAACTTTAAGTAAACACAGGCAGATGTTAGTCAAAATTAGTAGTTGAAAAATGGTAATACATAAACAAATATGCAATAGAAATACATGGCAAATGGCATTAGTATTTAAGTTTTGATATAATACAGTATATCTTGGACATGGTGATACCCACATCTACTTCCCAAATGCTTTTGATGGAACATTCTCTCTTGTTATTAAAGAGCTTTTTTGATTTGTTCAATGCTAACAGAGCCGTTATGCTGTCTGAGGCCAATATCTTGTTTAGGGAATCAACTGTTTATTGTATATATATTTGAATCTTTTTGCTTTTACCCCAGTGGACTCTCATGGCATTTGTTGGCCTACCCAGTTTGGATCACAAGGCAGCAGGGCAGAAGAGCGTGTGTGCTTGTACATGTGTATGTATCTAAAATTATAATTTAATTTAATATATACATTTTTCTTGTAAGTTTTATTTGTACTTTTATCTTATAGGCTTAATTTCTTAGAAACTCTACTAAACTCTCATTTCTGATCCTTTCTTTATATCTCATGACTCAATGAACCCCGTGAAACTAAGATGATTCCCAACAAGTTCCTTTGATTCTGACATGAATATGTTTATACACTTTAATAAGCCTTTAAACATACCGTTCAGAGCATTAGATTGATGGCTCACTCTACATTGGAATTGGTGTCAAGCCCTATGCTGCAGGTGGCAGTGGTTGATTATCATCACGTGTTAGCTTGCAGCAGGGTTATGTCAACAGCGTTTTGTGGCCCCATTTTGCACTGTAATAATCATAGGGTGGGTTTCTGAGGGGCCGACCCACCCACCGCTCCAACAGCTGCTTGTTTGTTCCCAGTGCTGCGTTCAGTCATCGGGGGCCGGGCTCCTTTCGCCAGCTGCTGGTTGGCCAGCTCCTCACACAGGTATACAGTCAGGCTCATCTCTTACTGTGACATGATATTGACCATAATGTGACCATATTGTGCCGCGAGCCAGTCAAAGTGTTTACTTCCTGTCCGTCTTCTTCTGCTAATCTCTCTGGAGCCCACAGTCTTTGAACCCTTTTCTTTCCTTTGGCTTTCCTTTTCTTGTTCTTTTCTGTACTGGGGACATTTAAGCTATCATGAATCCAAAGTTGTTGTATAACAAATAAAACAATTATTCCAAGGTGTTTCGTGAATGTGTTTTTTTGGCCAAAGGTGACATTAAAATAACCGGTCTCCTTTGTGCGGATTGATATGACTCCTCATAGTCCCTTGATCAGAGTGTCCTTAACAATAGTCTGCTATCGATAAAGGGCAGAATGTCCAAATTGACCAATCAGAATCTAGCATTCCACGAAGCCATGCAATAAATTCTGATTAGGAACATTATTCATCAGAAATCACAATAAAGTTGCAACAACCCAGATACTCACCTAGAGCTGTTAAAGTGCCCTTAAGCCAGGCATAAATAATATATATATTTTTTTTTCCTTAATTGATATCCAGATGGGTACATAGTTCTCCTATTCATTACGCTCTTCCATACTGTATTAGCTGTTGCTCTTTGTAAGAAATAGTTTGTTATGTGTCTTGTTAGTGCCCAGAGATAAAAATGTGCCTGTAGCTTTAAAACAAGAATGGTCTCCTTTACCGTTCTCCTGTTATTGAATGCTAATGGTCTCCTTTTAAATAAACAAATTAGACTAAACAGCTAACGAGTGCTTAGCTGTGAAGGTGTGAATGTAAAAAAAGGCCAGCGCTTTCCCCAGATAAATAAAGCTGTTAAACATCAAAGAGATGTAATTGGGTGTGAAGAATGCTTAATTTGTTGTGTGGCACCTTGTTTTTGCTCGAACCAGCGTCTGACTAAAAGCATCTGTGTGCAGAGCATCTTGTTACAGTGTTAGCAGGAGCTTAACACAAATTGCAGTGTTTTTAAAGGATAATCACATCGCATACTCCAATGAACTGTGAGCGGCTTTACCAAAAAATTGAAACCCATTATATTTGTTTATTTATTTAAAAAAAATTAACAGAATTTATGTAAAAGGACTATGTTTCTCTTAGATATATGGGCTGGCTTTGAAAATTGACACAGCTTAGGGTGGTACATCTAGTTAACAATAGATGAGTGAGTCAATATTATTGTGTTATAGCTTTTGTTCAGTGGCAGCTTTGTCAAATGTATCAGCTCATGAAGTGACAAAACTGTATATGGCTTAGAACACGGGTGCAATATATAATCACTATAATATTTTTGGTATTTTTGAAAGGGTTCTTTACCGGTTTTCATTCAAGCCTAGTTATTACCCTGTATTACAAATACATGTATCTCTGAAAGACACACACTGTACATTTAAGGATAAATCGATTTTATTTCAGCATTGTGGCGCCTAAGAACATCACCGAAAGAAGAAAAAAACGACCCAAAGAAACCAGGAATAATTACCAAACATACAGATTTGGAAATAAATAACAGTGACATTGTGTGGGCTGATTATTATGATTATTTCTTGTAACTTCGCTCTGGACCAATTCTATCAATATGTCAGATTAAACCTGTTTATTAAAGGTTGAACAACACTCCATAGACTTGCTTGTATTTCCATGTAACAGTAAGTCCATTCCAACGTTGTCTCTGCACATATAGAGGAAAGGGCAGATGTGCAGCCAATCAAAGACAATTTGACCCCTGTTAGTTCTCGGTGAATGAATATCACATTGTGCCTCTTTTAGAACATTCAGGGAAATTGTAATCACATGCCTCTGCCTTATCACTAATACAGCTCCCTGCAGAGTGGCCACATTATAAAGCGGCTATGTCGTGTGTTTGGTTCTGCTGCAGAATCTGAAGCGATTCCTGCAGCGCGCCGCTAACTGAATTAGTCCGACTGTACAGCAAAAATGTTTCCATTGTTTCCAACAAAGAAGCATTTGACTGAAGCCATCAGGCTGTGCTGTGCCGTTGCAGCATGTGAGGATCACAGGTCTCATCCTTTTATGCCTTTTAAATGACTGATGGCTTCGGGGGACAGTGTTTTTTTTATGAAACACTTTCCTTTTGAGAGGTTTTCACTCTTTGTACGTTATTATTCCCTCATCTCAAAATGCACACAGAATATAGATTATCAGCGGCTCATTTTTAAGCTGCTGCCTTTGGCTGTGGCTTGCTGCTGAAATTCCTAATGCAGCTAATTAGCATCTTGATTGGCCAATCTGAAGCAATCTGCCTTCATCTCTGACAGCATTAGTCATGTAATATGCCGACAACTGCACGGCTGATCACAGATCCCCTGGAGTTTGGATTAAGAACCAAGTATGTTCCATGTCACTCCTCTTGTCCATATTATGATCTATATTAAAGACATGTTTATGGCTGCCTTGTGTTTGGATTATAATCAGTTCTGGGCTGCTGGCTTGGCAGATTCTGTCTGTGCTGTATTGAGAAGCTCAGTTTTTATCGTTCCTAGCCATGTGAAGAGTACAGGAAAACTGATGTTGATTGACTGGTGATTTTTTCTTTTCTTGATGAATCATACTCTCTGTTCATTGATATTGGATTCAAATGCAGCCGTGAAATGACGCAACCTTTAGACAAGTATTTCATTCTGACTGAATGCATTCATTTTAGACTCTCAGCCAGGCACAGCTGATTCTCACAAACCTTAAACTGCAATGACCTGCTGGATATCCTTCAGCTCTTTATGGATATACTATATGGAATGACCCCTGACCGGCATTTTAACACAATAAAAGCAGCTGATTTATCATGATTTCCACCATGAAGCCTCAAGAGGCCTGAAGGAAAATGATCAAAAGTAAACACATTATTGTGTGTAACAATAATGCATTCGTTATTAAAGGTTGTCTTGGAGCCGGAGGGTTTTGTTCCAGCAAAGCAAATGTGTGTATGCATGTGTGGGTGGCTGGATAAATATATAGGTGCAGGATGTGCACTGCACGCACATTAAATAGCTAATTATTCACTGCATGATTATAGTTGACAAGTTCAAAAACAACATGAAGAAAACAAGTCAAAATATTATATTTATGATGATATCAGTAGCTTTGGAGTCCTACAAAATGGAATACCTAGCTTAAATGGTAGCTTAGGTTGCAACCTTAATCTGCTGCAGTATTCAAATGCATCTTAATAAAATAATCACGGGATGCCCTGGGTAAAATGCACACTCTCTCTCTTGGGTCGTGTTAGAAATCCACCATCGCTCAGTGCCTGTATCAGCGCACCAGAAATTAAACGTTTTCTTTTCATGTGTGCGGTTCAAATAACATTGTATTTTCCCAGCCACAACACAGCCACTGAAGCAGTTGTCTAAGAATACAATTAGCCCCTGAGATGACTAATCCTCGGTTAGTCGCTGAGCATGTTGTGCAGTTGTTATGACACATATCTCTGCGGCTCTAATGCCTGTCTATATTTGGCTGTCAATGTGACAGTGCTAATTGATGATTTCCTCTTTGTTTGTGAGCAAGATTCACTTACACGTGAGACGAAACAGATGTGAGGAGAAATCGAAATACAGGGAAGAAGCTAAGGGGGGGAAAGAGAGAAGAGGAATGAGTGAGAGAAATTCTGGCGATGAACATAAAGCGCCAGAAGAGAGTAATGTTCTGCAAACCACACCGGGGTCACGCTTTTATCACCCGGTGCTCAGACATGCACTAATCCAGGCTGTAACTCACCCTGTAACCTCTTCCCAGTGCTTCTCTCTGTCACCCATTCAGACTGGCCAGTGACCAGCATGTAATCACATTCTGTACTCCCACAGATCCTCACCTCAGGTTGTTCTAATGTGAGTAACTATTTGCCTCTAGTCAGTTTTAATGCTAAAGTGTAGAAATCTAGCTGGATTCAAGTGGCATAAAAGCCTTTCACTTTTGTTCACTTTAATGCGGAACAATTCTGCTTGCGTTTCTTGTTAGTCAATTTATGACAGTTCATCCGTAAAGGGTTGATCAACAGTAGATATTAAAGATATTTCCGAGGAAGGATACATCTCAAATTGACCGAGTACTTTTTTGTGGGCCTGTGTAGACTTTTTGACGGATACTCAATATTTGTATTATAAACTTCTACGTAGGGCTGCTTGATTATGGCAAAAATCATAATCTCGATTATTTGGGTCAATAATTGATATCACGATTATTAAAAACGATTATCCATTTACTTTGGAAACATACATTTATTGGAGAAAACATTTGAACATTATGTTTTTAACAGTTGATTACCCTGAACTTTAAGTATAATTCAACTGAAAAACATATAAAAACAAAATTCTTAAAAAAAAAAAAAAAAAAAAAGTAATAATAAAAAGAAAATCGTTTTATTTCGATTACGTTGTTTTCGTAATCGTTGCAAGCCATAATCGTAATTGCGATTCAAATACGATGAATTGAGCAGCCCTACTTCTACGTTGACTGGTTTATACTTTGTCAAAAATAAATGCAGTTTCACTGACTTTGAAAGCAATGGTGATAAATGTCAGCAAACTACAAAAAGTGGTAAATAATAAATCCTTTTCATACTACAGTATACAGCGCTATTATAGCTGTCATCACTGCAGTGGAACGCAGCCTAGATGTGTCCGTAGTGGTGGTTACCAACAGTTCCAAAATCCCTTTTAAGGCCAAAATGTAAACATCTTCCACGCCTTTTAAAAAACCGAAACAATCAAAGAAATATAGGGTATTTTGTGATTGGATAGTATGGAGGCTCAATGGAAACTAGGGGGAATGGGGGTTATATCGGTCCCTGTTGCGTTGCATTGAACCTGGGACATTTTAGTTGTATGTTCCTTAAGTGTCCCAACGCCTACAAGCCAACATATAGAGGATCTTTTCTAAGCTTAGGAACATAATATCTTTAAATGAAATAACCATAACTCCTTTTAAAGTCACGCATCAACAACTGAGCTGGCTTGAAAAGGCTGTAGAGTATGACCAACAATGATCTAAAAATGCTAAATTAATCCTTGAGTTTGGACTTTTTGTATCACATTTTGGTTGAAGTCCTTGGCGTTGGCAACCTGAGTCAAGGTGATATTATGAGTCGACCTTACTCCATATTTAAGGGACACAAGCGAATGAAGTTGGGAAGAACTGGTCTATAGTTACTCTTTCGTGTTCTCCTGTGATTTTATCTTCTACACTGAGAGATTGATTTAATATTCCAGTGGGTCTTTTAGCTTTTATATCATCAAACATTCATATAGTCTACCTATCATCCTTCACCTCCCTCCCTCTGCTTTGTCTCGGTAGTTGTTCAATAGTAGTGAAGGAGTGCATCGTCTCAGCATCGAGTTGATCCTGATTGAAACATGAATGAGTTTATCGACATACATGTAGGTAAATAAATGTGTCCATCTCCTGTTTAGTTACTGGATTGCCAGTCGTTTGCCAAGTTGATGTTCTCAATAATTCTGCCTTCATTTATTCTGGACTAATGGAGGTAAACGCCACCTTCCTGTGCTAATGGAGCCGCTGGACACAAAGGAGGCCTGTATCGTCTTTTACCTACGAAGAGCCACTTGATGATGACCAGACCTCCTGCTGGTAGCAAACAGCTGACGATTTTTCAGAAGGAGTTACGCTCCTCCTTCCTGGTTTCTTTTAAAGAGACCCAGGGGGGAGAGAGTGCAGCGGTAGGAAGTCTCCTCCTTACCTACCTCACCGCCTAGACTAGTCAATCAAGTTTACAATCAATATTATAAAAAAATAACTGTCAGGCCTGTCACTCCTTTTTTTCTTTTCGATTGCAGGCAAAACCCAATGTGAGTTTGCACATATAATATATTGTACCTACAGTGTTCAGGTTTAAAGTAAGGCTTCTAATGTTCATGCTCGCGATTTATCTTGAAGGCATTAAAAAAAAGTTTGACCCGAACATCCGCTTATAATTCCAGCACAGATTTTTACCATGAATTGCATGGCAGTTAAAAGTAAAAGAAAGTAGAGAAATTGCCACATATTGCACTGACGACAAATGACAACTGCACTTGTCGGTTTAGGTGTGGTGAAAATTGACGACATTTTGCCAAACCATGCACCAGTTTGGATAGTGCTCGCCGTATGATGAGAATACAACCAGCATATGCCCCGCATAGCCAATCACAGCAGCTCGTTGTGACAGCTGCTTTGTCCATGCTTAGATTAACACAAGAAAATTGTCAGGCCAATAATTCTGAAAAAACCCTCTTTTTTTCTCATACCTTTTTTTCATGCATTTCTTTATTACAACAACACACATGCATATGTATTATTTCCCTCCAAAATCTCATTTAACTTGTGAATACAGGGATTAGATGTACGATTCATCTATTAACACCACTCAAAGTGATCAACAGATGTTTTTTTGTTTGTTATGTTAGGTCCCTTTTTAATTTGTTCCTATATGCTGTGATTTGCATTACTCATCTAAGTAAACTTGAAAACCTCATTTAGGATTATATTTAGTTAATGTTGTAAAACATGTAATATATTGCTAATAGTCTAGAGAAACCATCCACAAATCAAAATCCACCAACCACCTCTTGGCTCCAATACACTGTTAAACGGCTTCTGGATCCAGTTTCTTTTTTGTGCACACCACCTTAAAGTACAGTGATCCACACCACCTTGAGCCATCATTTTTTTAGCTCTGGTGAGGCAGCAGAATCCCCTCATTGGCCTGTAAGACAAAGTGACGCACAGCTGCATGACTGACAGCTCAAGTTCTGCTTCCCAAAGTAGGTCGCTGCCCCCCCCCCCCCTCTGGTGAGACGCTGGCAGATAGACAGAGGCAGGAAGGAGATAGAGAGAGAAGAGGTATACCAATGAAGGCAATCGTACACTGACGCTGGTGTGACCACGCTTGAACTCTCAATTGCAATCGATAATATTCAGAATAAGAAATCCTTTATCTGTGAAATTAACAAGAAAAGGGAAACAAACTAAAATAGAAGAAAAATAAATGAGTAAACTTGAATATTAAACATATAAAACAAAGAACAAACAAACAATAATCAAATCAAATCAAAGAATCCATGGTAAAAAAAAAGTAGCACTATTTAAAATTAAAAAGAAAGAAAAAAAAGAAAGTTATCGTATAAAAGTAATGAACCTATAAAAGTATGTAGCAGACATTAATAACAGGACACTATTATAATTAAGTGTATATTGCATATTGTTACTCTTCAGACTATTATTCTATGAAAACCTCCAAATAATTGATCTAATATGCAGTACCATCTGATTTTTGTGGGTGATGGTTGGGATGAACCACATTTGAAGTGATTTAGTACATTTTAAATGCCCTTTGTTTGTGTGATGTGTGCAAATGAGTCACCTCATCATGGCACTCAATGCCCAGTCACATGACCCAGTCTCTGAACAGTGAGTCCTATTATGCCCTAAATGCTAGGCACGAGATTTGAAGGGCTATGACTCTGTCTGGAACTACATTTGAAGCAGAGCGTCGCCTGGTTGTGTCCACTCTTGACCTCTACACTCACCACGTGACCACCATCCTTGAGGCTTGAAAGAGCAAAGAGAGATATTTTGAGATAGTAGATGAAGCGGGAGAGGAGAATTCCCCTTTACCAGGAGTCACAGTATCTTTAAATGATGTCATCAGTGAGATATATGTAAAATGCCATTTCACTCACTGAAATACTGCAGGTTAATGCACAGCGAAGGCGAAAAAGAAGCAACAAGATTCCATTGTATACGATTTTGTCAGGGTTTAAATGTCTGTTGTGAAAATATAAAGTTCCTTGTGTAATATGTTCTCCCTGTTAGTGCGCTAGGATGAATGGTTTCTGTACACGGAGGAATTGATCATATTTCTTATGTGTTGCACTGCAGGCTGGTGAGACCTGAGGCATAAACAAAACAATTCCTTAGTGTGGGTTTACGCTTCGACACATTTTCAGTACGATTCCCTATTTTATAATTGTTTTAATATCTAAGGAAGATCAGTTTCCCAGAAGAGAAAGTATTATTCCAACACAAGGACTTATTAATTATTGTTTTCCCACACTATTTTTTTCTATATTTATGTTGGAGTGTGAGAGGCTAAGTAACCCTTTGTTTGTCTTCATTTAAAAAAAGAAGAAAAAAAGCTCACACCGTCTTCTACAACTTCCACACACACTGAAAAAAGATATACAAATAATATTTGCATATGAAAAAGCTAAATGTATTCAGGGTCATCCTAAGTGCCTACAAAATAATCCAAAGCCATTGAAGAGAAGGCAAAGGGGGCCAGGAATATTTTCTGAATATTTGTTTTGTTTTATATATTCATACATGAATGTATCATCCTGATAATAGCTTGTCTTGTCTCTTCTAACATGTCTTGGATGGATTGTCTATAAATAGCCGTTTCAGACTAACAGACTGCTTTGAACTGACTTCAGCTCTCACATCTTTTCTTTGTAAACTGTCAGAGACGTTTGGAGCAATCCGAGTTGCCGTTTGACATGTTTCTTTTACTAAAAGTGACCTTACAGACAATATTCTCAGCTTTGTTGGAGTTTTTTTTATCACGCACCTTTTGTTTCTGCATGCCTGGTCCTTTTTCCAGACTTCATTGGGGAGAAATGTTTTCACACTAGCTCCAGACTCATCACGTGCACATGAGACAGAGGTGTTGAGATTTGAGGGTTACACTTTGTTTTTATTTTATAGGCCTGATTGATTCCACAGTGATTTTACAAACAGGTTGCCATTCGAAACATATTGTCTATCATTTGGCTGCATCTCTGTGATTTTAAACCATGTGAAGTGCATTACAATGATCTTGAAAAACACAAACAGTGGTCAGAGGCAAACACAACATTACATCAATGCCATTTTTTCAAGAGCCCTAAATTAGTTCTCAATTTTTCTCATCAGTAGTCATTTTAAAGGTCCCCTATTATACTGTTTTTCATCAATATATTATAGGTCTCAGATATATACAAAACATGTCTCTGAAGTGTTTGGCTCCAAATACCAAAAAGATCATTGTAGCATCCCATAATCCCCTCTGTTTCAGCCCTGTTTCCAAAGTGCTGATTCTGTGTCTGTTACTTTAGATGAAAATAAGGAGCCACTCCCCACGCCCCTCTGAGAGATATTTGGTTAAAAAGAACACAGTGGTGCTCTAGGAGGAGATTCAGGTGTTATGGTGGGGGGGGGGGTTACCTTGGTTGGTGATTGGCTAATGGTTACACAAGCCAAAAAATCGTTATGACATCATAAAGTGGCCAAAATCTGATCAGCTCATTTTCAGACAGGTTTGTATATAAATGGATCAGGACAAAAAGTGAGCAAATATTTGTTCCTGAAGCGTTCAGAATGTCTTTACACAGAGGGGACACATGTTTATGTATAACAGACAGGAAAAAGTGGATTTTGCACAATAGGTAACCTTTAAGTCATCACAACTTATGGATAAATAAAAGTAGGAAAAATGGTAGTATGAGTAATGGTTTGAATACAAAGTCCTCGAGGGGCATCTGGATTGTTTTATACATCTGGTCCCTCTATCACTCTTATGTTGTGTATTTCCACTGTGCTTTGCCCTTATCACCCCATGAAAGCCTACCTGGCGTCCCTAAAAGCAACTAAATGTGAGATCAGAGAGAAAAAGTGGAAGAAGCTCAACAAAGAATTTCTGTGTTTCCATGGTGATGGTGAACATTAAAGAGGATAATAAAGGAGATTTGATAGGAGCGGGGCTCAATGGGAAACTTAAGATTTGAAAAAACTAATGAAACATAATTATGGTGTTTTGAGGAGGACTTATTGTTATTTTTTTGCATGTTTTGAAAGGGTAGTGTTCTTTGTTAGAGTCTAAATGTCCTTAAAAAAAAGCTGTGGTTATTTATGAATACAATAACATTTTGCACAGTATATTTTTGAATAATAGTAACCACTCACTGGGATCTCATTACTTCTGTTTTGCTCTTTAAGAACTACAATTTTTTTTACATGAAGAAACAAACACGTGGAATGTGTATTTGTTTATTCACAAGCATCAATAACCTTTAACTATAAAAGTTGAACCAACTAAAGTTTAGTAATGCTGATGACCAAATATTCTCCTGGTTATTGTTCATTTGCAGTCGGTGCTGCAGGAACTTCAGGACATTTTAAGTTATTTGTTATGTACTACAACAGTATCATTGATTTTACCCAGGGCTTAAATGTTAGGAGCTCTGCAGTAATCATCGTAATGAGAAATCATTGAGACATTGTGTGTCCACTGATGGAGCCCAGCAGGGGGGGGGGGGGGGGATCACTGCGGGGAAGTTTAGACTTTGTTAAAGATAACTCAAACGGGGGGGGCAGTGTACGGATGGCTGGATATGTGATGGATGCACTGACAAAACAGGTAGAGAAGAAAATAATAAAAAGTCAAACTGTCTCCTTTGATGGAGGATGTGTGTCGGCCTGTTGAGGGAACTTAGTGGAGTGTCTCGGTAAAGTCTTTACAGCAGTGCTAATCAATATTTTTTATATCAACAATGGAATACAATAACTACTTCTGTGAGAGAAGTATCTGGCAGTGATAGACTTATACTGAGTTTAACTCCCAACGTCTTTTGCTTTAGGGTATGTTTCACTTTTAGCTCTTTCTTTATGTTTTCAGCAAAAATGCTCTGATAAACCCACTGTATACTACCTGCTCAGCCCTAAAAAAACAACTAGACAATACTTAGCAACTAGTTAGAAAATGTCTAGTGAATAATAGTGTAGGATTTAGCAGGTAAACAGCCAGATATTCACAGGTTGTAAAGACCAGAAACAAAGCTCTAAATGGATGCTAATGTGGCTAAGTGACTGCTGCATGAGCTAAGTAGCATCTTTTGCTAACGTTGTGTTAGACACTTCAAATGAGTAACATGTCAGACATTATATTTCTCAGCTTATGTGGACTTCAAAATATGACTAATGCAGTTAAGTTAAGTTATTCAAGAAGTTTCTCACCACATTAAATCAGATGAGAAAACTCAATTCTTCTTTCATTTGTTTCTGCCCATATGGGGTCACTGCTGCTTTGTAAGACGGTTTGAATCCCGAACATTTCAGGCAATGTCCTCCCCTCTGTTTCCCACTTTCAACTCTTAGATCTCCAATAAAGGCCCTCTGGCCTAAACATACCAAAGCCCTCACTAAACTGTTATATAGATTTACGCTAAAATAAAAACCAGCGTACTACATGATAACCATCACATTTGATGTGCTTGTCCTGTTTCGGGTCAGTTTAAGATCTAATAGCAATTAATTCTATGGTGGTCTTGAAAGGACAATTTTAAACACGCTGCAGCCCAACTATAGTTATTTATTTTGGTCCTTTACTGCATGTTGTGACTCCTCAGTCTCCAGCACAGTGCTGTTCCTCTCTGTCTGTGGTGACCAGCTCCAAAGTGGTAACACCTTCAAGATGTGATTTTTCTTTTTCCCTGACAGTGTGAGTTTTACCTCACAGTGGACAGTGGAGAAAAGCAGAGAGACACTGGGGCCCAGATGGCCAGCGGGTAACTGATGATAGAGAGAGGGGGGGGGGTTTGTCCTTGACCTTCACACACCGACTGAATGTGGAGCCCACCATAAGGAAGCCTCACACACACACACACACACACACACACACACACACACACACACACACACACACACACACACACACACACACACACACACACACACACACACACACACACACACACACACACACACACACACACACACACACACAGTATCTGAGTTGACTTAATGACACACTGGAATTATTACTATTCCGCTTGTGTTGTGCAGACATTAGATGTCACGTTTCTTGTGATCACAGTTACTGTACACTCTGTGCTGCATGCTGATGAGTCATAGTGAAGGCCCACTGTGTCTGTCATATCTCTGATGTCATGCTGAGCCATAGGACTTTATGAGAAATGTGACTTTGTGAAGTGTTGTAGCCCTGGATTAGCTCATGGCAAATGAACTCAATAACCACGGTAATAATGGTGTGCGTGTTACAGTGTTAAGGTGTATGAGATGTGATGACGCAAGATCTATTTTGGAAGCCAAATAGTAACAGAGAGACAGAGTTGTCCCCATATGGATGAGTGTGAATGGGTTAATTGCTGACTTGTGTATATGTACAGTAAAAGTGCTTTTAGTGGTTGCAAAGGCTAGGAAAGTGCTATTGAAATGCAGTCCATTTACCATTTAAAGGGATGAGTTTCCCCACATGACACTGACCTGTAAATTACATAAGGCACCATGACCCAGCTTCCCTCTGTTTTTATTCATCTACTTTGTCTTTTTCACCTTACCGCCAGCACTGTCTCTCTCTGTCTCTTGCACATCAGGCACATTTTCCACGCACACACACACACTGTCAGACCTTCACTGTCTCTTTTTTGCTTCTTACATTTTTTCCCAATTGGCTTCCATTCCCCTCCCTGGTCCCTTTCTGTCTCACACAAACACACACTTGTTTATACCCACAGGTGGAGACACAAACACACTATAAATCACTTTTTTCCCTTGACATACCCCACACACTACTTTTGTTTTGCCATTATTACTTATCAGCCAAGAGCAGAGGAGAGAAAACACACACACACACACACACACACACACACACACACACACACACACACACACACACACACACACACACACACACACTACTCCCAGCACTACTTGTTGGAGGACTTCCCTCTGTTTGATTAAAGACTCGCTATGGGAGACATGTGCTGCCCTAAAACACACACACACACACACACACACACACACACACACACACACACACACACACACACACACACACATGGAACCACAAACACACACACGCACGCACGCACACGCACACACACACACAGTGGCTGTTGTGATAGGATGAGCGCATGTGCCCGGCACTGCGCTGTCCCTGGAGCTGCCTGCCAAGAAGTGATGTCACCATCTCTGTTTAGACACATCTCTCCCTTTAACAAGTGCAGAGTGCAGAGCTCTTTGATTTGTTGTTGTCCTCACACCAGGCCATAGTACATTCTGAGGCCATGCAGGCTCACTGCTGCAAACGTATTCTCACTAGACTGCAAAAATGTGCTTTTTCTTTTCTTTTATTGTATCTTTTTATTGCATAATCTTAATTTTACTTCAAATGTTTGTATAAATATCTTTGTTTTTATACATAGTTTTATTTTATTTATATTTTTTTCACATTCTTAGCATAGTACTTTAATATAAATATATTTATATATTTTGTACTATTTTATTATTTTTAGACTTTTATACTTTAACCTCTTATGTTTATATCAATATTTTTTATTCAATTAATACTTTTTTCTCAGGTTTATAAACATATTTGTATTCAGTTTTATTTATTTGTATGTTTTATTGGACTTTTTTACTGTATCATCTTATGTTTATATAAATATTTCTTATTCAATTAATTTAATTTTCAAAAATCTTTTATTGGGCTTTTACTTTAAAATATATTTGTATTGCACATTTATCTTTCATTGCACATTCCCACTTTAAATATTTTTATATCACTATTTTATTCTATTTTCATTTTACTTTATTGAACTTCCCAAAACAAATGTGTGTTCTGATACTGACTGCTTGCGGCTGCCCTGCAGTGTGGAGCATCCACCTGTAGGCTCTGACCTTTGCTGTGGTTTATGGTAAAGGTCAAAGTCCATTATATGGTTGAGATTCGGATTAATGTTTGTTTTTGCTTTCAGGATGAGTCTGGTTTGCTTGAGTTTCTTATCATCACACTGCCCGTCTACATGGTGTGCATTAGGTAACACAAACACTGTGGGATGAGTCACATTACATATATACATTTACAATTACATTACATTAATACAAAGACTTCAGTTCAACGATCGCCTTAATTTGATCAACTGGAAGGGGAGGCCACTAGATAAATAACGGATTCAAGTTGTGTGGGTCCCCTTCTCTATTACAAATCCTCTATGCCTGGTAACCGCACTGCAGCTGGTTACCACCATACTACGGCCTTATACCTTTCATATGAACTCTGCATCTCCAGCACCTGGAAGCCAACACTCTTCCAGGCTTCTATATTGAGATTGAAATGCCAAACGTTTCGGCATATGTGAAGAGACGTTACTGTGAGGAGGGCTGACATTTGTGAGGAGGAGACGGGATGTAATGAGAGGAAGAGGAAGGGCAGGAGAGAAGAGGAGAGGGGTGGCGTGAGAACGTGCAGAAGAGACATTTCTTAGGTTTTATGTAAGTGTGTGTGCAGTATGTGTCTTTGCATGTGAATGGCCAGAAGAGGGCTTGTCATGTGTCGGTAAAATGAGGTCATGACTAATAGAATGTCATGTGTGAGTGACCGGACAACACACACTCGGTATTAAATAAGAAACTGCTGACTGTTCCGCTTCTTTGAGGCAAATACCTCTGATGCATTTTGTATGATCAAATATTTCCTATCTCTGCCAAGCCGTGGGCAGATTATGTGTGTGTGTGTTAAACTGTGTCTGTCTGCAGCCAATCTCACACACCACTGGACCCATCGGTCTAGCTGCTGCGATTCACAATAAAAAAGCATGTTTTATTGACTGTTTTATACCATCACTGACTGCTGACCCTTTTAAACAGCCAATAGTGGCAACAACTGAACTGCTTCACTCAGTTTTTAAGGGAGGCAGGCTAAAACCAAGCCTTATCTGGACTTCTGCCATGGCTCAAAAACTGAAAAAGAAAAGTCCGGTCATATTTTGGACTAAAACACATAAACCTAGTTAATCAAACATCACAGTTAGACGTTTCAGTGTAACTGCAATGGAGGGCAATAGCGATGAAAATAATTGATATCCAGTTTTTTAAGCTCACAACTAAATCTATCAATCATACCATCTTACATTTACATTGTAAATATTATTATTGTTCCACTACGTTATTCTTGATCAGAACATGTTTGGTCGTGTTAATGAGTAAAGGAAAATTCACACTTTTGAAACACATTTGAGAGTGATTTCTAGGACTTGTGGGAACTCAGTAACTAAAGTTGTGGTACAGTAGGTTGAGAGAAAATAGTGCACAGTCTTCTGCAGAGGAGTTTGCCAGACAACAAACTGTTTTATATCTATATAAATATGAATGCCTTTTTAAAACATGCAAAATAAACAAGGAAATGACAGCTTCAGAGGCAAACTTGTACTTCATTTGCAAGCGCTAAATAAATTCTTCAAATAAATTCTTCAAATAAAAAAACCCTCTATTTAATATTGATGAAATGAACAGCCTCAAACCACACATATGATTATCAGATGACCACATAGTTCCTAGCTCATCTGTATTCACCTGACAGAAGAGCTGAGAGCAGGAAGTGGACATTAGGATGCAGAACAGGAAGTGTTTTGAACCCATATTTAAAATAATATAAAAAAGAACCACTTTAGGGGCTTACTCTGTGATAGGCAGTTGTCTTACAGAACTCTTGGCTTTATATTTAGTTGCCCATGCAGTGGTTTCTATGTAATACACAGATCCAGACATATCGTGCAGTTTCATATACAGCTCAGTATATTTGGTCACCACCCTCCCCTTCCTCTCCTGAATCCCCAAACATCCAGTAAGATGTGAGATGAGGTCAGGAGGAGGAAGTCGGGGGGGGGGGGTTGCTGCGTGACAAGCAGCTCAACAACCACATGTGTGTGTCTCTGCCCTTAAAGGTGAATTGGGTTTGTGCTCTCCTTCCGCTGGGCGATTCTGTCCTCTGCATCCTTTCCCTTCTCTCCACTCTGCTCTCGTCCACAAGCACTTACAAATGTACAGAGGAGGAAGAAGAAGAGGAGGATGAGGAGGAGGAGGGAACTGTCATAGAGTGCAAAGTTTAGTGCGATAGAAGAGGCAATTTGGTTGTCAAAAACAAACTCTCTCTGTGTCTAACATCACTGAGCTAAGAAGCCCCATCCCGAGTTATTTTTGAGAAACCATAGCGACCTCTCAGCTGATCCTTCTCGTGCCGGAGACATGTCTTCTGTGGCCTCGCAGCACTTTGCCACAGATAAACGGATCCATTCACGTCTCTGGCTTTACACTACAAGAAAAAAGCAGTGGGCATTTTGCATAATGCACATCCCGAGAACACACAAATACACTGTTTATTTAGTCAAGGTTGTTCAAACTTAAAGATTTAGTTATATTACAGACTTCATTAGTTGTGCATAAGGCAAAAGAATACAGAATACTACCAGAAAACATTCAGAAATGTTTTCGCTGTGTTTTTGGTTTCATGTTACTCTAAGTATTGTTTGTAAGAAGCTGTGATTGATCTGTTTTTGAGTAAGGGGCAGGTACAATAAGACGTTCTTCTCCCTGCTCTTTTTCACCATGAGCTACTAAAAAAGGTCTCCATGTGTTGTTTTATAGTAATTCCCATCAGTGGAATAAAAACATAAAAAAAGGATGAGGCCGAGGCGCAGACGGATGAGAGAAATCAAGATATCACTCCATCACAAACTGTAGGAGCTACACTGGAACACAGCACGCTTTGAAGTGTTTGTTTGATGCTCACAACGCTGGCAGCTTTACATGTGCGTTTGTGTATATATGCCATTTCTATCATTCACGTCTGTTTTGTTGGGATGTGAGTCTCCTAATAGCAGCGTTCTTTCTCTCGCCCAGACAGAAGAAGTGTGTGTGGTGTTGGGTGTTGTTTAAAAACCTGTCGATGCGCCGCTGTGAGCAACAACATCTGGTTTAGCGCACAACCCGAGACATGCATTTTTAATTCAGACCAGATCAGTGGAGCAACCTTAAATGATCCGTCTTAGTCCAAGCAGCTTTTTTCCATGCCACTACACTCCACACTACAATTATCCATTGTGTTTGTTTAATTTGTGCCAGTGACAGCACAGTTTGTTATGTCCGACTGATCTAACGTGTTCTTTCTTTCCTCTCTTTATGTCCTGCTGCCTCCTCTCAATGGATCCCTGCTTCTCTGCTGACTTCCAACACAGGTAAATAACTTTCCATTTCTATACAGATACCGCACACAGTTTGTTTGGTGCTGTATTCTGTGTTGTGAGCTCTGAAAGCCACTGTACAAGACATTAAGCTGTTATTTATTGCACATGTTAAGGTTTTAAATGAGTCTAGCTTCATTACTCGATCTAGCTTGGGTCTTTTGGTTTGGAAAGCCCTTTTGACTTTAAGGTTTATTCATGAGCTTTCAGTCAAATGACAAGATCTTCATCAGCAGATTTGCTCAGATGTCACATTTCTGTCACTTTTAAACAAGCACTTTTGCACACGTGTAAAAAAAAACTGGACAAGCCAAAGCCTCACCTATTCCAGGTTGCTAATACGCTCTTTCCAAAAGACCACAGAGACGCTATCATTTAGGAATTGAGGGCTGTGGGCTGGGCATTTCATTTCTGTCTTAGCTTAAAATGAGGTAAGAACTGGGGCTTCTCTTCCTCGTTCAGAGTGTGTTTTTGAAGTGGAGAAGAGCTACATGCCTGCTTCCACTGTGAAGGATGCTCAGCGGTAAATAAAACTGAACTGTAATGGCAGCCAATATGCCCCAAAAAGATGAAGAGAAACTGCAGAGAGCAGCGAAAGCTAGCTGCGCTATTTCCCAGAGCTGCTTTTAAGTCTCGGAGATAAAGTCTCATGTCAAGTCTTAGAGGACAAATGATGAGTCCAGTCTCAGGTCTGCATCAGGCACACCGCAACTCATCTCCTCAGGTCTCTGTCGGCCAGGATTAAAAAATGGCCCCATCGTTTTTATGTGATTTACTTTCAAAGCTGTTGAAACTAAGGCTGCACAATTAACCGAAATGAAATCGCAATATGGACTAGTGCGTTATCCGAATCGCAGTAAGTGCAATATTTGGTTAAGGCAAAAAATGTAAAAATAGCTGAATTGAGTATTGTGGTGCTGCAGAGAAGTCCCATCCTATAAACGGGATTTCGATTTAGAATTATTTATTGCCCTTTAAATGTACATATAATGGAATGTGTCTTGAGAATAAGATATCACTCACCATACACATACAACATACAATTCATACACACAAAATTAGTGAAAATTCTGCAGATTGGATGGATCAGATTATTTTGCAAAATCACACAATGATCTTTTTAAAAGTATATATAAATCACAGTCTCTTCTTCAGTGTGTTTTATTGTAATTAAAGATAGCAGTGTGTATCAATTACAGCCACCTACTGTAAATGATACTTTCTAGAAAAATGTGAGAAATGATCACATGTTCAGTCTCGATCACAATGTGAAAACGTGTAGATCTAGACGGAAGACATTTAATACCATCTCGGGGAACACAAGAGCAGCGGCCCACAGCTCCCATTTTGCCCGTGCTGTAGAATAGCCCGAGGTGTGAAATGTCACACAGCTAAAGGTTATTTCCTACTTCATTAGGGGAAAACAGCCATGCATGTGTTCGGACTGGGCAAGGTGCAGTGGTCCGCGGGGCCAAGGACAGTGAGAGGGGGAGGGGCTGCTGGGTAATGACAGCAGTAGTGGTGGTGAGACTAGTGGTTCATCTGTTCAGGAGGAAGTGGAGTTATAGACAGATGAACATTCAGACACATGCACGTAGCGGTGGGAGTACTTACATCAGGGGTGTCAAACATACGGCTCGGGATGACTTTGCAAAGTGTAGAAATGAGACATTCACTGCAATTTTCACAACTTGTATGTATACATTTTATACATTTACAAGACAGGGGGATAACTTAAGCTTATTCCTTAATAGTTCCCACTGTAGTTTTTATGGTGGTGTGTCAGTTCAGGGAATCAAGATTACTACACAGTTGTGGAAATGAATGCAAAAGAATGTCTACATCGTGACAAGTTGTTTTGATCGTAAAGTAAAATACTACTGTGTATGGTTCAGTTCCAGATACCGGTGACAAAAGGTTGAGTGCCTTTGCAGATACACTGTGATCTGCACGTTGTAATGCACATGTGTACATGATAAACTCAGGCATTACATTGTTGAAATTGCACTTATTCTTCTTAAGAAAGTTGAAAAAGATACTTCGTTAAATGTGAACATTTTACGAGTGTACTTTTTCTGCACTTAAACAAAGGAAACAGTTTGGACTTGTCGTTATTTATAGGTTATTATGCTATGATTTGACTGTTCTGGCCCACTTGAGAACAAATGTGGCTGTATGTGGACCCTGAACTGAATTGAGTTTGACACCCCTGATTTACATCCTTTGCTTAAAGGGATAGTTCACATTTTTTGAAGTGGGGTTGTATGAGGTAATTAACCATAAACTGTGTATTACCCAAAGTAGATGTTGATCAGCCACCACCTGTTGGGAGGAGAAAACAGGGGTACCGGGACAGAAGTCAATTGTGGTAATGCTTTTGACATGAACAGCAAATTGAGTAATTGAGCCTCCTAAAATACAGTATGTCCCATCTAAAATATTTTCTTAATTTTATTTATTTTTGTGTCTTTTGTGAATCGGTACAATTCAAAGACACAAAGGATCAAGGCAGCAGTAAACCATCAACCCCATGTTCTGCTCGGAAAGAAATACGGATTTTTGGTGATGTTTGACAGCTTTAAAGAGGTCATTGATAAAAGCTTACCGTCGGATAAGGCTGTCTCATATCAAGGCAAATCATTAAAGAAAATATTCTAAATATAGAGTACACTTGAACTGATATTGATTTTGTTTAAATGGGCCTTTCTTTAGGTGTCTGAAAAATGTCCACCGCTGCATCTGTCTTCAGCAATTACTACTGAGCAGTACATCTAGTCTGCTTCTCTAACCTGTAGTTAATACACTGACCATGGATAAGCACCTCATACAACCCCGCTTAAAAAAAAAAAAACGATTTCTTTGAGTAAAGATTTCCTAATTACAAATACAATTCCTGCAATAAAAATCTTCTCATTTTATTGGCATCTTTGAAATTACAGTCAGTGTCAGTCCCTTCACATAAATACACACACAGTGTACAACACCCCCCACTGAGGCACAGATTGACCAATCATTACTGAAGCTCATTTTTTGGCACTTTGGTTGCACATTGATGATTGTGAAGCTGCAGCTGCAGCCCGTTGTGAGGGGTTCTAGCAGCTTCTGACGTTTTCTTTTGTGATAAGGTGCTGCGGTTCCTGTGAGGTGTGTGTTTGAGTGTGGGAGGACACAAAGCTTTGTGATGCCTGGTGTCTATCGATCGCAGAGGCTTTACAGTAGAGACGTGCAGACAGGCCTCTTCCTGTCTGGATACAAGTGCAAAGCTCATGCCTGACTCCTTGCACGAGAAGTGATAGAGAGCAGCAATGAAAGCAAAGCCCCTCTGGGGAGGTTCACAGAGTGCATCTACCTGTAAATGAAGCAGTAAGAACGTATTGTAGGTTAAAAACAGATGAGGATACATTAAGTGAGATGCACTTGTCTGGACTTGTTTTCATCCTTATATAGAAATACATTAAAAACTAATTGGGGTTTGCCCCTGCGAAACAACACAATATATATAATTTAAGAATTAGACATTAAGTGCAAAAAAAAGCATATTTCCTTAAAAATCCTGATCATAATCACTCAAGATCAGAAAACACACTTCCCACAAAAATGTAAGAATGATATGTTAGATGTAATTAAATAACGTGTGGAGACGAAGTATGTGTATCAGTTCTGGCATCATCAATTAGGAGATCGGTGTCTCTGGCATCGGTTGTTACCTGCTGCAGTCAGGTTTGTTCTCTCTTGTTGTGAGAGTATGCCATCTTGTGGCTAAACCAGGTAGCACCGTCAACAGGGATATTATTAAAGGAAATATCCCCCCTAAATTCACAAATATATAAAATGATGATAGTGTATTTGTAGTTCTGTGTCTCCTTTTTGTATACCTGCCCATTGAAAACAGATGTAAATAAGCAAAGTCTGGGGCAATTATTTTTAATTGCAACTGTCACTGCAAAAATAGCATGAATGAAATGATTTTCAAAAATATATATACTAACTGGATTTTATTATTCTGTATATACATTCAGAAGCAAAAAGTTGTTGCTCATTATGAATAATTCAGTGTCAGTGGACCAGACAACAACTCAATAAAACTTAGTCTTAGCAAAATGGCACATTTTCCACCATTCCCTCAGCCTGATGTAATATTAGTTATTAAAACACACAACAATTACTAATTATATTACTAAATTGATGGTTTTGTTTTCTAATTTGGACAGACTGTTGTCTTTGAGGGTAAAATAGTTCCAATTATGTTGTTATAGACATATCATAATGGCATTTCACTTTAGGAAAAATATCGTGGGTAAGAGATACACAAATGTACAGAAATGTCCCCAATTCATTTACCATCTCTTCCTCATATTTATTTTCCTTCCTAATCGAGAAATCTCCACTCTAGCTTGTGAAACACATATTGTCCCAGCAGATGGTGCTATGTTACCAGAAGAGTTTCATTAACCTCCAATTTGCTCACTTATGCAAATAATACCTAATGATTAACCCCCTGATCATTTCTCCACACCCACCACTGCACACAGACCTCTGCTCTTACATCTCCTCCAATTCCATTGATTTCAGCACATCGATGTGGAGGCAGTGATCATTTCTCAGACCATTTATCCCGATACCTCCACTGGTTGAATATGAATTGGTTCTCCAGTGAAAAAGGTTGAATCAAAGCAATAAATCACAAGCAATTTGTGTCAGCAGACTCCTTCAGACTTCATAATGGTCTTTATCAGACTACAGCAGCAGCGTGCTTCAATAAAGATGGAAACAGATGGTTTTCTGCTCCTTGCGTTTTCACTGGGGAACCCCGTATTAACCGTCTGCAGAAGTGAAATCTCATGAAGGCAGGGTTGACATTGGCAGCGAGGATTTTGACCCTAGATTGAAGATATTCGATTTTCGACAGGTGTTCTCACTTGTGTCCGGAAGCTCAATTTGTCTGCGCCTCCATATGAGTGTGTTTGCTCTGTCAGGGGGCCAATTAAGGCGTGTGATCAAGTGCAGGCCTCGCTGTTTGCCCGCGACAGGCCAGAAGACGTAGTGCTCTGTGTCCACATCTCAGAGGATGGATGGTGTGTTTGTGGACAGTGTGTGTTCTCTCAGTAAAACAGTTGGGACAGATTGTATTACCATCCATCACCGCCGACGTCTTTTTAGGAAACGGGCCCGGTTTTCAGCTTTTGAAGGGATTTTGTTGCACACAAACTTTCTAAAGTTGAAGCAACACTTTTTATTTCCATTTCCTGGAAGAATGAACTATAAAAGACATTTCCCGGTCTTAATTGAGCAGGATTAGGTATGATATGTTGGTACATGATGTGGATTTATGGTTAATCTTTTGGCAATATTCTTCTTTTTTTGTGCCCAGTACCCTAAATGTGCTCGGCTTCAGCCTCTTTTTCATCATCATGAGGACTTTAACCTTATTTCCTGTGCCCCTCTATTGGATTACTTAATGAGTTTCAGAGTCAGAAAGCAAAGACTGCTGCCGAAATGGTATTTTGGGTCCCAAAAGCCAAGCCTTGTTGTTATCTGTGAGCAGCAGCGGTATTCTTCACGAGGCTGGGGCGGTTAATGAGAATGTTATGAGATTGCCCCCCCCCTCTTACTTGTGCTGCAGGAGAAGACTGATGAGCCTGAACTTGCAAATAAAGTAAAAACAATCAGGGGGAGAGGGTGGGAAGGAGAATCACACACATGCACACACATATAGCAGATAAAAAGTGATGTGCTCGTATTCTTGGAAGATTGATTGTGTCAATATCCACTTCATTTATATGGTGCAAGATTCCTCCTCAGCTACAGGAGAAAACTCCAATGGTTATTTCAACTTGTCTATTTTTCTCAAACTGGATTGCAATACTATTAGTTAGACTAATTAGAATTCACTGCGATAAAGTGGTCATAAATGGTATAAGGGTGTTAAATGGGGCTAATGTTGGCTGATATGCCTGAGATCAACACAAGATAATCTAATTGCCTTTAGTATTTTAGGTATTTTCAGGACTCGGACACGTGTTCCCAGTCCAAACTAAAATGTATTCTTATGTACCTTCTTGAATACCTCCACCAAGGTCAAATGTCCTTTCTCGTAATGTTAACACAAGTTTAAAATCATTTGTAGATCACCCCTTGATTTGGATCTGCTCTAAAATGGGTTCTTCCTTGGCTAATGCTACGCCTTACACCAAGTTTCATGAAAATTGGTCCAGTTGTTTTTCTGTAAACCTGCTGACAAACAAACAAAGCAAAAATATTACATTACCGATTACTGTCTTAGTTTTTTTAATACACAAATGGTCCTTTTATGAAATCAAGAACCTGGGACTTGATCTCGGCTGGATTTTAAGATCAACATTGACCATGAAAAGGCCACGTGAGCCCCATAGATCCACCAGTTTATACACATTGTTTAGTGTTATAACACTGTGAAAACACATGCAATTTTGCTCTGGACTCCATTTAGGAGGCATCAGCCACCCACTTTGGGCTCTGCGGACTGACAGTAGTGTGAATGCCTGTGTTTGTGCATGTGTAAGCTCTCATTAAACCTTCAAAATGAGTCCTGTTAACCTGTCAGCCAACCCACATCTCCCCCGACTGCTGCCACAGGGAGGCCATTTTGTATATTGATAGCATTGTTGTCAAGAAGGGTAGCTCTCTGATTTGTTATGTAAATGTGAAGGATGGGTCCATTTTCGTGGTTTTATTTTAGGAAACATGAGCTTTTATAAGGACGTGTAATCCCAGTGTGTGTGACTGCAGCAGAATCCTCCAGATCCCCGGAGGCTTCGTAAGCTGCCATCTTGTTTCTGAGCCTCACTTTTTAAATCTTTATCAGTGGTAGGCTTGTCACAATAACTTATTATGTTGGACCACATCGTGACCCAGGAATAATTGCGGCAACATATATCATTGTCATTTTAAGACCATTTTATTCCACCAATATAACTCCAGACATTTGGTGAATGTATCTTGGTCACACAAATGAACACATGTCAAGCCGCTAGATGTATTTTCACAATCCCTTTTCTAATGTGTGGTGACGAAGCTGTTTGTGCTTCCAAAAAAAACCCCATCAGGGTATTCTTATAAGACTGCAGGGCCAACGTGTAAGAATGAGATGTGGGCGGTTTCACATCGAAGCTCTTCATTTTGTGACTCAGCCATTATGTATGACTTTTGGATCTGTTTTCGTGCTCAAACATTAAAAAAAGCTTCAAGTAGGAGTGTTCCGGCGCTCTTTCAGAAGTTGTTCCACTTTTTCCCTGACAACAAATTTACATTTGTAATGTTATGTGTTCTCCAGTGCAGTATTGATATTAAAGCTTTATATAACAGCTTCGAACTGTACACACAATGTTGGCTGTGAAAAAGTTAACCACAACACCCTTAGACTGAAAGCAAGGCAATATCCTTTATATAGCACATTTCAACAAGTACTTTACAAAAACAAACATTTAAAGCATTAAGATAAAATACAACCGAAACACACTTAACATACATTTTTAAACAGTAATTAAAAGGCCAAAAGAACACAAATTAAACAAGATAAAATCGAATAACACAGATGTAAAATACAAGAACAAAAGTAACAGTGCAGTGTAAGATATTAATAGTTATTTGATTTAATAAAAGCATAGGTGGGAAGTAACTGAGTAAATGTACTCAAGTACTGTACTTAAGTACCATTTGAGATACCACTGTAGATTCCACTACAAGTCAGAGGTAAATGGTATACTTGTACTCCACTACATGTATTTAATACCTTTAGATACTTTACAGATTTGGATTAATGATGTGAAATATAATCAACTCTTAAATCAGACTTTAGTTCCACCTGGAGTAAATTCACAAGCTACCCTGCAGTATACAAAGTCATTCAAACTCGCTGCACCTTTACCAGCTTTGAGAACACTTTAATGATCAATCATTATAAAACATATCATATATATTATTCTGAAATGGACCAATCTGCATAGTAAGTACTTTCACTTTTAATACTTTAAGAATATGTTGATGCTAATACTTGGGTACTTTTACTTGAGTAACATTTTGAATGCAGGACTTTTACTTTTAACAGAGTATTCCTAAACTCTGGTACTTCTACTTAAGTATATACTTCTCCCACCTCTGAATATAAGGCAGGGGCAAACAGAAAAGTCTTCAGTCTTGATTTAGGAGTTGTAGTGCAGTTTTCTAGGAGTTTGTTAGACCTATGTTGAGTATAATATCTAAACTGAACTGCATAAGGAATTTTATTGTGTCCTATAAACAAAACAGGACCTCATAAGGAACATATACAACTGTGTGAATTGTATAAGGTTAGTTGAAAGCAATAATATTAAATTGAACCAAATATGTATTATTTAAACGTAATATTATTGCTTTCAACTAACCGTTAAACAGATTTTTCAGTGTGTTGATCCAAAGTGTTTTACTTCCCCGGCTTCTTTTGACATGCACTTGAGTAACTACACTGAAAATAATGATTGACAGGTCATATCCCTGAATCAGCATGAGTGTGTAGAACTGCTGAGACACACTCGATGCCCCGTGTTTGTAATGCAGCGTTAGTTTGCTCGGGGGATGATTGAAACCCTGCGTCGCCGCCCTCCGCTCGCTCTGGGTTTGATTACTTTCCCCGATGGACTCTCCAAGTGCGTCCTGGGATCGGCTTTGTCTCTGTTATTTTATGTATGAGTAAACCAATAACTGTCACCAGAGGTAGTGTTGACAAAGCTAAATATATAGTATGAGGTATGTTGGGGCCAACTGGAGAACGGCCGGCTTTTTGATATTAAACAATGGCTGTTCTTCTGTGGTGCCAAAACAGCATTTTGTTCCTGTGGGATGTGATTTCAATCTTTAATGTTAGGCCTGTTTTGTGCACTGGCTTTTGATGTTGACCATATTGTTGCGGATCACAAAAATAAAACCAATTCCTGAATTTGTCGTTCACACGAAACCTCTAATGTTTCCATAGTATTAAGGTTTGTAAATGTAGCTTTTTGTAGCCGTAAGATTTCGTCCATGTAACAATAGAGCATTGAAGTAGGTTTAAAATAGAGACATAAGGAGTGGAAGACAATGGGAATATCTATGGTCAAGACATGAGGCTCTTCTTTGTCCTCTGTCAGGAATTGTAGAAGTGGGATTGAGAGGTCAGTCGACCACAGCGGTGAAACCTCAAGTCCTTCCTGCACTCTCCAGCTGAGAGGATTCCCATTTCCTGGTTTTATATTCGCTACACTGTAGTATAGGAGTGTTCTCAAAAGACAAATCAATGACAAAATCTCCTCTTTGAGACTTACTTCCAAGGGGGAACATGTCAAAGGATTCTTGTACAGCTTTGGTGAGAACAACTTGACTGTAAAGAGGAATTTCTCAGAAGGTTGCAAGCAATACCGTGAGACATAGACTGCCTCAGTAACTCAAATGTATCGTCCCCTGCTTTTCTTTGGTGAGCCGCGATGAGTGTCTTACACAACCCGCTTTGAAATATTGCGAATGAAAAAATTGAGAATAATGGTATCTTGGATTTCATCAGCTGAAAAACTGCATGAGTTTGAGGTTGAAAATAACCTCAAGAGAAAAGGCAATAAGAGAAGAACATGAAAGATAGTCAGAAGAAGAGTTGAAAAGTGAGTTGTGAGTTTAAAGGAACATCAGGGAATTTTTTTGCTTTAAAGTTACACAATTCCTAATAATAATTTTGAAAATACTGTAAATTAAATTTGTGTGACAGCTCTGTTAGTCACCCACAAGCTTGTTTTGTATTTTGGAGTCCCAACAAATCTGTTTAATGCATTTCCTTCTTCCAAAAACATTTGCAAAGCTTTTAATTGATATCCATAGCGCTACTAGCTGTAACAAAAACTGCCATAAATAATGACTTTCACCAACAGGAAGTCACTAGAACACACTAAAAATAAGGCTATTTAACCCAACAACAGTGCCATGACAGCAGGTTAACTGGTGGAGCTCTGCCAAAACAAGGGTTTATTTATGAATGGTTTATATGAAGGGGACACATGCAATATTCATAGACAAAGTTAAAACAGCTATCCGATGCAAGTATCATAGTATGTATAGAAGATGTAAGTTTGAGACCTCCATCCTTAGGAAGGCTTTTATAAAACGAGATGATTAAAAAGTGAGGAAACAGGAAGGTTTTAAAGAAAAACATTTTAGGATTAGTTAAAGTTAAAGAAAGAATTAAAATAGCGAAATGGTCATGTGATCTTTAGCCGACCTATACAAAGAGCTCAAAAGATGACATCCTGCAGTCCATTTGACAGTACAACACCTAATTCAAGCAAAATCTTAATGCTTTCACAAACCTGCATATTCTGCAGTGAATACTCATGTTAGCGCTTTCATTCTGACATGCTGTCCTATTTCTTCCTTTATACATTGCTGTTTACTCTATAGCCTCCTAATGCACGTCCCTTCCGAAGCAGATGTTTTTAAGTACGTTTTTTCCGTTTTTATTTTTCGCCTCTGCACCAACATGTTGTTCTTTGAATCCCATCTTATCGACTGGTTGATATCCCATGCTCTGATGCATGTGCACGCACCCAGAAACACTCACTCACACTGTACACATGACGAAAGCTCTCTAATGTTTCGGCGGTGACAAAACCCTGACAGCGTCCATTACGGCTCTCTGCCCACACATGTTGAGGAAATCAATACGCCTTCTTCGCTTCGCACCTCCTTTGTGAGGGTCCAACTGTTATTCTGAGAGATTGCAGATATTAAAAGAAGCCAGTCACAACACACAGCATTATGTGTGCAGCGCTCAAATTGTCAAAGCTAAAGTAATCTCAAACACCCAATGCAATCAAAAGCTCAAATGTGGGACTTGGAGAAACAACGATTCAGGTTTAAAGGATGGGAAGTTCTATGGGATTCATTTTTGAGGGAAAAAACCTACAAACATTGATATTCATGATGCTAATAACAGGGATTTGTTGCAGAGTATGGCAGCAACCATACACCCCAATTAGGTAGAGATATCTCTGGTTATGAAAGGTGTCAGAGTTGTGGAGCCCGGAGGGACCCTTCAGCTAGAGACTGAGCGTTTGTACATGAAGTTGCATTGAGAGAAATAAAGCTTTTTTTCCACGAAACTTTCAGGAAAATCAGATCAGCGAAAGCTCTACGATTTGTCCTCAAAAATGTCCTATTTCCTCACAGTATGTGGAGATACAGTGAAGCCTGCTCTTGATGCTCATATTACTTCTGGTCTCTCAGTAATCTGACTCCACACCCAGAGGATGAGAGTAGACTTGCTTCAGCTGACAGTGGGGGTCTTTGGGGAGCTCTATAATACAGTACAGTACACAGCTTCAGCTCCTTTAGAGGGCCTTGTCTCTGCAGCTTGTTATCAGTGTGTATTTGACGCTGTCTGCCAGGCATGGTGACAACAGAGTATGCTAATGCTAACATGCCAGCATCTCCTCAGCGCAGATTAAGTCAGTTACTAAGCATACATTCATTTTCATGCGGTAGCTGCTCTAAAAAACATTGTTAATCAAATATCTTTTGATTGTTAAACAAAACGTTGCCGTTTCAAAATGATTTGGTGAGTCAGAATTATTTTATTAGTCCCGCAGAAGGACATTTACAGTGTTAGAGAAAAGCACACATTAATAGAATTGCAACAAAGTGTTTATATTGCACATTTCAGGTTTATTGCACAAGATTGCAACAGTTATACACCTACATTATTACCATGTTAGCATATTCAGTATGTTAGCATTTTGCTGAAAACACCGCTTTGCATCACAAAGCAGCTAGCATGGCTTGTTTGACCATGAGAATCAACAATATTCACTACATTTTTGCACGAGTCATGATGCAATGTAGTACAGTAAAAATAGTGTGTGCTGAACAAAATGAGCAATATATTTTTACGACTAAATAATCAATCAACTAATTAGAAGAATTACTGATCAATCCGTTGTGAAATAACAGTTACAGTCTTTGTTGATTTATGGTTATTTGTTTTGGCCTTGATGAGACCAACAAATTAAATTCAACAAGAGGGACTTTGTTCTTTTAGACAGTTTAGCTTTTTATATTAGTTTTTTCCAGCATGTCAGGACAGCATAACTCTTCCCAAAGTAATTATCCGTTAAACTTAGGACCCTCCAGTTATGTTATGTTGGTGCTGAATGATTTACATTTCTCAAACATGAAACAATTTATTTAAAGCAACAAGATCCTGCCTCTTTTGCGGGTCCCTCTCATTGCTCTGCACTGCTTTAGCAACAGTGTCTTACAGGATGAAGGTGCTGCAGCCCGATCCTCTTTACGTATGCACAAAATGTCTCTCCTGCTCCTTGTTTGCAGCTCATTTGCAGTTTAAGTGGTTCTTTCACCATACGGGCTTGCAGCAAACTAATCTGTCACAAGCATACATGGTGTGTACGAGACATACAGTACACACACAGACACACACATGCAGGGAAAATGAAAATGTGTGATTTTCATACATATCCTCAGGTTACCAGAGCCTCATCATGTGTGGCCTCATACTCCCACTATTATTGCTCGGGGTCATCGCTAAGTGTTGTATGTGCTTTCGCACAACAGCTGGGGCTTAATGGGGAATTCTTATCAGTCCTCAACAAGGCCTCTCAAAGCATTTCCACAATAAATGCATATTTAATCCGCAGATTCTTCTCAAATCCCCAATCTACATATCGTCATCCGATATATCTGTCGAAGGCTGTAGCTTGCCTTTATAGATTAGGACCGCAGCCGGATCAAACACAGACTTTCAAACCAAAAATCAATTTGTGTGAGCCCTTTGAGTGATGAAAAAGGACTGTGTGTGTTTCTCTGCTTTAGGGATTTAGATGGAGAGAGGGATGCATCTGAGGAGACATGCAGACATGAGGCACAAGGCACACGCACACGCACACACACACACACACACACACACACACACACACACACACACACACACACACACACACACACACACACACACACACACACACACACACACACACACACACACACACACACACACACACACACACACTTTCTCAGGTGTTGGTTTAATGAACACAGTTTCTGTGTTTGCACAAACTGCCTCACTGGGACCATGTGAATAAGCACTTTGATTAAATATGAATTCGAAATATTATTTTTTCTTTGATCGGAAATTCAAACGGCTTTTTAATTTGTTGAACAATGACCTGTTTTAATTAATGGGAAACCATTCTTAAACAGTATTGGTCTCTTGCCTCAGATATTAATGCGTTGGCAGCTTTGTGAATGTTGAAAGACAAACAGTAGTGGATCAGAGATGGAGAAAACACACAGAGGATTGGGAGGCTCCAGCCAATGAGCACTTAGCAGGTGTAAGCCATGCCCACTGCACATCTGTACAGTGACGTCAGAGTTCAGAGCACTGCAGCACACGGGCAGCTCCCTTTATGTGACGGATGTGCAGGAGGGCTTAGTCGCCCCTGATGGCACAGATCCTGCACGTCCACAGTCATATGTAGAAGTGCTGCAGCGGAACAGTGAACAGAGGAGGTCTCAGTGGGCGAGAATCAATTGGTCCTTTAAATGACAAACTTCTCTGATAATAATACCTCAACATTTTTCCAGTGTTATGTTGGCAATTTTCTTTTTTTTCTTATCTTTATCACTGCAAGTCTGGGTTTTTATTCGCTGTATTGATGGTGTGTCAAGGCATGGTGACAACAGAGTATGCTAATTCTAATATGCCACCATCTTTTCAACGATGTGCTCCCATATGCTCTGATGAAGATGCAGAAAAACGGGAAAGGCAATTATTGACCCTTTGAGGTTGTTAACTACTCATTTGCAAACGAGCAAAACTGAATGTACAGTATAGCACATTTTATTCCAAGTGAAAGCATAATGTGCAGAAGTTGCAACCAAAAACACTAAGATTTCATAAAGATAAAAAAAAAACATAAAAAAAGGACAAATACAAGTGAACACAATTGAGCAATATAAAAATATTAAAACAGTAAGTGAAAAACTATAAAGTATAACAAAAATATATAAAGAAATATAGCAAAATAACAATTAAGACTGCCAGCCAGACTACTGAATGGCACTGCAAAAAATACACTTTATTTTTTTATTTTTAGAAGGACTTTTGTCTAACACGATGAGGCTTTGAGCATGAAAGCTAGAGGTGATTTCAACCGTTGTATTGGTACTTCATTGCTGGGGTTTTACCTTACTCTAACACTTGTAAGAGTGAGCTCACAGTGAATCTGGGTGTTATTTAACAGTGTGAGCTTGAGGAGCAGTCTGAATTATTTTCCGGTCAGGAGTGCAGCCTCAGCTCTGCTAAACGGGATCTGTTGCTCCACAGCTGGAGATGCTGTTAACCTGCGATGTAAAGAGCAAATACTTTGAAGTCTTAAAGAATCCCAAATCCCTCCGAGTGGTGTGAGGCTAGCTGTGAGTTCAACACTCAGCCTAATGAAACTCACTGAGCCGTGTCTAACAATGCAACACCAGGCCCCCACACGTACCGTTTAGGTCGTTCCCATAGTGATACACTAGATTTGATATCGAGAGAAAAGATTAATACTTAGCTTTTGATCCAATTGTCAACTCAAATGCCTGCACCCAGTTCAATGAGACCAAAGAAATAATTAAAGTTTTATTTTTCTCGAAATGGCTGGTAGCTTGATCAGAAAATTGGATTATACCATTCAGGAAATGTGAATTACTCTCACAAACAGGCCACTTAGCGAGAGCAAATTGGATGAAAAGTGGAGAAGTCTGTTCAAGTATAAATGTTTCTTCAAATGTCAAAGATAAAAGCTGCTTCTAGTCAATGCGCTTGGCCTAAATTGGATGAAGCAGTTGTATTTTATAGAAAACTTAAAGTGCGTCAGCAAAAAAGAAAATCAATACAGGCCTATACTGCATGGGAACATGGCAGGTCTGTGGAAAGCTCCTGAGGCGAGAGGAAATGTTTCAGAGACAGCTCAATAATAGATGGCAGTCTGAGAGTTGCTGCTGGGAAGAAGACATACCTGTGCTTCCTGACTTTAAAATAAGGTACTTTTGTAAAAGACTAGTGATAAAACAGTGCGTTATTAAATTAGTCTACTCAAAAACGATGCATCAAAGTGGTCAAAAGAGATTGTTTCAACTAAGTCCGATTGGCTGAAATTCCAACATAGGTCTCTAACCATACAAATATATACAGTATAATCTTTCATTTTGTGACCGACAGTAGATTTAGTCCAGCAAGCACCTCATGCAGCAAAGGGATTTGTCACAATAATGTCACTTTCCTCCCACACCAAACCATCTTTCACACTGTGTGTATTAGACAGTGATAACTACTCATCTTGTTCCACAGAGAAAATTGCCACAGTTAAAGAATTTGATCATCCATCTCCTCCTCCAATCAATACTCAGCTACACTGCAAAAGAAATCACACCTATTACAACATTATAGTAATAATAATCCAGTATGAACAGCTAAAATCTATTTTTTTCTCCAGTAGTGGTAGAAGGAGCAGCACTGGCTCGTATCCCATGCCAATATTATATTTTCTAAAATAATTTAATGTCCAGAATTGAGATATAACGCCTTATTTTTTTAATTTGTTTTACCACACACACTATACATCATATTGCATTACATGTCAATGTCATTATAGGTGACAATTTAATCCAAAGCAATTTACATACAATTCAATACTGTAGACACACTATGGAAGCAATTTGGGATCAAGTATGTATCCCAAGGATATTGGGGATGCATCGAACCGGTCACCCTCTGATTGATAGAGGCCATTTGTCCCCTGAGCTCCTGTCGCCCCACTTGACAACAAATGGAGAAAAACTGAATAATCACACAGATTTCTCTAACCTGTTCCAAGAATGACTTTAAATGACTCTGCAACAACGGCACATTTTACAGTGTAAACACGGTGCTGGGCTGCAGCGTGTTGTTGGCTGTGCAGGGTGCTGATGCTCCGCCTGATTATTGGTGAAGCCGGGGGAGGAGGGAGGCGATAATCCACGCGCAGACGGAACCATCCGAGCCGCTGCCAGAGCTGCGTGCAGCGGGCGTGAGGACACCATGGAGCCGCTGTCTCTCCGCGGGGTTTCCTCTCCGGGCAAACGACTGGAAGGACACACAGAATAGTCACCTGCATGCGAGAGGGGGGACGCGCGAAGAACACCCGAGATTTGTCTCGTTTTCAGGGATTTCTTTCCATCAGCGTTGCGCACCGTGAACCGGAGCTCTCCACCATCTGATGCCGGGAGCGCAGCATCGGGTCACGGGCTGATCCGAGAGCTCACCTCGGGCTTTTTTCCCCGTCTTCTCTGAATCACGATTGGCTGAATTTGAAAAAAACTGCATCTGCTGTGGATTGTTTTCCCACTATAAGGAATATGATTTTCTCAGACATGAGTACTGGGACCAACTCCCCGAAGGTGCACCCACCGAATGGGACGAGGTTCTACACATTCCAGGCAAGTTAGCTGTGTGTGACCCATAACTCAGAGCTGATGTTTTTATGCTCAAAATGTTTTCTGATCCTGGCTGCTCTTAGTTGTTGTTATGTGGCTTTTATTGTGGCACATTTAGAGCTTTTGGCATGTATTGCATTGTCTGCAGGGCAGTGAGTGTTGGGTGTTTCCTATCTTCGTGTGCAGACTGACTTCCTCTGACTCCCATTAATCCAAATTTGTCACGACTTTGTGTTGGATTTGCAATGCACTCCACTATTGTTTTGTATTTGAGGTGGATAAAGACAGTTTTGCCACAGAAAGGAATAGTCCTTTTTATAATGTGTTATTGTACAAAGTGAAAGCAAAGTGGAACATATGAACAATCAGCCATAAAGAATCCACACAAATACATATATTTCACTAAAGAGATACTTAAGAAAGAAAAAAATGCAGAAGAATTTCCATTGTTCACAGTTCAGCTTGTTAAATAAAACATCTGAGGGCGAAATTGTGAAAACTAGAATTCAGAATTCATTTTCATACTGAATAATGATGTTCAATTATTCAAGCTGAATCTCACCAGCTGCTTAGCTATATTTGAAGTGTGCTCTAGTTCTATTATCTTCCTCCTGTTTCTAAAGAGAAATACACACACATGTGCACAGTGCACCACACTGTAGTCTAAGCATGTATATATATATTAGCTCTGACCAAAGTCCATGCATGGCAATGATGCATTGTCAGAGAATATTGATCAAGTGTGTGTGTGTCCTGCACTTTCTGTTTTTACTGTGGGTGGAAGGAAATGTGTCTGGAAGTGAGATTTTGCCTTTTTTCCCAGCAACCTGCTTTTTTACAGACAGGGGGAAAAAGGTGATGTTAGAATTTTTGCATCCAGGTGCAGTCAGCGTAAGTTCAGACGCTGCTGCTTTACTGAAGATGAGTGGAAAGGGGGTCTGTGGGTTGCTTTTTGAGCTGTAGTGCTGATGGGAGCTCGTATGTGATGTTTATGTAAAAATACACCTGCCTCATCAGTCTAATCGCAATCTGGTTCAGCAGCAGAGCAGAGTGTCTCATCTCTACTTAAAGGTGGGGTAGGTAAGTTTGAGAAACCGGCTCGAGATACACTTTTTGTTATATTCCATGGAATGCTCTTAACATCCCGATAGCAATGCATATCTTAAGTGCTTTGACAACAAATCCATAAAAAAATGTCATCTGTGGAAGCCGTAGTACTGTAAAAAGCACGACCAATCATTTTAGCCGGCCTGGCTAAAATAACTGGATGGCCTACCTGCCTGTCAGCCTTCCATCTGTGCACAAACTTATCTCGTGCCCTCATTGGTCATGTGCGCGTTAGTGTGTGTTGGAGGAGGGGCTCTGTAAGGAAGTGGCAGATTTTTTCCGGTTGTGTATTTTCAAATTCTAGCGATCTCGAGCTGGTTTCTCCAAAATTACCTACCCCACCTTTTCATTTCATTTCATTTCAAACCTTTATTTATTCAGGTTGTATCCCATTGAGATCATTGACCTCTTTTTCAAGGGAGACCTGCTCAAGTAGGTTCCACATGAAACATTAAAAACATATACAGAACAACAAAAGGACATCATACAGTAGCATTACAGGGATTACAAATTACATCCACATGCACAGGTACCAACAGCTTCCGATTCAGTAGCATCCAACCGAGCTTTAAAAACATTTAGTGGCACCAGATTGCTCAGTTTCCATTTTAATTGCAGACTATTCCAGGACAGTGGAGCTGCGCATCTAAATGCTATTTTCCCTAAGACAGTCCTAGCAGTTGGCACATTTAGTAAAACCACAGCATGCGATCTCAGGCAGTAGCCACTTACAATTCGCCGTGAGATCAGGGAGCAGATGTAAGATGGAAGTTTCCCTAACATGGCTTTATATATAAAAATGTACCAGTGACTGAGCCTCCGTACAGTTAGTGAAGGCAGACCAGCCCTTGCATACAGGGTACAGTGATGAGTTAATGCTTTACAGTTTGTCACAAATCTCAGTGCACTGTGATACGCAGCATCTAACTTGACCAGGCAATTGGCAGGTGCATTCATATAAATCAAATCACCATAGTCCAGCACCGGTAAAAAGGTCACACTGACTTTTTCTGGCCTCGAGCGAGAAACAGGACTTGTTCCTGTAGAAGAAACCTAGTCTAACCCTCAGTTTTTTAAGCAGGTTATTGACATGACGTTTAAAAGTGAGACAATCATCAAGCCAGATACCAAGGTATTTGTAACAGGCAACCACTTCAAGTTTTATTCCTTGCGTAGTTAAAATATCTAAAACAGGCTCTGGTGTCTTTTTGGCTTTTGAAAAGAGCATTACCTTGGTTTTATCAACATTTAAAAGAAGCTTTAGTTCAGAGAGCTGAGTCTGAATAATGTTAAAAGCAGTTTGCAATTCAACAACAGCCTCCTTAATGGAGGGACATGCACAGTACATAACGGTATCGTCCGCATAAAAATGTAAGGTTGCTCCATCGACATTTTCACCTAAACTATTGATGTAGATGGAGAATAAAAGTGGACCTAAAACAGAACCTTGAGGAACACCATTAGTAATGTTTAACCACTCAGAAGACAGCCCATCAAAATGAACACATTGGGACCTTTCAGAGAGGTAGTTCACAAACCACCCCACTGCATGGCTGGATAAGCCAATACTGAGTAGCCTCTGCTTTAAGATGCGATGATCGACGGTATCAAACGCTTTGGAAAGGTCAATAAATAGAGCTGCACAGCTCTGCTTATTATCTAAAATACTCGCCACATCATTCACCACTTTCATTGTGGCAGTGATGGTGCTATGTTGCTTTCTGAAGCCTGACTGATGTTTTGACAGGACCTGACCTTTAAGTGTAATTCCCTTTTCTACCTTACATTTGTTTTGCCAGTGCAGTAATTCTTTCTACAAAGAAAAGCCAGAGGCTGCAGAAGCCCCATAAGACACAATATCATTATCTCTGCCTCTTAAATCACTCCATCCAATATCATGTTCTTCCGCCCTCTGACTGCACAGAGACTGTGGCTGTCGCATTTGAAGTTTTCCCCTCTCAGTGTATGGGTTTTCATTAACCTCCCTTTGCCTTTTCATGTCGTATCATTAGTAAATAAATGTTCCCCGGGGGCTCGTACCTGTTGCAAGAACCTCCTCTGATATCACAAAATCAAAAGCGTCCTAGCTCACATATTATAGTCCCAGGAAATTCCCATAAGAAAAATCAGGTTTGGGCTGCTTCAATACACATAAATCACACTTCATTTTCTTCCACCCTTGAGGTAATATACCATTTATCATGCTTGGTGAGGTAATCATCGTGCATCACTACATTAAGTATACGCCAAATCAAGGCGTTCTCAGTTCAGCCTGTTTGAACACAGCTCCTGTCAGATTGTTTACCAACTCTTAATGATATTCATTTGATCTGATTGCCCTTCCTCATTTGCAATTATAAACCGTTCGGGGCAAATTGAATTAAATTGCAAAATAGGTGTCTTTTGAAGCCTCAGCGGCTTCATCAGGGTGATGAAGTTATTGACTTCCTTTAGTATGCACTGCCACACTCTGCAAACATGTACCCAGAAGTGTCAGAGATCTCACTCTGCCACACTGCTGTGACTACAGTATCTGCGTCTCGCTCCAACTCCCAACTCTCCTAATGACATTTGGAGCCAATCGAGATGGCACATTAACATGGAGCATAGACAGGAGGAGGCTACAATTGTGTTTTCCTCTATGCTTACCTGAAGAAAATGGCAAGGCATCAGGTTACAATTCATTTGAATGGTAACAGGTGATATAAAGCTACACAATGTCAACCAATCATGTGTTTTGTTTTAAACTTGTTCCATTCCGTCCAACAAATTGCTATTGGCTATTTCCCAGTGATATTAAACAACATAACCAGGGGTGGGAGAAATATATTTATAATTTATATTAGTAATATTCTGAATCTGTGATGCAACTAGTAACACACCTGTCAGATAAATGTAGTGGAGTAAAAAGTGCAATATTGGCTTCCAAGATGTAGTGGAGTAGAAGAAGCATACATTTAAAATACTCAAATAAAAATAATTAAATAACAAGTACATGTACTACATTACATTCCACCACTGGACATGCTATGCTAGCAGCTCTGTAGCCTACCTAAGGCACAGAAGTGGTTTCTGTTACACAATTATGCTTGATCCAATTAATCCAGCAGTTGTAGACCTTTCAATGGACATCAAACTATTGATGGCTGTAGAAGAAAAGTCAGTAGGATCCATCCTTTGGGGACCATGAATGTCTGCACAAAATGCCACAGCAATCCATCCATTTGTTGGATATTTCAGCCTGGAGCAAAGACGTGGAATGACAGTCCGACATTGCCATATAGGAAGTAGTGAAATTTGTGATAACAGCTCCTTTATTTCCGCATTGTGACAAGGTGGCAAGAAGGAATGAGTGTGTGTATTCCCTGGTGTTGGAGTGACATTCAATGAGATTTCTCTCATGGTGAGCTGGCAGTGCTCTGAACCCACTGGACCATATTATTAGTGTGTTCACAGCCAAGTCTTAAACACAAGTTTCTAAATTCCAAGAGATATGTTGGATGCACCAGCTAGCCATTATAAAAAACAGGGAAAAGTCCATGTTGTGTCTTTATCAAGCTACACTTCACAGAGTTGTTCTGGTAAAAAGCAATTTGAGGAACAGTGTGCACAATGTTTCTGCTCCCTGGGCGACTGTTTGCTGAGATGAATGCAGTTCTGGAGCTTTTTTAGTGATAAGCTCACCGAGTGTTAATGTTCAAACACCTACAATCCACTGCTGTGAGTCAACCCCCAGAGAGAGTTGCTTTGTGAAATCTCCAGCATCTTTGAATGCTGGAGTATTAGTTGCTTTCTTCATGTCCTTGTATTTAATATCCCTTTGTCAGGGTTGAGCAACCTGAAAAACGAGATATGATTGTTGCCCAGTATTTGTCCTTGGTTGTCAAATTAGCGGCGCTGCGTGTAATTAGTCTCTTCAGCTGCAATCTCTTTCCCCTAAAGACGTCTCCTCCTTCCTCTCTGTCTAACATGCATTGTGTTGCACATGGGCAATGCAGCCTGTCACCTCTAGTAAAAGAAGGTACTATTTCAGTGACTGTAGTTTATTGAATGAAAGTGGATAACAAGAATGAGGTGACTTTGTGTACCTACAGTAATGTAATCAGTGCTGAGATGTCACGCCAGCTAACTTCCAGACAGATTGTCAAACACTTAACTTGTCCCACTTGTCTTTTTGTACAGACGTGGAGAAGAAGGACATGTGATGGTTCTCACTGCTGCCCTCAAAAGAAATGTAAACTGGCATTTTGGTAGTTTATGGCAGCGTGTTCACAGGGGGACTTTGAGCCTATGTTTAGGGTCGGATTCGTCTATGAGCATCAGTCAAATCAAATCAAACTTTATTTATATAGCAAAAAAGTGACTCGAAGTCCTTCACAAGCCAAACACATACACAATTTACAATACTATCTACCCTTCCCCAGGTATAAACGGAGTATCACATTGTGATTGGACATAATACCTAATACCAATCGCAGGACTAATAAAATACATACAAAACATAAAATAAAATACAATTCAGTTAAAAGACAAATTTAGAAGGTGGGTTTTGAGTTGAGTACTTTTTGTAACATGGCCACAGCCAAAGCCAACCCCTCTTAATCAAATAATTGCAGTGTTCCTTTCCTGACACTGAGGATTTGTATCCTGTGTTTGACAGAAAAGACCCTTGACAGGCGGTCCCACACTGATTAATAGTGCTACTTCTTATTGAGCTTGGTGCTCACCTCTACATAGGGACACTCCTACATTTTCAGATGCATAAATCACACACTCTCACAACTTCACACCCACAACACTCTCCTAAGCCCGATCAGGCTGTTGGTGCAGAGAAAGTGTGCGAGACAGGATAACTCATCAGGTGACACCAGGCTGCAGTTTGACTGACAAGTAACAACGATTTTTTTTCATGGCGACGCCTGAATACAGTCTAGCTTAGTGTTTGGATCATGGAAATAAATAACAGAATTGTCTTGCTTTTGTTAAAAAAGCTCAAACAAGTAATTAATCAGTTAGTTGTACATAATGGTTAACTAATCTGATCATCACCAGTTATACCTGTTATTTCCAAGGAAAATGCAAAATAATACAAAAATAACTGGTTCCTGCTACTCAAATGTGATTATTTTCATTGCTTTAAATGGAATATATCAATAGTGAGATTGAACAATGTTACAAATAAGGAAGATAATCTCTAGAGGCGGTCCTATACATGATTGAGAGTTGCAGCCCTTGTGACATTTTAATGCATTTCCTTTCATCTTTGCTGGACTTCCTGTAGTAGTGACCTCTCACTCTCTACTGCATGTCAACACTTACTGGACTTCCTGTAGTAGTGACCTCTCACTCTCTACTGCATGTCAACACTTACTGGACTTCCTGTAGTAGTGACCTCTCACTCTCTACTGCATGTCAACACTTACTGGACTTCCTGTAGTAGTGACCTCTCACTCTCTACTGCATGTCAACACTTAATCTTGGAAATCCCCATTTGTGCAGTGTGATGATGTTCTGAATGCAGAGCCCCGCCCCCTGATGATCTCTGCACATGTATCAAAGCACACTGGTTACTCCTCTGGTCACATGACCCCGGGACAGTGCTGGAGGAAAACATGTGGAAGCTTTGTGAGAGCTTTCCCCTTGTTGTAAGCTGTGCCTCTTTAGCTGGACTATATCTGTTTTGTGTTTCACATTGTGAATACAGATGTATCCACGGCAACATGTAATTATGAATCAAAACGCACAAAGAAGCGAACAGAGAAAAGGCACCGAGGCGTGAACTACACAAAACATCTCCCTTGTCACTCAAACATAGAGCAGAAACACAGTATTACACACAGCTGTGGGAGCGGGCTTATCCCCCCAGCTGTCTCACCCAGCGCCCTGTCTCACACACTCCCCCCCAATCCCCCCCCCCTCCCCTCTTAGCGTGCCCTGCCCTCCCTGCGTCATGTGATCGGGGACAGTTGACGCAACAACAAAAGGTGGCTGCATGCAAATGAGCACAAACACGACAAATTGATACCAGTACGGCAGATTGGAGTCGAGGTGCTTGACCTTTTATCTGTTACACTGCCACACAGTAATTTCTTACACATGCCCCCCCCCCCCCCCCGACACCCTATCACACACACAATCACACACACACGGTCCTCTCTTCGGTGTGTATTTCTGCTGCTGGTCTCCCGAGTGCAGCTCGTACGTGTGTGTTGGCGGCGTTTGCCCTATTTTCTTGGTCTTTTTTTAATCAGCCCTCGTGCATTTAAAATCTGTCCGGGGCAGATGGGGAGGGGAGTTTGACCCACTTTGATGGATTCCACACCGATTAAAAGGATGAGTGAGCTTTCGAAAGCAAGAGGCCCCTGTGTGTGTGTGTGTGTGTGTGTGTGTGTGTGTGTGTGTGGGTGTGTGTGTGGTGTGTGTGTGTGTGTGTGTGTGTGTGTGTGTGTGTGTGTGTGTGTGTGTGTGTGTGTGTGTGTGTGTGTGTGTGTGTGTGTGGTGTGTGTGTGTGTGTGTGTGTGTGTGTGTGTGTGTGTGTGTGTGTGTGTGCCAGTGATGTGCATGTGTTACTGTTAAGCCTTTACCTCCTACTGTAGGTAGCAGCTCTAAAAAGATTTGTGAATTTGCAAACCTATAATTATTAGAGAAATCCACAGAGAAAGGTTAATTAATAAATGCTTTTGGCAAATCTCACGTACTTATTGTAACGATGAAAAGGACTCTGTTTCCTTGAGATTTTCTATTGTAAGGCACAAATGTTGAATTGTTGAAAAGTTAATGACACTCAACAATTGCCTTTCTTGTTACTAAAACTAACCAGTTGCCTTAGGGCAGGGGCGTCCAAACTACGGCCCGGGTGCCAACGTATAATGGAATATGTTTGTGTATCCACTTTTTAAATCAATTCACTCAAACAAATTTTAGTTGCGAACATTTTATTTACATAACAAGCTTTAAAGATACCCTTCATAATTCCCCTTATTATAAGCAATCTGAGGCTTCTGTTTAAGGCAGGGGTGTCCAAACTACGGCCCGGGTGCCAAATGCGGCCCGCGGACCATTTTCAATCGGCCCTCACTCAGCAAATTAAAAAAGTATAATGACTTAAGTGTAATAAACTTCTGCTTGTCTTATATTTTACTTCTTAAATATATAGGTTCAAATATATTACACAGTATTCACGTGTTAATAGGCCCAATTTTCTAATACATTCAGTCAATTAAAGTTGAAAGCATGTTCTAACAAATCTAAGTTGATAAGAAAAAAGCCCAATAACACATTTACATAACAACCTTGAAATATACTCTTCATATTTCCTCTCATTATAAGAAATCTGAAGCTTCTGTTTTAAGGAATGAGCTGCTAACAAAATAAATAAAACCCTCTGGAGAGCTGTGAGCAGTTTTCTTCTTAAAGCATTTTCAAGTATCAAGAATAATTGACCTACATTGGATTGACTTTTCCAACTTATAACAGAACTTATGAGGCAATATACCTCTAGTGAGTGGCCCAGCCCTTCGTATATTTTTCTGTATGTGGCCCTCGGGGAAAAAAGTTTGGACACCCCTGGTTTAAGGGATGAGCTGACAAAACCTTTTGTAACAAAATAAATGAATCTCCATGGAGAGCTGTTGTGTAGGCTGTTTGTTTCATCAAGCATCATTTACCTACAGCTGATTGATTTTGCTAACTTAACTCATGAGGCAATATACCTCACCTCTAGTGAGGGGCCCAGCCCTTTGTATCTGGCCCTCAGTGAAAAAAGTGTGGACAGCCCTGCCTTAGGGAGATTGCTTTCTAATACCATGAAAGATAGAAGTACTAAGGATACCATACAGACTTAAATCCTTTGAGGAGAAATCCCTGCAGCGAGCGGGTTGAACTTCCAAGCAGTCACTAGCAGAAATGTACACAGTTGAAAACTGTTTGGAAAAGTATCCCTACATTTTTTTCCATTTGGGTAGTAGTATGGACTTTCTATTTAAAGCTTACGTCGATAAAATTGTCAACAAATCACATGAAAAGACCCAAACTAACATATCATGTGGTCGACCCTAATCCATAATGCTGATGAGCTTTTTGAGAGTTTGGGTCAGGCTATTTCTATAATATCAGTAAGTCAAAACCCATTTTTAGAGGTTTATGTTCAGTAAGAACAAAAAGCCTCAGTGCTCAAAGCCACAAACAGGGAAGCAATGTCTAAAAAGTACCAAGGGAACAAACTCCATGTTGGTTTTAATCTTTTCATGGGATTTGTTGACGCCAAAGAAATATTACAAGAATATTTCCACCCTTATCTTTTAATCTCGTCCTCTCCGTATGACACATCCTTTAATCTCTGTGTGTAATGTCAGCCATTGTTAGCACATGCTGAACAGTCAATCTTCCGCAGAGCTGGTACACTCGCACATGTTCACACGCAAGCACAGCACAGATCCCACAGAGATTTTAAAGTGCACACACAGGCCGAGCCACTCACTTCAAAAGGCTCTAGTGTGCCAACAACCTCTCTTCATTGACGCAATTATGGTGTAACCCTTGTGTCTTACGGCAGCAGTCTGATCTCATTCGTCCAACAACGGGGACTTGAAAGGTAGACTTTTTAGTGTGTGGCTTGACAGAATACAAAGCTAGGAATATTTCATTTTCTTTTCCAGGGTTATATCAAAGAAGGATGAATGTGTCTACTTCATGTGTGTTTTGTCAAATAACATTGTGAGGGTGTCATCAATCTTTGATCCGGGGTGTTTTAAGGTGAGGTGGATCAAAGAAAATAGGGTTACATTTTATTAGGACAGATGGAGCCTCAAGAGAACTTTCAACCTGTTTTATAAAGAAAAGGTGCCAGTGCTGAGAATTACAGCCACCTTTACAAAGTATTCTCGGCAGATACTGGCTATGTGGCTGGGTTAGGATACTGGCAGGTTAAAGGCAGATAGTATAGTGGTAAATTATGGCTAGTAATAAAACCGGTCCTACCTCAGCACTGATCACCCCACTAGAGACTCATTCAGCCATTGACGTTGTGTCCTTCCCCCAAGATTCAATGCCCAGACATTAGGTGACTCGATAACCGCACGCCATTGGAACAAATGTACAACCATGACAGAGTGGAGTAAAACTGCAAGGACTGTTTCCATCCATCTCTTGTTCTTTCTGTTTTCATGTCATACACACTTGGACTGACACATATATGTTCCCATCTGGGGTCACAGCACCACCACAGTCAGCATATTTATCACTGCTGCTACTTCACATACAGCCCCACCCAGGTTCTTCTTTTCGTACTGAAGAAAGGGGGAGTCAGTAGCCTGATAATTAAACTGAATTCACCATTTGAACTGCCATTTTGTTTCTCCTATTTCTGACAATGTGTTTATGTTAGCTTGTTATAAAGAGGTGTTATTGTGTTTTGCTTCTCCCTTACCATTCAACAGCTATGGCTTTCCACCTGATGCTTTTTACAATTTAAATGGAAGATTCAAAGATTCAAAAGCTTCGTGTTCATATGTACAAAAGTTACAGCGTAGTTGTTGGCAATACAAAATCAAGTCACCTCCAACAGTGTAACATCTAATATACATAAGAGATAAAGTAGTGGAAGGTACTCAATGGTGTTAGGTAAATAAACGTTCTACATGCAAAATAGATAAACCGAATGTCCATATTAATAATGTTGAGTGGAATAATGGTGATTATTGTCATAATATATGTGAACTGTAAACACTATGATTCTATAAATATGAGTAAGTGAAGACATCACAGCTATGCAGGAAGATTACATTAACACTTATGTGATTGGTGGACTGTCTCTGGGTACAACACCAGACATATTTGAATTGCTAAGACAATCAGAGATGTGTAGAGCAAATGAAGAGGGCTATAATAAGGGTAGGGGGGGGGGGGGTTGCACCTGCCACAGATTGTGACACTGTGTGAATCGATGCAAATGGCATGTGTCTGTGCATTTTAATTTAAACTGATCATTTCCACTTTTACATTGAGTACAAGCGCTAGACTTAGTGTCCTTTTGGGTTCGGGCTCCATTGATGTTCAGACAGTGTTAAAGATGACTAAGCTTTTATTTTATTCAGAGTGAAAGGATGCCATGATGAAATGAGGGAGAGTCAGTTACTGTGTCATTTTTATCCTCTCACTTCCACTTTAGTGACCATTGTACCGTCTAATTCCATTAAACTGTCCAACCATACATAACATCTCTTAGACTTGGCTGATTTCCAGTTTTTCCTCCCTTTTTTCCCATCAGGGAGGATGGCAATTCCCTGTCTGTGTTACTGAATCTCAAAATACCTATTACATAAGGCACTTCATGGCTGTTGAACTTTATATCTCACACGTGCTCTGTAATTGGTGTAGTGGGGGATGTCTTGTGCCTTTTACATTTACTATGTGTCTTTGTCTTACGACCCCCACTCCCTCTCAGATCATAACACGCATTTCCATTTCTTTCACCGACCCATCACTGTTTTATTAAAGGGCATAACACAGTCTATTTGGTGGCTGTGTTTTCAAACTGCTTTCAGAGTATCCCCATTCATCCAAAGCCTCTCTACAGCCTGCTGTTTTTTTTTTTAAACATCTCACCCACACGGTCTCTTTGCAGCATTATGTTTTCCCCACAGTCACTTACATGAGGCGATACAATACGCGGTGGGCGGCCTTTGTGAATAGTGCAATTGCATTAAAATCTTTAGTTCAATTACAGCAGCTTTGGCCGCCTCCTCTTTTACTGCTGCCCCTTCTGTTTATATGTGCGCTGATTACGGCAACAACATTACGTTTATCCTCCTTTACTTCTCAGTTAAACTGGAATGGTTACCAATGGGGGTTCGGCCTGCTAAACAACATTGCTGCGGTTTAAAGTTGTGTGATTGGTCATCTTCCTGATCTGGGAGGCGTGTGGCGCAGTGGATAGAGCCTTGGTGTTGGGGGTCACAGGTTCAAACCCCACTGCAGTCAGCATGTCGTTGTGTCCCTGGGCAAGACACTTCACCCCAAATTGCTCCTGTGGGGATTGCCCACAGTATTGAGTATGTAAGTCGCTTTGGATAAAAGCAAGTAACATGTAATGTAATCTATCTTATTCCTACATTGTGTGGTGATCTCTCTGCAGTGACCTTTACCATAGATTGTAATGTGCAGCCCTGCAGTCAATAGACACATTACAGTCAGTCTACTTAATTAGCAAGACATGTCAAAGAAAGTGAAACATCTCTCTAAGAAAGATAGTCAATGCATGGCTATTACACATCCCCTGACCTTTGACCCCCCAGCATCCATAACCAAGCCCACACAAGATAACAGGTTTTCCTTTAGGCATGCATTCCTACATGATAGACTTTGAATGCATATATTGTGAAAAGAATAATGACTATTGATTTGTGTATGGCACACTAAATAGAAGCCCATTGCAAAGGGATGTAGTAAAAAACATGGTTGTAAAGTTAATGTTCGTAGTTTAAGTGCATCTTTTTACATGAGGTTTTTCAGCCTGTATCACATGTGTATTCTGTTAACACAAACTGCATTTAAAACAGAGAGAAGCTGTTTTGGTTTAGCCCATAGGTCTGTATTCCCGTTGCTACCTCCACCCCTCCCATCATGCACTGAAATGAAACCCTCTAAAATCAATAACATCCGCTCGCGGGTTCACATGGGATACACTGCCCCGGTTCATCCAGCAGCAACACACACACTCCCCTGCTGAGACGACACCACCTCAGCACCTAATGTTCTTCCATTAAGGCTTGTTCACAGAGGGCTACCGGCGAGCATCTGTGTGTAGGAAAACCAACAGAGAACTTAATTATCTGGGATCTACCCAGCTCTCATTCTCACCCGCTATGATTTGAGCTCCTGCCCAAACTTTGGAGCCCAGAACTTTTCCTTCAGAGAGGGTGATTTGTGCCTCAACCCCTGCAGGTGAGCTGGTAGCCTCTAGACATTCAGGATTTTTAATGAAAGAGTATAATATCTCAGCCGGTAGATAGGGCACTAGGGAGGTCCTGAGTCAGTTTACCAGGGGCACAGCATTAACTTGGAAAGACATTGAGACACAAATGTATTTCTTGGAGTTAGATCATCTCTTTCCTCCGCTTCTTTAATCAAATTATATTGGCTGCTATGTAAGCACACTGCTGGTTATGTTTGCTGATTCTCACCCAAATGACGTTTCCAGCTTTCAAATTATGCTAATAAAAGCAAGTTTTCAGTTGCTAGGTCATTATGGAATGCCTTGCGGCTTGCATCCATATTTGTGCACTGTGGAGTCTGTAACAAGTCATGAACCTCATGTCGTTTCCCCGGTGCAGCAGCTGCTAACACCCACTATATAAAATGGTAATTTCATCATCATATCGTACGATGATTGTTTTAGCTTTTGTGGATAGGTTAGTTTCAAATAAATATGTTGGTAACCGTATAATTGGCTCATCAACCTGTTCTCATTCCCAACTTGTCACTTACAAATGCTCGTCGCAGGACCCATGTGGCGTAATTTTAACACTAGTTATACTCCTCACACAGTCCATTGACCACCAAATATTCCCACATACAGTATAAACAATCTGGTATAATTTCCAGTTATTTCAATAATGAACTGTAAAGCGGTTGCCCGGTCACAGAGGCTGAGTGTGAGGCACAAGTGCCCCTCTTCCCATCCATTAAAAAGCCTCTTTGTATTCAGAGGTTGATCGCACGCTGCACGCTGTTGCTATTGAGTTTCCCTATCAGTAGTTTCAGGGCTTGGAGTCAGCTGTTTGAATGTATGACAGCAGGGAGCACCACGTTGACAGACTCAAGGTTTTCTGACACACTTGCTGTCTAACTAAAGGAGAAATGTGTGGTTAAGAACCTCTTCTACCAGACTTGAGCGAAAGGCTTTAAAAACTGTCTTCTTTATCCTGAATGCTTGCAGCTATTCAGGATAAAGAGAACTCAGTGTAGAACATTTACCAGAAAGACTGTTAAACTATACATTTACATAATGCCGAGAAGTCTAGATTGCAATAATCTATACTAATGCATTCTTTTTGGGAGAGTTAATTACAGCGAAATTAAATAATGTATTCTTTCCGGAGGGTTCTCAAAGATCATTTATTGTAAACATTGAGTAGTCTTGCCTTTTTTGTATTATAAAGCCTGTGTTGGTGCTATACTAATAAGAAAGAATACAAATGCTCACAGCCGATACACAGAAACTGTGCCTCTAGATAAGCTCTTTTGTAAGGTTGTAATGTCACAACTGTACATTTAAGCAATAGCTCACGACAGGGGGCCGAACCACGCCCCTTAGCTGTGATATAACGACCATACTGTATATCACGGCCTGAAGTGAGCTATTGCTTTTATAAAATGGTTATTACCAAGTGTGGCAATATGAAAGAAAAATACACACTCTAATTTAAATAGTTTTTATTAGTAAATAATGATGTTCAAAATAAAATAGTCCCTCCGTTGCCTTCTGCACAAAACATAGTGCGAGGTGGTTGCTATGCAACAACACTAACAGCTAGCGAACATATTAGACAGAGAGCGTTGATTGATTATTTGGCTATTTATTTACATTCATTTGTATGTTGCCGTTTATTGTGCACCCACTGAAAAACTGTCCAGCATCAGTAGAATGGCTTACGTGGTTATAGGCTGAGGTTGTTCTAGGCTGTTGCTTGGCGTGGCGAGAATATTGCTCCACTTTCTCCGGTCCCCGAGATTCGGCTTCCAGTAGCTCTGGAGAGAGCTTTCGCACCTGTGGCCACTAACTGTCATAATTCCTCTGCTTTGTTTCAAGACCCGCATCAGAAAGCTTTTGAATGGAGGTACTTTTCCAGTTGGTCTACCTGCTCTTCACGTAGCTCTGCATGTCGTCGTTTAGGTGCATTTTTTTTCTGGAGATAGGCACTGCTCAATCCACTCCTCCATAGTAAGGCCACCCCGGAGGTCGAAGTTCAGTAAGGGATAATGTGCAGCGAGGCAGTCATTATGGGTAAAAGAACACCCGACAGGCAGATCAAAAATAGTCCGTTGTTACTGTTTGAACTACGTAGCAACGGTAGGAACTGCTTCGATAGCGTTTTTGCAGACCTTTTTGATTACAGATTTGAAAACATCGTTGCTTGCTTTAAAAGTAGCACGATTCATTATGTCAAACCTTGGAAAGTATCTAGATATCCCTGCCCTAATGCCAAAGTAACTGGCAACTGATTATGTTTTGCCATTTGATGTCTATGTCTGGACCGTTGCGTAAAAAGGAGGGTTTCTGCCCCGTTACTTCTCTGCTGTTTTCTTGTCCCAGTTTGAAAAGCAAACTGCATGCAGTTTGCTTTTCAGCCCAACTGTATACAGTTAAATCGACCGGACTTCTTTCTGCAGATGTGAGCATCCTTAACAACGGTCAATAAGTCCTTGCTGCACATTATCCCTTACATGTTTCCATCTTTGTTAGTTAGTTAGTTTCGTAACGGACGTAATGTAACAGTTGTAACGGTTGTAGCTTTTCTCAGACGCGGAGGGATACTGACTTGTTGTGAAAAGTAACTACAATTCTACCCGTGATATACATTCATTATATCACGGCTAAGAACCAATCAGATTGCTTGATTTGACTTGTCCGTTTTATAAATATAAGTATAAAATGCCCCTACATTATTTTAACAGTCATTCCCAGCTGTTAAAATGGTGCAGAGATGCAGAAGACCCTGAAGCACTGACCAATCAGAGCACACTGAGATTTCAGCGAGGAGAGGTTAAAGCGACAGGCACTGAAACGGAGCGTTTTACACGGATGATGATGAACAGCTTTATTCAGACAGAAAGTATGAGAAAAATAATGTGTTTTTGGAGATTTAAAGCATGTAAACATGTTCCAGTGGAAATCCAAAATGCAACCATGAACCTAAAAATGAGCCTTATATGACCCCTTTAAATACATGCCGGGAGTCTAGCATACTTTCTTTTGTCTCTGCTTCTGTAATAAGCCTGATGCTGACAGGAAGCAGGCCGCTGACTGGCGTTGGCTCTGTGATCTGTGCTAATGTGAGCTGACAGCTAGCCCGGCATGGCATGGCATGGCTCGGGTCAGACCCTGCAGGCCTTTCCAGTCCTCTCTGAAGGAGGGAGCACCACCTGCTACATGGCTATCGCTTTAACACGCAACACAGGCACTGTCCGCCCTCCAAAGACCTCAGCATCCAGCCTCGGTTGCCGTGGAGACGACGGCTGCGGCTCGTCTCCCTCAAGCTGGTGGATCGGCTTTGCCACACCCATGGGTGTCTGGGATAAAAAGAAGGGGACGGTATAAAGGGAGCGTGGGAGATTAGTGCAAGAGAAAAGCAGCACTCGGAGTTCAATGCAGACGAGAACTAAATCTGTGTTTCGACACGGAAAATAATATATTTTCTGTTCAGAATCAAGTTTATTGCCAGGTGCGTTTACACATACAAGGAATTTGCTTTGGTGTATGGTGGTAAAAACATAAAAAGCATAAGGAAATAAGATGTAAGATAGGATCAAAAATAGAAGAAAAATATGTAATCAAAAAATCGATAAAAAATAATAAAGACAAGTATTTACTCTAAATAAAAATATACAAAATAAACTAAAAACCAATGATTTACATTACTCTCATAATCACCCTGAAACGTACGTCAACTATGCTGTCTCATTATCCTGTCAGGCTGATGATTTTAATTAAATTGCACTATGGATAATTATAAGAACGATAATGTATTGGTTGAAATGATTCCATCTGAATATTGACCGATGGTGAGGGTAGCATATTGGCTTTTGAGTTTTTTCCCCATTATATTCATAAGTTGATCGTGATCTGCTATAGTTTTTGACTGAGACAGGTCCAAACATTGCTTGGAGGAGTAGAGGGTCAGGATGTTCCTCAACATGTGGGTGTTTTCTGCCAGGATGCTGCAAGCAACATGTGCTAAAAACAAACTGACAGGCTTGTGTAAGGGGGCGCATGAATGTGAGATATGGAGGCAGCAACCGAGAATCAGGAGAGATGGGAGCCAGCGATGCGTGCAAATCAGTCAGCTGTAAAAAATAACTGGATTAATAAAAGCTTGTTTTTGGTATAATTCAACACAAGCAGGTTTAGATATCTTTTTTTTAAGGCATTAGATTCATTGGAAAAAGTAGTGTTAAAGATACAAATGCCGCAACCCTAGTGCCTCCAAGTTTTCTCCCAGCATGCTTCATTAGATGCCTCCAAATGTATTTACATGATAATACATCTGTTGGGTTTTATTTGATCCTTTAGCCTTAAACTGTTTTTTGCTAAAATGATTTGGAAATGGCACTGCAGGCTACGGTTATAGTATGTGTTAGCTACTGTAGCAAAGCACATTAACAGATTTCCCAACACATGCCCCAGTAAACACAATAGACCCAAAGGCGGAAAACTATTACAACTGGGATTTGAATGCAACACAGTTCATTATTCACAAAGCCAGGAGGCCTCGTCTGGCCTGGAAAAAGCTTAGTGATAGCCTAGCATGTACTGTTTGATCTCTTTGCAATGCAGAAGGGATGGTGAGGACAACAAATGAAAGATGTGAATTTTACAACAATACATATTGTCCGGTTTCCTTAAATGATGGTGTAAATTGAGTTTGAGTTTAGTACCTTGCTGCAAGATTCATGTAGGTTATTTATAGGGTATAGCATACAGAGAAGAATTTGAGGCACTGACATGACCACATATTTGTTATAAAACCTTGAATAATTCAGCAGAAACTATAAAGTCAGTGTGTTATTTTAAAGAGTGCTGTGAAATATTAATGCAGTTGGTCCAGGTATGTTAGCGTCAGATCAGATCATGCATTCAACCTGTATGTTAGAGAAGAGTAGCCTTTAGTATCGTACTGAAGGTTAGGGGGACCATTCTAAATGCCTGCCAGCGGCAATGGAAATGCATTTAACTTCAACATCCTGTTTGCTCTCGTGTGATCATAACTTAGCTGAACATATTCATGGTGAAATATGACAATTGTATGGCCATATGTTAGTCAGCAAAAATGCCAAGATGAAAGAGTAAACCATTTTTTTCTAAAAAGAAATGCTAAGGAAGTAATTCGTTTTTTTACTTTACCAAAAAATGTGTTTAGACCACTTACTTCATCTAGTTAATCATCCCCCTGGAAAATATAACAATGTAACACTGTTAAAATAAATGACAAGCCAATATAATAGGGAAAAGCTATACATAAGTGTATCGCATATTTTATGTTCATAACCGAGATAAATAGATTACACACATCAGAACATTGCCAGATTTGAGCAACAACAGTAAATGCGTACAGAAAACCAGATGGACTTGTTTTCCATTGATCTGCAACTCTGGTCTTGGATGAAATGTGCATGCATAAGATATATTTCTCTACGGTCACGTGACATGTTTGGCTCGTTACGGCTCAACTAATGACATGTTGTTGTCCGTCAGAGTCTAATGGGTTATTCATGGTCATGTTTACACAAGTGCTCCCACTTTAAAGCGCTGAAACGTCTGTTGCATACCTCTCAACACATAAATCTTCTGTTCGCTGCGGTTGAAGTGTATGTTGTAGTGAGTAGGCATTAATGGCTTTCAGTGTGCCATGGGAACAGTGAGTTGAGTGTTCTCTATGTGAACTCACTCACACTGTTATATATCTTTTCAAGCAAGTGCCCTGATGTAAGTGATCGAGTGAGTGCACATCGGGAAATAAAACTCTTACAATTACTCTAAAAATCGGTTAATTTGAACTTCTTCAATTATGTGTTCTTAGTAGTGACTGACATTGGTTCTGAACAATATTGGAAACAAGCGGAATTACCTTGCATCATCGAGAGATTGTCTTGCATATTTATTGGAGCAAAAATTCATGATGGATTTGCTTCACCGTCTGACAACTTAAGCTACTTCCACATGATCAGCATCAAAGTGCCTAAAGCTTTACTTTTCTTTGGGAAGGAATTGTGCTTCCTGATGCTCAGAGTTTGAAATTCGTATTCACTTTGACCAAGTTTGATACTAACCTTTTGGCCGGTTGCAGCTCTTGATTATTGTTTTACGCTCCCTTACAGCAAAATAAGATCTTGGTGATGCATTAGTCGGTGCTTGCAGGCGCCCATGGACCCGTTGGTATCCTGCTGAGATTTTGGTCCAAATGCTTTTTTACCAAGGCTTCATCCTTTGCCTTCCATCACCTCATACTGTTTTCCCTACCCACTGCTTGTCTCTGTTTCTCACCTGGTATACCAAGTTTTAAGCCACCGTTCTTTATCTTTGAAACATAAATTACAATCCATTTCCTCAGTTTGTTCCCAAAGAAATGAAGACCCTCTTAAAGTAATTCTGCAGAAGGAACAGAACATGACTCATTTCCTTTGACTTGAAGATATCCGTCCTTCAATGTTCTGCTTTTACCTCTAATTTTGAATAACACTAACAGGTGTTGAGACACGTAGTTATGGAGAGCAGGATGTGAAATCTGCCGATGGGTTCTAAATAACACGTTTATACTGGAGTTGCAGTAGATGAAAAAAAACTCAACTTTATTTATTTATTATCTGTGTGCTCTGTAGTTTTAAGGACAATCTTGGTTGAGAAATGTGATGATTTCAGTATTGATAATAGTCGCTGACTGGTTTTTGCAATCGATTTAAGAACAATGTTGTCAATACTTTATGCTAGGGGGACTGGTTTCTTAAAAAATATTATTCCATGCACGTCTCGTATACACTTTTGAGTACTTCTCCAGATGTGTCTTGTGGAGAGCTCTCCTCACAAGTGTGTGTCCCTCTTTTCTTAAAATCAGAGTTTGCCTGCACTGAGTCCTGTTGTCTGTCACAGGTATTTCAATGATTCTACAGTCAGCTATCATTTAACTCCTTCCTTTTTCACCTGTGTGTGTGTTTGTGTGTGTGTGTGTTATCCCTCCTTGATGAGATTTCATACTTTTGTGGCGGCAACGATCACTTTATCCTTGCGTAATGCTGATTTCATGCTCGACATACGCCTTGTCGCAGATGCTGCACACAGTTTTCCAGCAACATTTTTAAGCCTTCAGTGCGCTCTTCAATTTCATACTGTTATCTGCTAATCTTCGTTAAAACAGTCCATGGGAGCGAATATGTGGCTCATTATCAGATTTGTTTTGAGTGCAAAAGTGAAGAATCCTTTACTCAAGGGAAGCAAAAGAAAATTGCTTTTATACACTTTCAGGCTCAGTCATTGTTTAGTTATTTGTCTGCATTTTAAACTGTGTGGTTCTGAAGCACAAATGCTTGAGAAAAGTTGTCGACACTTCTGATGTCTTGACATTTTAGCACAGATAATCTCATAGTCATATAGTCCCAGCATCCAAGGAAGTATAATCCAACCCCTTTAGTGGTGTTAAAGCAGATTGTCAATACTTAGGCTCTAAACTGCAATTAACATTTTGAAAATATGATGTATGTTTTCCTTTCCAATGTGTCATAAAATGTGCCAAATATTTCTAAATTTAAGCTACTTTTCATATAAAATCAAACGTTTTTGATGTCTTATTTGGTTATTTCGGCCTCTTCATCCCATGTCTGACTGTGCGCACATGGGTCATACCATTTCCTTTTTAGGAAACTGCTTGTCAGCACCAAAGTTAAAACGTGTTGGGGTCCATTAAGGACAGAGGGTGTCGTTTTCTCATACTGATATTCTGCACAAACTGTGCTGTTGTATTTGCTGTAAAGTGTCGTTACTGTAGGGTATTTTTATTATATGTACAGCACTTTGGCTCGACCAAAAATCGTTTAAAAATGTGCTATATAAATAAAACTTGATTTGATTTGATGCATAAAAAGGTCAAAGGAAAACTTGATACTTCCTTAGGGTTTTTCTTCAGAGTGTTTATAAAAGCCCAATTGTTTAACCAAATTAACCTTTTAAGAAAAGTACAGATGATGAGATGCTGTCTCTGGCATCTTGCACAAATTGGTTAACTGAATTACGGGAGTCTTTCTGCACATATGCTTCATTCACCCTGCACAATCCTCTCATTGTTTAACATGCAGACAGGCCTCTCTTGGCTTTAATCTCATGAGAGGTGCAGCAGGTCTTTTTATTAACTCAGTTTTAATAACTTCATCAAGTGGGAGCACAGCTGGTTGTTTAACCCATTACTGACGCTGCCCCTTGGCCATACAGAAGTCATTCAGAGGCTTATTGGATAATTGTATCTTTTCAGAGTGATTTAAATAGTTATAATGCTATCTTTTGTAGTTTCCTTTGACTAAAACCCCTGCCAAGGCCAATGGTTGCCCTTGTTTGGAAGTCATTCATCCGACTTTGCTGTATTCAAGAGCCTTTACTCATAATATAGTAACAACTAATATAGTAATAACTTTACGTTATTGCTCTGAGCTTTTAACCAACAGTGGATTGTTGCAGGAATTGTTGTTTCCTTAAAAGGAATGAACATGAGTTGAGAGTCCAAAAGAAAACAGATGACATGTAAAAGCTGGAATCTCTTTTCAACCTTCTTTGGACTCTTTTCGTTCTGCATCTTTCTGTTTCCCTGACGCACAGACTCACGAGCTGACTAACCAATCAGCTCCCAGGAGGCTGTGGTGGTGGTCAGTGGGGGTTGTTTGGTCGGGGGTCCAGTACCAGAAAGTCGATTTGATTTAATCCTGGATGGAAATTGCGGAGGCCTGCATATAATCCCATACTGTATCTAATTACAGTCGACTAGTTCCTCCCGGGGGCCCCTGCTCATGTATACCGTCTCTTATATATTCTGGTATATACAGTCCTGCATGCATCCCATCAGAATGAGAAGGGACAGAAATGAAGGTGTGATGTGATGGGAGCAGAGATAAGGACGCTGAAATATGACAGGTTATCGTAAAACAGCACTGTCTGTTTTATTCATTTCCTCACAGATTCCCCAAACAGACCCACTTCCTGTCAGTTTTCCATGATGCTATCCTGCAGACAGGAAATAACATGTACATTTTTTTCCCCATTAGTCATTCTCCTCTCTGTTTGTCCTCTCGTGTTTGCTTCTGCTTTTGGATCTAAATGTCAGACCTACCCCATGTGGTGGTTTCCCTGCTCATGATGCAAAACTGCTGATAGTAATAACCCGTCCGTCAGCCATCAGCCGCCTCTATTTTGGCTTCCTGTCACGGCTGTTTTGCATCCAAAAGTCGACTTCATTCCATCCTGTCACTCCTCGTTTGAACTCAATGAAAATGTGATGCTTCAAAGCCAAGAGCGTTGGTGTCGCAGTACTCCACTGCTGCACTAGTGATGTGCGTAGACGTGTATTTTTATGTGTTTGAAGTGACTTCATCACGACACTAGAGAAATTCTCTAGCTCCATTAACGTCCCTCTCCTATCCTGTTAAAAGCTCTTTTAATTAACTATTTAAGCCCTCAATCAATCAATACTTTATCATGCATTTTAAATTCAACCCCGGGAGTGACGCTTTTCTATTAAACATGCCGGTATCTTTGGAGTTATATCATGAAAGCCAAAGATCAATTGCCAGCATCACCGAGCCAATCTATTGGAGCACCACAATGCAGTATTAACAGTCGGTCACGCAGCCCTCACACTTTGATGTTTGGGCTTGTTTGTGATAAGCCTCAAAATCTCAGAGGCGTAGAGATAGAGCCAAATATCCGGGGAGACTCCATACTGTGTGTGTATGTGTGTGTGTTTTATGCTCTTTCTTACAGTGAATCTGGGCAGCTCACAATAAACACAAATGTAACGGAGAAACATGCAGAGAAGTTATCAGTGAGGTAAATACGTTAACTTTTATTTGAACGGATTTTGAGGGGGAGACTTTATTTACTTTATTTATAATTCAGTACGATAACGATAATACACTTCCTAGCCCAAGAAACACAGACAAAAGATAATACTGAACAAAGCAGTTAAAATGTAAGGCAAATTATTAGACTCAAACAAGAACAACTAGAAGGGAAACATGATGACATTTGAAGATGAACCCACATTGGTTTTACTTAAAGTCCTATCATGCTATATTTGAAACATATATTGTAGGGCCACACCTATATAAAACATGTCTGTGAAGTTTTTTTTTTCAAAATACCAAACAGATCATGCATTTTAGCCATGCCTCATTTCGCTCTATTTGCTCTTTTCCAGCCCTGTTTTTGCAAGGGCTGATTCTGCTTTTGTGGCGCCACACAGCGCCACTTACAGGCCTGGCATATGTACTACATCGTCTCCAGCGCTTTCGAGTGGCAATGGCCGTGGCCGTGGCCCAACCCCCCATTCCCCTGATAGGTGGAGAGTTGCCCATATAGGCGGAGCTCCCCGTTTCTGACGTCAGAACAATTTCAAATCTGTATCAGCTCTGTTGCAGCCCCGTTTTTAGAGATTTGGGTATGGAGGAAAAGAGAGAGGGTTGTGTTTTCTGACACTTGGTGAGTTCCCTGACACACCGGGGACACATATTCATGTATAAAAGACGTACAAAAGTGCATTTTGCATGATAGGTCCCCTTTAATTGATCAACAATAAATAAAAAAAACTGTACTAAATGGATAAGAGTTAAACAAGAAGGCATCTTGGCTGCGAGGGGTCGTAAAGACTGGAAATGTTCAAATGTTTCAAAATCCATTTACCCTTTATCTTTTTTAATCTGGTGCATCTGGCCAGGCAAATACAAGGCATGGCCAAAAGTACGTGGACATACATATGATTGTTGAACATTTCATTCAATACCATGAATACTGTATAAATCTGATCCTACAGAAGTCTCATCTCATCTAAAAATGTCGTTCTGTCTAGATTTTCATACCATGCTGCAGGGTTTTGTTCCCGATAAGGTCCAGCAGTTACTGTTTTAATTCATCCCAAAGGTGCTCTGTGAAGGCCAGTTGAGTTATTCCACATAAAACTGGGAAAACCATTAATTAATGGATATGCATGTGGGATTTATCGGGTTAAAACAAGAAAGGAAAACTGTTTCCACAAAGTTGGAAGTCTTATAATGTGCAGAATACCATTGAATACTGTAGAGTTCCCCTTTACTGCACTGGCCCATATACCACAAATAGTCTCGTACCAAGACTAGAAACATTACATAGACAATAGTGTCTCTATACTTTCAGCCATAAGTGTTAATAATATACTGTAGGCCTCCCAGCAATGCAGTTAAACATCAACAGTTTGTTCTTAAAGGTGGTTAGCAAAAAACTCTAGCATCAATATCAGGGCTGATCTCACAGTAAATCTCCTGCTGCGGTACGTTTTATATGTTAATTACAGCTTCAGTGTAGTCGTTTAAATCCATCATGCACAGTAGAGAATGATTTAAAAATGATGCCATGTGTATAAAATATATATCACAGCCCTATCATGATTAATGGGAGGGGTTCAATGGAGGAGAATGGAGTTTGATATTCCAGTCAATACATAATAGGATCTGGCTTGACATGTGCACCAATTAACACACCATGCAAAGTTTAAACAAGGCCACTGGGGCTAGTTTCCACATTTAGCTTGTGCAGTGACTGGAAATGGATCATATGGTAGTTGATTATCGCTGTGATGATGTGCGTTAACCATGTATACAGAGACATGACCAGACGGTGTTTGTCAGATCATATCATCCTTGTTTAAAAACACACAGCTCTCGCCAACATGCTGAATGACTTTATAATTTCCTGTTGTTATTGATTTTCTGATTGTTCATGTCATCTTTAAGCCAAAGGGCATTGAATTCCAGGAATGTAGTAAACACCACTGAGCTGTAATCGATAGTCTTTCAACGTTTTTTTTTTTTCATGTTCAGCGATTAGTTCCAAGTCATTAATCTGTGCTATATCAAGCAGAACATGGGGAATCCCCTCAGTCACCATTGGTGCTATATGTTGTTCCGGAAAGATCCACATAATGGGACCCAATGTATTCAACATTATACAGACGCTCGGAAAAAGCTCTTCTGACTCATTACACATTTGTTTGGATCAAATACAAAAAAACAATATTGTAAAAAAGGTTAAAAGGAATTGAGATGAATTTTAATTAGTGAATTAGATTTCCATAATACAGCCTGTGTGAGTCATCTCAGTTGTGGAGTAGCTGCTGCCTTTGTGAATAAAGATGAAAAGGGTTTCCGAGGCTGGTCCTGGAGATTATTTGCCGCCAATTTCCAAAGAGCAGGCTTTGAGAAAACCTTTCCGTGTTGTTTATCAGAAGTTTGATGATGTTGCTGTCTCCTAACCTTGGCTGCGGCAGCGTGGCCCAGTGAAGCCTGACCGGATTTGTCTTGTTGGAAAAGAGGAGCTATTGGAATATTGGATTTGAAGGCTCAGCTTGGTTCTGCATGAATGAGCTGCTTCTGCTGTGTCCTGGAGGAAGAGCTGCTGGTGATTTGCCTACACTAAACTGCTTTTACATTGCCGGCGAATGAATCGCAGACTTACATCTGTTTTAATCTCGTCGGAGGAAACAGCTGAAGGGATTCTTCCCATGCAGAACACTTATCGCTGAATATTCCCCTGAGGTAGAGAGATGTAAGAACCCTCTTGTTGCATAACACCATCTGTATGTAGTCAGCAGTGAAGGAAGAATGTAGATCCTTTATTAAAGTCAACTTAGACAACCCCACACTGAAATATACTGATTAGCATACAGCAATAGATCATTTCATCATTTGTTTTGTGTGAAATCTTAATTAGTAAAGTTAGGATAGCTTGAAATATAGTCTAAATTAGATACAGCAGTGATAATTGATGTCTGAATTGTAGTAAGGTAGAAGTACTAGGTTGAGAATACACAGTTTGTAGCAATTTGATTGGAAGTATTGGTCTTCTTGATGCTTTCAAATCCCCTATTGTGTCTCTAACAAACGAGAAGGAAACTTCAATAGATGACAAAACAAGACAACCTAGACAATCCATATATGGTAAGCAGCAGAGGTCTTTATCATAAAGAGAAGGTTTTTATCTAAGCTGGATTTGAGGCAGAATTTGACCAATCTTTTTTTTCTTTTTTCTTTTTTAATCGTTTATTTGGCAGGGACAATGCACAGTAATGAACACTTAAAGGTCCCATGACATGGCCATTTCTACTGATCATAATTCCATTGTTGAGGTATACTAAAATAGATTTATATTGTGCAATTTTCCAAACTCACATTGCTTTCTCATACAGCATCTCTGTATAGTATGTGTATTCACTCTCTGTCCTAAACGGCTTGTTGGAGCTCCTGCCCCCCCCCTCCCTATGAGCCCAGTGGCCGTCTGCGAGACAGCGAGACACAGCGAAACCCAGCCCGAAACCAGCCCGAACACACACACACACACCCGCAGCCTGGCTGGGAGTTTTTGTGTGTGCTCACACACCGACTCAAAGCCTCACCGACTCACAGCCTCGCCGCGTCCCGCCGTCTCAGGGAGGAGAAATCGGCGGAGCTGCAGCTGAGAAAAGATTGAGTGTGTGTGTTTTGAGGAAAAGAGAAATCTCCAACGAGGCGTTCTGGGGCAGCATGGACAGGTATTTTCTGTGTTAGAGTTTTACTCGCTACAGGGTGTACTTTGAGGGTTTGTGACTCTGCAGACCGTTTACATGCAGAAAAAGCTACATAACACACAAGGGGACGGGTAATAACCGGAAAAGCATGACATGGGACCTTTAAAACATTCAAATGTATCAAGCGTAACAGTGCCAGATTTAGCTTTGAGCTAATTGCCATCCCTCACATAAAACATTTAAGAAGTTTACATTTTACAAACATAGCAAAAACAAAATACAAAAAGGTGCAAAAGAGCAAGAGCAGCATATACAAGCATTTACCACATGGCAGTACAATGTAGCAGCTACGACATATAAAGTGCAAGAGAAGATAAAAGAGATACCTAAAGTGCGAGAGGAGATACCCCTGTGTTAAAGTGCATTTAGCGGTGATTGCACGGATGTTTGTTTCTCAACCATTCTTTGAGTTGACCTTTGAAGCTATTGAGAGTGGGACAATCCCGTATCTCAGTTGGGAGGCTATTCCACAATGAGCTGCCTTTAATGGAGAGTACATTTTGTCCAAAAGTGGTCCGTCTGCGGTGGACTTCACAGTCTCCTCTGGTTTCTGACCTAGTGCAGCGTCCAGTGTGTTTTTTGTGGATGAATTCCCCAAAGGGAGGGGGGGCCAGTCCATGTAAACATTTATAAAAAAAACACATACTTTTAAAAGACTTCAAATTGTCAAAGCTCAAGAAATTGTGTTTCTCTAGGATGGTACAGTGGTGGGATGAATATGGCTTTCTGTCAAACACCTTGATAGCTCTCTTGTACAGCTGTTCTATTGGTTTCAGGTTTGTGGCACAAGCAAACGACCAGTTTGTAAAACAGTATTCAATGTGGGATAGAATCATACAGTGGAGGTATGACTTTGCAGCATTGACAGTTAAGAAGGGTCTAATTTGTTTAAAAATGTTGCAAGTTGAATTGAATGGTATTGGATACTTTCTTGATGTTTCTTAAAAGTCAAGTTCGAGTCCAGTATGACTCCAAGATACTTGAAGTGGGAGACTAGTTCTATTTCTGCTCCGTTTAAAAACACGTTGGATCCTTCAATTTTGACTGGTCGTTTACTGAACATCATGCATACTGTTTTTTTTGCATTTAACTGTAAGCAAATGTTGTTCAGCCAGTGTTGAACTTTGTCCAAAGCATTAGAGAGACAAGATGCGAACATTTCAGTGTTTTTCCCGTGTATAAACATGACCGCATCATCGGCATACATTTGCACATTCAACTCAGGACATACATTAGGCGAGTCATTAATGTACAGAGAAAAAAGTAACAGTCCAAGAATGGAACCTTGTGGAACCCCAACAGGGTTGACAAGGTACAGTATTATTTGGCTCCGTTGACCAAAACACACTGTTTTCTGTTCGATAAGTAAGACTTAAACCAATGAAAGAAACAACACATTTCCTGAGTTATTGTTCCCCTTCTGAGGGTCAGGCTGTAACATTATTGACCACAGTTGTGCGATTCTGCTAACAGGGATAAATAAATAATCAAGTGTGCGGACTGAACCGGAGCCAGAACTAGTTTTGCAGAGTGCAGCGACTGCACAGTGCGGCCCATAGGATCTTATCATCCCCGTGGAACAAAACATCAAGTTGATGCATGACTTCTCCACCGTGTCTGCACAGTATTGAACTTCCTCTCCCCCCGAAGCTGCTCATGACATTTACTTTGGGAAGAATGGTAGAAACACAAGCATGTCTTATTCTCTGCTGCATAGAGATGGGTGCTGCGATACTATGTCTCGTCCCTCCCATTTTATGGATTTCAGTTCAAACTAACATTGATTCAGTGGCTCTATTATCTCAAGGCAGTCATTGTAGGTAACGCTCTACAAGCGCACACACCAAAGCCTTGTCATTATTGCTCCGTTCTCCCTGTATGATCACCAAATTGTCATGTTTCCAGCCAAAGGTTTTGACCTTGCATTGAAAATAAGGCGTTCAAGGCCCTCCTTCCATGTTTGTTTTCTCCTCTCCCCTTCATACTGGTGACCTTTGGGATTATATTTCCCTTAAGGGTGCTTCAAGTTTGAATTATGCTGCAAAAGCCAAGCTTCTCCACAGAATGTACAGGAAGAATAAATGAGTAACTCAATACATCAAAGCAAAAGTAATCTCATCAAAGAAAACAATACAAAACAAAATGTAGGTCAGGCAGCACATAATCAGTATTGTACTCATCAAAGGAAAGCAGATTTGTATTCATTTTAAACATTTGAACATTTCCAAGTACACTCTTTTACCCTTGAAAGCAGAATTTCAGCATTACACCCTTTTAGAAAACCTATCTATGAATTCATTTGAGTCTAGATTCCTGACATAAAACAAGACAAAAAAGATGGTTGTATTATTAGAATCAGGAAAAATAAATAAAATGTAAAAATAATAGATTTGCATTAAGAATACGTTAAAAAAAGAAAATTGTCACCTGAGTGAAAAAACTAGGACTTAAAGGTTTTAATACAAAACACAATGACTTGATATGAGGTCTTTTTACAGTGTTATCCACCTATAAGTATTTGTGCTTAAATACCATGAGGCATAGTGTTTCTCTTGTAGTTCGCATTATTTCTAAATATAGAAAATCCAAACGTACTCACCAGCAGCCAACATGTGAGGACATCTGCAGGATAAAGTGTCCAACAGCGTGTCCAGTTTTAGAACTTATCAGAGATAATAGTCGCATTAAATATTTAAAGAGATGAGGATGTGTCTCCTGACAGCTAGAGGTCTTCTTTCCTATCAGCCTTATTCTTTTCCTTGTAGGTCATGTAACAAATAACTGTATTATTGAACTATTTGTGATAACGTTACAGTCTCAAAACTTTTATTAACATGGCATTTCCCTGTCAACTCAGAGTGAGACATTCATCTTATTTGTAGACTAATTATTGTATTTTCGAGAAGGGTTGATTGTTGTTTTGATCACATTTGTAATTAATATATAAGTACGAGCACACGATGAAGTACTTTACAAATGTGATTGATATCTACTTTGTGCTAATGGATAATGTGAGTACACATGTGGGTGGAAAAAAACTGTTTCCAAGGAAACAAACAAATGTGATAAGATAAGAATAGACAGGATTTGAAGCATTGTTGATTTCCGATCTACTGAAAATATCCTCAGGCATTATGTCATCCATTTCGGGCCAAAAGCAATGATTTATCAAATGTAATGTCTGAACAAGAAATAGCTATTTCTGAGCATTGACACCAAAATAGGTTTGATTACACTGACTGTCATTCAAGCTAATAATACACAGGCCACTTCTGGGTCATTAAACAGATTTGTACTCTTTTTAACTCTAAAGATCCCAGGAAATTTGTTTAGTAGAAAGAAGGCAGAAAAGTGACTGATATTGTCATTTCAACAAAGCTAGAAAAAAATAGATTTAAGATAGATGCTTTTGTCCATTATTTTGGTTTATAACTAAATCCACTTTCGGTTTCGGATGCTAGCAACAATCGCATGGTAAGACTACAGCTGTTTTACATCAGCATGCTAGCATTATCATTTAGAAGTGTTACCATTCTGACATCTATCACTTTATAGTTGAAGCGGTCATCAGAGGTGGGAAGTAACTAAGTACATTTTACAACTTTTTGCGGTAAATCATGTACTTTTACTCCACTACATTTATTTAATATCTTTAGTTTCTTTGCAGATTTGGATTGATGATGTGAAATTAAATCAACACTTAAATCAGACTTTAGTTACACCTGGAGTAAATCCACAATACTTGAGTATGCCTACACTCTGGTACTTCTACTTTTACTCAAGTACAAGTTTTGAGTACTTCTCCCACCTCTAGCGGTCATTGGACATAGTTCACATGTGCTGAACATTGAGGGGTTTAAACAACTACTTTCCTGCCCAGATATTGAACATATCAAGGTTTGAAGAATGTTCTGTTTCTGTCATTTTAAAGCATTTGTTGCGCATAATTCAAGTGTATGAACATCCCTGCAGGGTGGTTTTAAAAAAGTACTTGCACTGACACTGTCACCTTCTATAAATACTCAGAAAAAACAAGCATGAATCAGATGGCTGCCATTTTTTATTTGGTTGAAGATTGTGATGACTTACAGCATTGGTACGCAAGACAAACAGTCAGCACACCAGAGGGGAGAGGTCACATGCTTTACTATGGTAACGATGCTCAGAGAAGAAGAATACTTGTTTCCAAGGTGATGTGTCTGGCTACATCGCAAATGTAGGAAGAGGAGATGGGAAGACCTTAAAGCCGCCTTCATTTAAAAATCATGCTCCGTCAAGTCGTGTTATTAGGAGGCGCTCATCTGATTTGCTTTCTGTTCCCAAAAAACAACAGATTGGAACATGCATTTCATTATGTGGCATCATCTGCAGCATGATCATATGATCGTAGCTCTCTCAGGAAGAACAGGAGATAAATGCAGCAATCAGTTTAATACAGGGAAATGATAACCGGAGCATGCAGATTCAAGTTGTTTTCTTCATCTTAATCTCAACCATAATCGTAACAATGCTTCAATTCTATAATCCTGAAGATTGCGTGTGTGGAAACATAAAACTGAATTATTCTACCTTAAAAAACGACTCAACCTTAGTCTATATTCAGTGCTTATGTTCTGCTTATAAATCATTGATGGTGGCTCTCCTCTCATGCTATATGTTCAAAGTCATTCCTTCTCTTTCTCCTCACCGAGCTCTTACAGATTACACGATAGGAGATCTCGTAATATGTCCGAGATCCCAGTTTTAATTAAGGACTATTGTCTGGGGATGCCAACACCAGTGTTAATGAAAGGGACAGGCAGAGGGAGAACTTGGGGGGGGGGGGGGGAATATAAATAGCAGCTTTTGTAGGCTAGGATTCCCTGTCGGGTTGGAGCCAAGCGCTGTGCAGATCGCCCCGCCTGATTAGCATAGACATGCTCCTGTGGCTGTGGATGCAGATGTGCCTCTGTGATGATGTATCTGTGGGGAAACTCAACTTTGTTTCTCAGTACAGTATATCCTCTCTACAACGCGTCTTATTTACATTACGACTGTGTTTATGTAGGTATAAACAATCCGGCCTCAGGAGGAAGGAGATGTCACAGGGAAAGGAACAGCCTTGTATCTCTTGTGTTGTATTTGTTTTGTTTTCCGGGGAAAGCCTGGCCAAACAGAACATGGGACTTATTACCGCATCAGTGCTCCAGATGCACACAATGTCACTTAACATCAAGCTGATGTGTCATGTCCTTCAAAAGGGAAAACCAAGACATCAATTGGAATATTTTGCACTGATACGAAATAACATGGAGGCACTACCCTCCAAAGACCATTGTATGTATGTGCATATACAAGATTTAGACGTATTATTGAAGAGATTGGAGTTATAATCTACATGAATTTCTTTTCTTTTTTTCTACGTTTATGGTGGCTATTTTGTCCGACATTTTGCTGCTGTATTACAGTTTCTTGGTGTTTTACAATTGCCGACTGTCGATCAGTTCAGCACTGTAGCAGGAAAAAGCTAGTAAGAATGTGGAATGACTTTTAAAAAACAGATTAAGACAAGAAAATGTAAGTAAAACATCACATTGGATGGCAAGAGGATTTTTTCTGAAATCTCCTCAACTCAAAGATCAATTGATAAATCAGGAACATTATAGGAAGTATAATCAAAATAGTTGTCAGCTGCAGCCTTATGACTTATTTATCACGCATTAAGCTTTGATGGGAAGCAACACGAGCAGGAAAGTGAATCTCAGTAACTCAGGATATCAGCACCTGTAGCAGATGAGACACTGAAGAATGAGAAGATGATGCGTTGAACACATAAGAGATTGATGCTATGCAGTATAACAGTAATATTATTCAGTGTTGGATCAGGAGAGAAGCAGTGTGTGGATAGCAGAGTGAAACACATGTTATGGCTGCTTCCCAAACCTTAAAACAGGGATGCTTTCTGTGTGCAGAGGTAACATTATCCTGTGTAAGCTGTGAACCGCTGCTGTTTCTGTACCCAGGATGAGTGGAAGTCACTCAGACTGACATGATGTGTGATTTATGGGTCAGCGTGGGGATTTGCTTTAAATGAAGAGGCTTGTACGGTACACCCTCCTATGTTCTGCACTTTATGTTGGAGGGAAATCCAGTCGCTCAAGGTCAGCCCATCCTGCTGCAAAGTCAACCATCACAAGATGTCGTTTTGTCTCTGCTTGTGTGTCTAACATTGTGTGTGTGCACTTAGTATCTTTGTATTTTTAATGAGGACTATAGATGAAATATCAAACAGACACTATCTTTGGAACGTTGCTTCCCCTCCAACAGAAGATTCCTGAAACCTTTTATCTGTGTTTGACCTTCCTCTCCTTCCAAAGTTAAGACAAATGGAAGAATAATAAGAAAGGGAAAATGTGCAATTCAAAATGTCCTTATCAACCACTTATTGCAAGCTTTCAGAACAAATGCTTCTTCTATCTTCTTAGCTGCAACCAGCAGCTTTTTACATGAATTCAGTCTGTGTGTTGGTTGGAAAAAATCTAACTGAGCAAAAGACTCTTCTTCTCTCTGAGTTCTGCTCGGTTATGATAAAAGTAATGAACGTAATAGATATAAAACAATACAGCAGTACAGACATTAAACTCAACAAAAAAAGTCCAGAACAAGCAGACACATACAACCTTGATCTTTGGTAATACATACTTTAATTGAAATGCTGCAGTGAATATAAACAGCATTCATTTCATGATTATTCCATCAAAGAATGCTAACTGTGTACATTGTTAAAAAAGGCTTTGCTGTACAGGCCACTATAGGCTGATATCTTCTATAGAAAATAGTGTACCTTTTGTAAACCTTTAACAATAGGTAATTTTACAAAACTCTATTTGTTGCAACCTCGAATGCAGTATTTGTTAGAATGACATCAGAACTCTGCTGCTTTCTACCTTTATATATAGTTTCCTTTATTAAAAAGATACACGCCTTTCTGGTGCTCCAACGTCTCACCATGTGTGGCATACTTTAAAGCTCATACTCCATCGACGGTGGCGCTCATCTGGCAGCCCAACAGCGGAGGAGAGAGCCTTTGGTGCCTTTCTGTCAACCTACTACTGTCTAAAACTAGAGACAGAGCTGGCAACCGTTGAGGTTTGAGGCGGAGTTGGCAGCAGCCCTCTCACCCCGGAGATTTCTGACACATATCTGACAACCCCGGTAACCCTCGAGACTTCAGACACATTTCTGGAAACGCTTCATCCCACCAGGGCTTCGCTCCACATGGTGCATCTTGATCTGGCAACACAACGGCCTCCCAGGACCGCGAGAGCAGGCTGGTGCAGAGGATGGAACTGGCAACCCCACCAGACTGGCCACTTTCTGCTGTCGCATTTATGGCATTTTGGAATCTAGGGAAGGCAGCTATGACCCCTGAAAAAAAATATGATTTAACTACATTACATAAATAAAACCAAAAGTGCATTACAAAAATAATCAAGATACATTTAAAAACATAACAAATGTTGTCTGCTCTATATATATTCTATCACAACAAAATGTAGAATGTTATGCTGCGTTCACATCGGACGCGATGCGATGTTTGGGGGCGGCGCGATTACATGTAAAGTCAATGCAGAGACGCGGACAGACTCGAATTCGCTCCGACGGCGCGCATGAAGCGGTGGACGCGGCGCGAATCACGCGATTGAGGCGATTGAACGGTGCCGCGTTAAACGCGAGAGTTCAATTTTTTCAACTCGAGCGTCAAATTCACGTGACGCGTTCTCGCGGAAGCCAATCAGCGGTGAGGATCTCAGCCGCCGTCACTGACGTTCAACCACACAACATCAGCCGTTAGCTGTTAGCAGTTAGCACACAGCTCCTCATATCCGTTCAGAAACTGGACAAAAGTTAAACAAGTACAAACCACAGACTGTCTGTGCCATGGCGAATACAGTCGCTGCTTTATTTATGTCTGTAGGCCGTTGTTGTGAGTGTGGAATGAGCATATACAACGTTAGCTTAGCCTAGTTGACCCGATCTTCATTCAGAAAACAAGCATTTTAAAAGGTGTTTTGCCAGCCGTCTTGTCTGCAGACTTGTCAAAGCATTAATTCATGGTTGTTACTAACCGGTATCAGTATGTTGTTACTTCGGCATCATTTAGAAACGTGTATTACAATTTAATCACGGTAAAATATGTTCATTTGTTGTAGTTGTAGCTCCCGAGCCAGCGCGTCTTGTTTGAATGATGCGAGTAAACACAGCTGGCAGCCGCGGTGAAACTCCAGCGTTTAGAGCGATGCGATAGGAGCGATTAGAGCGAAGCGAATAGTCGCATCGCGTCCGGTGTGAACGCAGCATTAGACCAATAATACAAATAAGTCATTCCAATACGTTAATAAGAGTTCTGTCATCTTACTTACATTAATAAACACTTGATATATATAATGTTGGAAGAAAATAAATAATAACATTTTAGTGTTGTTTGTGTCTTAATCACCCACTGGTCTATTTTTATACAATTACAAAATAAAAAGTATATAGACCTGTGTACAGTATGTGCAGTGCATATCAATTTAAATGTGCTGTCTGTTAAATGGGTTATTTATTCAATCATTGGGATTAATGATCATGAGTGATATCTGTAATTAGTTTGTGTCTCAAAGAGAAGGGATGTCCATTTCGGCTGTAATTGTACAGACGTTTATCCTTGCACATGCCCTTTGTCTAATAGATCAAAGAAATATGAATTAGGAACAAATCTGTGTGTAATCTTGTAATGAGTTCTTTAAGACTTTTTGTTCAGAAGGTCAGACGTGTGGAGAGGGAGAGCGGGACAGTTTTTAGAACAAAGGGGCAGCGGAACAAAAGGATTTGTAGATTCATGCTTGTTACCAAACGGCTTGCTGACTTGTGTATTTCTTTATGCCATTGTTTTGCAGTATAATGTGTATTATGTTATGGATCTCATACAGATGTCACTTGAGTGTTATTCAAACCCTTTTACAATTTCATAGAGGGCTTTTAGTGTCAGAAAGAAACATGTTGACCCCTTTTTATAGATCCACCCTAATGTATTATTGAAACAGGTTTCGAGTGTTTTCCTGTCATATCCTCACTTGACAGTGCAGCCTGCAGCAGATCAGTCCTCCTCTACCCTTGACATGACCCCGTCATCGCATTAAGACGCCACTAGGGAGCCTCTGCACTTGTTTGTGTCCTGGGAAGATGCCTTTGTGCTTCTAAATTCTGGTTTTATATGCTGAAGTATTGTTTGTGTCTTGGGAAGATGCCTTTGTGCTTCTAAATTCTGGTTTTATATGCTGAAGTATGGTAGTTTGTAACTTGCAGGGTTTCTAATGGGCTGCCAGAGTTTGAAAAGAGATTATTTTGAGTTACAAGAGTGGTATAGGGTTAGGGTTAGGGTTAGGGTTAGGTATTTGGTACATTAGCTACCCTTTAACAAATATTGTGGTTTTGACGATTTGCATATTGCACTAGTCCATATTGCCATTTCAACAACATTGTGCCACCCATTGATCTTGAGTGTGATTTGTTCGATTCATGTCCCTGTAGAAGCTTTGTATAAATATATATTGGCACATCCCTCCATATTGGATTATCTGGAGTATGTATCTAAAGATGTATGTTACATTCTGGGCTGTCTTGCTTGTTCTGTAGCACATACCCAGGTTTTTATTCCCCTTCCATGTTGGCAGCAATGCAATTTTGCGTTTAATAAGGCTTAAAATAGCATTTCTTTACACAGACTGGCATATTTCCTGCCTCAGAATATTCACTTGAGGAGAGAGAGAGAGAGAGAGAGAGACACACACACACACACACACACACACACACTCACACACACACACACACACACACACACACACACACACACACACACACACACACACACACAGAGAAAAACAGACCTCGTCAGAACTGGTCAGAACTGCAGCGACCCCTCTGGGCTTTCTTGTCATTGTAATGACCTTAGCATGGGTTCTACTGTTTGTTAGGGGTTATTAAAGGGCAGAAATCACATGTACAAAACAGCATAGTACATGGGTTGTTAAAAAAAAATGAAACATTGACTTTAATTAACTGTATTTTCTCAACAAATAACACATAATATTAGGTTCAACTTAATATGATTGCTTTCAACTAAGCCAACACAATTGTGTGTAATTTGTTGACAATATACAGTTAATGAAAGTCAACATTTCAGGTTTTTCAGTGCACAAGGATTACGGGAAAATAACTACAGGCTTGAGCGTGTAGCATGAACCGAGGACAAAACCATTTCATTACAAAGTGGACCCAAATCAGTGGGAGAAAACATGCATTATGGTTTTGACTCATGGAAACGACCTTGGCAGAGGTCTGTGCTCTAAGAGCTTTGTTTTCTTTTTTTCCACTTGTAGTTGGTTTGTTTTATAAAGTGATTAGGTTCTACGGTAGTGGAAGTGATTGCTAGAGGGTCCCTGCATCTGCTATTGTCAAAGTCTCCTTAAAACCAACACTAAGCCATTACTAAGTATCTCTTACCTTGCTTTAATGACTGTAAATGGTTTCACTGTCATAAAAGACATGAACGTCGGATTTGGTAGCTTATCCCAATCCTACATGATCCTTGAAATATCTTTTTGAGGAGAAACCAAACAGATGAACCTGCCTTGTACTAGTATAGCAGTTGTGTCTCGCAGCATGTGAGCTTTGTGTCGACACGTGATGGATGCTGCTTGTAACGGGACACTGGGGCCAAAACTCAGGCAAGCAGGCGAAGCAAAAACATCTGCTGAGTGAGCCCCCAAGGATCTCAGGGACCCTAGCCTCCCAAGGACAGTTCTCTCAGTCTGTGCACCTGAACACATCATCTGCTCGGTGTATGCGTGCTGCATGTAAAAGTACTCCATTCCCTATCATCTCTCTCCAGCACTGAGTCAAAATTCACAGCTTTTTTTATTGCTCAAACAAGAAAATGTATCAAAGCCATTGCTCAAAGGTTGATGTATGCAGTGAGTACATTCAGGGCTGGACTGCATGTTCATCACCTGGGATTTTGCGCTGTATTCCCTAGCCCTGCAGTGTTTCCTTATCTCAGCACCTCTGCCTCGCTGCCAGCATTATCATCCCATTCTGCCTGGGTCTGTGTTAATGTTTATTTCTGCCTGCCTAGACACTCTCCTGCTGCTGCTCTACATTTGAAAGAAATAAGGCTCTGTTTTGTGAACTTTAAATGGACAAAACAAGAGGGAGAATTGTTGTGATCAGTGTGTGCGTCTCTGAATGCTGTGTCCTGACTGCAGGCTGACTCTCAGGTGGTCTACTTTGTGCTACAGACCTTTTGGGAAATGCCAGAGATTCACAGCAACCCGGGTTTGTACACTAATTTGTTTCGAACAGCGCCAGAGGCCATTTGACTTTCAGTGTTTACCTGCAGAGAGACAGGGAGAAACTACTGCCGACGAGGAAATACTAGAGAGCGTATGTGTAACAGCATGTCTTCCCCCGTTATCTTCCCTGCCAATCCAATGTGTACACACTTGTGTCCAAGTAGTCGTGATTAAATATACATCGAAGCATATTTTTCTGTCATAAGTGAATTATAAGGAGCAGCTGTATGTAATAAAAACCTCCTCATCCAGAGCGGTTTGACCTTTAAAATCCACCACTGCTGCTACAAGACAGCATGGATGATAAAGGAGGGTTGGGCACGGTTTAGTTATAATCTGAATGGCACTGAGATTTTAGTTTTTTTACCAACTGCAGTGACAGTGTCTCTTCGAGAGCTCTGCAGGGCGCCTCGGATAGCATCTTGCATTAAGTCCAAGATGGTGATTTTCATTCGATTCCATATTATTTATGTAAGAACCCTGTGATCTGAGAGTCCACAAGACAGCACAGGAGGGAAGGCTGGAGGAGAGCGATAACCCCCCCCCCCCCCTCCCTCCTGCACAAAGGAGGCCCAGATGACTGGAAAAGACAAGAGCACAAAACAGAGACTCAGACACGACTTTGGATTAGATTGTTTAAATGGTGACCTTAAATCCACCGGCCCTTTAAGGCATTTGAGTATGACTCAATTTCCAAGAATACTGTACAATATATGCTGATTCTACGAGAAATACTACCAATTGTTCAACTGTGCATCTAGATTAATAGAGTTGAGGTTTTTATTTTAAGAGATCCTTCTGTTATATTTCTGACACCAACCAAATAAGATTGAGCATTTTTCTCCTAGATTTTCCAGCCATATCTGTGCCAGACCATGTTTTATAACATTTTATATGGACTACATTTTCTGTAGAAAATGGGTTCTTGTTAAGAGTAGAGTACCGGCAAGACTTCTTCATTTCCTTTATTTGTTTTGCACATCCTAATAGCCACTGCTAACAAAGCAATGATCACATAAACTACATTACAAGAGGGAAAAATGACTTGTTTATCCGCCCTGTGTTTCGGATGAAATTTAGAATGTAATGGGTTCTTCCTCCGCCCATGCTACACCCTTCTTATCAGGCATTTCTTTTATGCGTTATCCAGCAAACCAACAAATATACTCAACCACAAACATTACTTTCTTGGCAGAGGTAATAGGAAAAAATGATGCAGTTATTCCCCTCCGAGTAATGCTAGATACCACTATTCAGATGTAAGTGATAAAATGTTGTTTTGTCATTTGAACTGACTGGTCTTTCAAAGCACTAACTGTGAAATGCCAGCGATTCAAGTACTCTAATCTCTCCCTGTGCAGTGCTCTAAAATGCCATCCTCGGTTAAAAATGCTGAGAGGTTAATTATTCATTCATGCTGTTTGATATTTACAAGCCATTTAGCTTTTAATGCTGTGTCCAGGGCTACTGTAAGTAGACAATAAACCTACATCACACACAATGCTTTACAGTCCGCTATAAACTGCCATTTAAGATGTTATGCTCACCTTGATGGTTTGAGGTGTCATTAGACAATGTTAAACTCTCATTGGTGTCATCAAATAGCAGTAAATGTTAATGGATGCTGTTAATGGTTTATTTTTAATCTTGTTTTTTACCAGGGTAGTATATCTTAACCCATTATCTGCGTTATTCCCAGTGATTTTTCAATGTAATCTTTGAGTATCAGATTGCTTTGCTTTCAAGGGTCTGTGATAAATGACGGCTAGGTTCAGGTCAGTGAGTCCCTGAACTCCCTGAGGACCATTTAGGACACAAAGGCCACAAAGAAGGAGAGGAGGAGAAGGAAAGGTCAAGGGATTCAGAAAGTACAAATCACCTATTTAGTGCATGGAGCGACTAAAGTGTTGAAGTCACCTCTCTATTCCTTTGTCTCAACAAGTCCTCCAACTCATACGACCAAATAGGTTGATTGTTCAGCAGCTTATTACCACCTATACAGTCACGTTTTAAAGTTTAGCACCTCTAGTGGTGGTGTAAGAAACAACAATTTGCGGCAATTGCAAACACTCCGGAGGGTCGTATATTCACAAATAACCCTCTCTGGAAAATCCTAAATTGTAGAATAGTTTGGCCATTAAAATGCTTTTTGATCAGATTTCTAGCGAGAAGTGTATATTGTACTTTTAGAATCCAGCTCCAGTGGATGATTTGAGGTCTCGCCAGGAGAACGTGTATGTCTTTCCCCCTATGTAAAGTTAGCGTCAACCCTCACCGGGTGAAAACAGTATTTCCGGTCTCGAAGTTTTCATAATGAAACCGTATTCCCCTCACTGTCATATGATCTCACACTGATATCTGCCGTACTCATCCACTAAAACACATCAGTTTATCCTTGTTAATTACACGACATTAATTGGTTTAAATTGTGTACACTGCTTTTGTGTTTTCCCCATAGGTTTTTCCCTTTCGATTCTGAGAGACACTTTTCTTTTTTCAGAGGTTTTGATAGGCTAAAACATCGAACTACCCATAATCCTCAGCTCTCGTTGAAGCTCGGTGATTGGATGTTTTAGCCGCAATGCCCGTTGGGATATGGTGTTTATGTGATGTGAAATCCGAAAACATTTTTAAAAAAAAGAAGAAAATAATACTTTATTCCGAGTGTGCTTGCTTTTTTCTTTGAAAGTCATCACATAACGGCATTTATTCTGTGATTTCTGTCGTATTCCCCGGCCTGCTTGTTAGAGGGCATTCCTTTAAGATTCCTGCGAGGAAGCTTCCCTGATCTTACCAATGTTTCTCATATCAGCTAGAAGTGAACATCAGACCTTCTTTGATGCACAGAGGGTGTTTTGTTTACCGTGTCTGTTATCTGCATGGACGGGGATTGATTCATCAATGCTTCAAAGCCCACCCTCTCTCCCAACTGTAATCTTTGCAAATCCCACCACTTGTCTGATGAATTTTCCCAATGTGGCATCTTGCCCGCAGCAAACAGCTCACTTGCTCACTTGGTTATCTGCCTCTAACAAAAATTGCCGTGCTTATCTGGTAACTTTCCTTTGATTTACAATACTACACTATAGCTATGTTCTCTGCTTTTCATCTCTGCAGTGTCCAATTCATCTGCCGTGACAATGTGTTTTATTTTGAATGGATTTGTCTCATTTCAGGTGGTTGGTTCCTCAGTGGGCCTCGGTTCAAAGTATAGTCTTTAATTATACCGAGTATACTCCATTTTGACAGTTTTTCATCAATGTCACGACCGTTGTCCCCAAGTTTCAAAGTCCTGAACTATCCCACTATTCAGAAATTGTGTTGTGTTAAAAACCTTTGTACAGTATATACAGTTCTATACAGACATACAAAACAAATCCTTAAAAATGTGCATGAAACATTTTTACATAAAAGTGTCACCATGCCAAATAATGACATTTCTGAGTAGCCTTAATCATCCATGCCCACTTATTATAACTATACCATAAGCCTATAAATACTGTAAAGGCACTGAAAAATAGCATGAGGTTCAGAGGGCTAATTGGTAGTAGAAGTTAGTTTCTGCTACACCACAAAAAAAGTGATCCTATTTGCCAGCTAAGCTAGAATAAGTAGACACAGGGTTGTCAGCCATGGGTATCATCTGCTCGTACAACCAGCTGAGAGCCAGCCTGCTGCTGCTGTGTCTCTGGAAATAACTGAAACATGAACTATTTGTCCCCTTTGGAGCGCTGCGCTCTCCATAGCTAATAGATGATGGATGGTGTGACATTTCCGGCCATGCTTGTTTGGGTGTTACGCAGCGATATGGGGCTTCGTCGCTGCCTGGATGCCTGGCATTATTGTGACCAAATGAGAGGAGCGTGACAGGACATTACATGTGGAAAACAGAGAGTAGGCATTCTCATGGGGTAATAAAACGCTCTCCCCCTCCCTGACCTTTTTAATATGGGCACAGTATCACCACGCATTGCAGTGGCATCAATTTGTGTCAGGGAGCCATACATTGGAGCTGAGCACATCACCAGAGAGCGCCTCTATTGGAAAGGGGAAGCCTATGGGATACTTTCTTCCATAGCCTGTCTCTCATTTCCCCAATGAGAGCCCTATTATCCATCTGGAGATGAGGTTTGTTGCTTCTTTACCTTGAATTTGCCCTAAGAAATCCTAAGACACACACATCCAGGCAGATCTCTTTTGTGTCAGAGGAGCTCCTGTACTGACAGCACTTCTGTTGTATGATTTCCACAGTGCATTCAACAAAAGTTATCCTCGACGCAAATAAATATTTATTTTGTAAATTCCCATTCCAAAGAATCCTTTTAAGGATATACTCGGGTGTACTTCAGCATAGAAATATAGTATTATTCTGACTAATGCAACAATACTACAGATTTATAATTTGTCTATTATTGAATAATTGTACTTTTTGGTGTGACAACTGGCTCTAAATACTACAATGCCCATGAGCCTCAGCAACTGTTTTCATGGCAAATAGGCTAATCTGAGTGGAAATGCATAAGGTGTTGCTGTTACAATTCAAAATAATGACACGTCAATTGATTTAAAATGACAAATTTTATTCACTACTTACTTTTGTTTACAGAGCAGTTGGACTAAATCACTCACCTTCTGTTCGGATGATTCATCCATGGTAACATCATGTCCTTTGAAACCCTGAAATTGCAGAGTGCTTTTACCTCTATGAAGTACAAAATAACCCCCCCCCCCCCCACACCTATCTTCTCTACTAAAGCAAATATCCGCTTTTGTAAACCTTCAGAGCCTAGATTCTGTTGAGGTTTGTGGGCTACAGGCCGAAGGCTGCGGCTCATGTTCTGATTGGATGATGTCGTTTGGAACGTCCTCTTACAGGAGTTCAAAGGGATCAAAATTAGTTATTAGGCACTCGAAGGGTAGTAAATTGTCAGGCTGTAATTTCCCCACTCAGATTTATGAATTGGCCTCAGGGGGCCTTTACAGCATAGAGTCGACCCCTCTTACCTCGCCAGCTAGAGGTTATTGTAAATCACACCCTCCTACCATCAATACCATCAAACTCTCACACATAAACACCCGTACCGACCTTTTATTTCCCTTTTTAGGTGTGTGCTGTACATGTCTGCTTTGCCTAAACTGAAATAATAATCTGCCACAAACAAGTAGCTGTTTTTCATTCCGCTGTTGTTTTTCTGGTCCCGATATAACTTAACATCAGGGTCGTGCAAAGTCCATTCAGGACAGCCATTTTCTTTTTCTCTTCTTAAGAAATGTCTCTTTTAGCGCATTCATTAAAAAGTTTCACAGCCCAATTCCAAAAAATAATCAGTTGCAATCAAGCTGTATAAAATCAATGCATTATTCAACCGAAACAATTCAGCAGTTTCCTTCATTATTCATGTCTGGCACGTTTTAAGTGAATGGTTAATTGTGAATTATTAATTCTGCTTGGTTCATTATGCAAAAGATGATCAACCCTTTGTTAGTGCCATAAGATTTTATGTGGATATTTCTGGAGGACATGTACAAGAGATATAAAATCAGATTGCTTTATCGAGTTGAAAGTGTTTCCTGTGTTGGGAATAAAAAAACAATTCAGCATGATGTTTTCACAATGCCCCCCTACAGCTTCTTTGTATCTATATTGAATCATCGTACTGAATGTTGGAGCAGCTCTTTGAAGTTGTGATGGCTTTACAAGGACGAGTGAGCCCACACACACTGGAATATGCATGCCTTTAAGAATCTCACAAAGGTGAGAGTTAGTGGTTGTTGGTGTGTCCTTGGTGTTACTTTGACAGATACATAGATGAAAGGCAACTACATGGTTCCTGAAGAGCCTTCATTTTAAGGCCCCAGCTCCACGGGAACGCATACGGCAAAACGCATCGGAGTAACGCAAACGCAAACGCAAAAAAGCTTCCGCCTACACGCAATATACACCGGATTGTGTCAAGCTCCACGAGACGGCTCCGTTTACATCCAACCGCTGGAAAAGCTGCAGTACATATGCCGAGCCTGTACGTGGAGCTGTAACTTCCTCCACAAAAGCAGCAACTTCCTCCACAAAAGCAGCGAAGAAGAATGGTTGTCATGGCTGCACTTCTGTTTATTCTCCGCGGTGGGGGCCGAGGGAACTGGGCAGAGTTTTTCGCCGGTCAACGTGTGTTAAAGTTGAAATCTTCCGGACAAAATTATAAAAGTGCCGGTCAAAGGTCTTCATTGTTATTTATTGAGCTTTAAAACAAATGAATAACGACGATATAATGATATATAATCATAAAATACACAGAGCCTGTCTCTTTTTCCTCTCTTCTGACAGCGTCAGTGTCTGTCTCATGCAGCAGCTGATCCTGTAATGAGTGACCCGACAGTAAAAATAAACATATTTATAACTAGTTTAGGTAGTTTGAGAGGTAATTAAAATAGCTAAGGGTGATGATCTGACTTGAAGTGTGTGTTTTGCTCCCGCTGCATCACAGCGGGAGGAGCTGCGTGTCTCTGTCCTGTCAGATTAGACTTCACTCGCGTTTATGTCCATATCGAGATAAAGATAAATAATCTGAATTCAGTGTGCAGTGTACTTTTGCGGGGGTGAGCAGCAGAGGCGGGGAGAGGCGGGGCTATTGCGTTGTCATTATCAGAAACGGATGACCGTATAGGCGACCACACGGCCCCGTTGGACCCCCCAGAGCGCTCCGTTCCCAGATCTATCCACCTTTGGACCCGTTGTCGTTTGCAGGGTCTGTTTCTACGTTTCCGTTACGGCGTCGTCGAGCTTAAAGGGCTATACGCATGAGAAATATGCGGATTCAACCCGTTTTCGTTCCCGTGGAGCCTAGGCCTAAGACTGGCTTTTGTTGTAACACTTGTCGCACACCCTCAGCTCACAGGCACGTCACTGTAAAGGAGAGAAGGTGCTCGCTCAGCACGGATAACCTTCGTGAATATTTAACGCTGAGGAGTGAGCTGGCTGAGCAGAAACTCGTGTGCAGCTGCTGCTCTTCAAGGTCTCTCCGGCTCCTCGGTGTCCCATCTAGAGTCTCTGTGGCCGATTCTTCTTTATCAGCAAGATGTAGGCCACAAAACCTGCTGGCACCTGTCCTGAATGGAGTGCAGGCTGTAGTTACTATCTGAGGTTCACTTTTTAAAGGTTTATTCTCCCTTTAGCAAACAGATTCACAAGAGTCAGATTCAAAAAACCTTTAAAACAAGTCTTCATGAGTAGACGCACGCTTCCTTATGGACATTGATACAGCTCAAAGAAAATAGTTCCAACAGGAAACTGCTTACATCAGTCTGTGGGTTATCTTGAGTCATCATTTCAGGAAAGAGATATTGCTGTATTGCAAAATGTATTTTGTTGCTCTAGTTCTGGGTAAACTTCCTTCTAAAAGACTATTTTATTGCTATTTACACATTTTTTACCATCATCTATTTAATTCGACTTCATTTCAAAACGTACAGGTTTGAAACCTTTTGTTTGAGAAAATACACTGTTAAGTTAAAGGTAGGGTAGGTAATTCACTTCAGAAACACTTTTTGTTATATTCCATAGAATGCTCTTAACATCCCGTTAGCAATGAATACATTAAATGCTTTGACAATAAATACATACAAATATTTCATCTGTGGAAGCCGTAGTACTGTAAAAAGCACGACCAATTATCTGCCTCGGCCCGCGGCAGATAACTGGAGGCCTACCTGCCTGTCAGCCTTCCATCTCGTGCACAAACTTATCTCGTGCCCTCATTGGTCATGTGCGCGTTCGTGTGTGTTGCAGGAGGGGCTCTGTAAGGAAGTCTGAAGGAAGGGGCAGATTTTTTTCGGTTGTGTACTTTCAAATTCTAGCGCAGTCAAGCTGGTTTCTCCATTCTTACCTACCCTACCTTTAAATAAATGTATCAACTGATGTATCAACTTGCAGGCTTAAAGTTGCAGGTTTTCATTTATTTTCCTCGAATGCGCCAACAGTAATATAAGTTCCCTCTAGCGCAGCATCACTTTGAACATGTGTTGACATTTGTTAACTGTGGGAAATGCAAGCGTTCGTATTAATAGCAGGATGCTCTTCTCATCATTTATTTACACCCACCCTCTGTCCTGTCCTCTCTTTGGTCTCACACTGTAAATATAACACTGTTTATGAAATATTAACGTGCTGCAGTATAGTGGATCTTGCTGAAACTCAGTGATTAAAAAAACACAAATCTAAATAAGGCTTCAATTTGTGCTTGCTCATTACACTGTAGTTTTTCCCAATTAGAAACACAATGCATTCACAGAGCTCATTTTGTATAAGTGTTCTTTGAATCTGCTGTTGGTTTCAGATGATATTGCTCATCGTCCCATCCACAAAGATTCTTGAGGCTTGGCTTTTCTTTTTTTCTGAGCTACTCGCTGTGTTTCACTCGGTGAACCAGCATGCTGTCCTCTCTGTCTCTCCTGAGAGGGATTGCCAGGGTTTGTTTTCAGCCTGCAAGAACGACTCCTCCATTTAATAAAATAAAATAATATAGTTGTAATTTTGTCCGACAGTCGGCCCACTTAGGGAGGAAGCCTTTTGCACCAGCTCATTTAGAGTTTACCTTCCAGGAAGACTCCATGCTCACACACACACACATCCTCATCCTCACACACTACCTGACATATTGCAGTATAGGCAGTTTGCCCAGGTAATGAGATGTGGGGGAAGAGTGAGTTGGGGGGGTGGGGGTGTAATGGTCTAGCAGGTCATGGGTAAAATAGTGCTAGAGAGAGAGGCTTGGAGCAAAACCTCAGCCCATCCAAGTGGAATTTCATTCCTCCGAGGTGTTTGAGTGGACTATGAAATGAAGCTGTAACACTTCATCAAAACTGGCCACTGATGAAATGACCTTGGAGAACATTTGAAAGAAAGCCTCACAGATTTTCGTCACATCACACATAGCTAACACTATGTAGATGCTCACTTGGCTCTCATTAAACAGCCGACTCAGCTATCAGAACCTCCTCATTATCCAAAACCCAGAGAAGCCACTGCTGATCACAGTTGGACAGCGAGGAATATCAGCGACTCTCTCATCACCTACCCTGAGGGAGTTGTCAAACATCCCCAGGGTCCCACCAACCTTGTGTGTGTGTGTGTGTGTGTGTGTGTGTGTGTGTGTGTGTGTGTCTGTGTGTGTGTGTGTGTGTGTGTGTGTGTGTGTGTGTGTGTGTGTGTGTGTGTGTGTGTGTGTGTGTGTGTGTGTGTGTGTGTGTGTGTGTGTGTGTGTGTGTGTGTGTGTGTGTGTGTGTGTGTGTGTGTGTGTGTGTGTGTGTGTGTGTGTGTGTGTGTGTGTGTGCTGTACATTTCCTAGTACCTCAGCACGACTTGTAAAACCAGCAGCAGAGGTGAAAGGCCACTTAACTCGTACGATGCTCTGTCATGCCACCCCCTTCATGTACATCTTCACCTTGTATTGATATACTCCTGCCCGTGCTCTATGGGTCATATTTCCACCACAGTGCATTCAGCCCTTCGTTTCTCTCTATCTTTTCAGTCCTACCATCCCATTTTCAGGTTATTTATGAGAGCAGTGCCAGGAAGCAGCATTTCCTTGGAATAAAGATTCAGCAGGTTGTGTTTTCCTGAAGAGCAAAACAATTATCATTTAATGGAAGCAAACTTCCCTTTGCCTCATTTACAATATTGTGAATATTTTAGTGTCAGGTTAAGCATGTGACACCTTGTATTATTATTATTTATTTGTTTATGTTACAGAGGTGGCCAAAACTTGTGGATACAGCTTAAATAACATAACCAGAGTGTGATGTAAATGGAAAAGACTGATCTGCTCTTATTAAATCATTCTATATTCTTTTTTTATTATAGTACAACAATAATAACACATAAAGACTGTAAGACGTTGTTGTCAGTATAAATCATTACTTTAAAAACTTTTTCCAGTTTTCTTTTTAACCAGATACAAATATATGGATATGGATTTATTCAGAAAGCAATTAGCTTAGCTAGCATAAACAAGCTAGCTCTCCATGCTCTCTCAAAGTATACAAATGACTGATGAATTGTTGTTTTTACATCACTGTTTTTGTAAAGATTAAACAACAACAATTTACTAAATGAATCCTGAAGCACATTGTGTTGATTTGGAAAGAGCTATGCTACTGTAGCAGGTTACCCCTGCTCTCTGTGCTAATCGCCTCCATGCTAGCTTCATACTTGACACATAGATGTGAGAATGGTGTTGTTGTTTTTTCATTTTAAAGTAAGCATTTAGGAGAGTAGGAGTTTTTCCCCAAAGTGTCGCACTAGTTCATGATCTAGTTAAATATACTTGGCTAGAAATCCCTTTATCTTACCAATACATTATTAGCTTAGGCTACTGGTAAATGGCTGTCTTTTTAGAGCCTTGTTATGTCTTGTTTGATATCTGTCTGAGCGTGTCTATACATTTTTTTTCCCTCCAAGCCTGTTATGTTTTTGTAACATAGACTGTACATATAAAGATTTGTTCCACTTGTGGCTTGAGATATTGCCTAGCTCATAGAGCGTGAAGAAGTTAATTAAAGTGCATAGGTCAGCATAGGTTACAAAATGACTAAGCTAACACTCTGTGTGACCAGTATCCAGTTTCTTTATGAACATCGTCATGCATATGGAACAACTTCTCTCTGTGGGTTGGAAAGATAATATCTCTAAAGTAGGCATTTAAAGGATATTCCGTAAGCCACTATGACATGTTGTTTCAGTTCATCTCATATTCTATCAGGTTCTTGCCAGCTTTAGGAAGAGGCCGTCTTAAACATGTCCTCGTCCCAAGGGTCACACCTTTTCTTTAACTCAGCTCTTAGAGAAGGGATTGCTCTGAGGGAGAATTTACTGTAGGCTGTTGCTGGGGAAGTTGGAGCTTATATTCTTGTAGCACTGCAGGGATTGTTTGGTCTCACCGGCATTAAAGCAAATGATGCAATTTGCAGAAGGGTTTATTCTTAAGAGAAGGTGGCTGTGATTAGCTTTACTCCTCTGGGGGGAGATTTGGGAGTGCTAAGCTTCTTTGTTGTGCCTGACCTACCACACAAACCAAGTTGGGAAAACGCGGCGAGGCAGAGAAGTGTTTTGTTTATTCATAATGAAACAAGAGATTCATTTTCAGATTATATTCAACATAATTTAGTGAAAAGGTATTAAGATTGCTGTGGGGAATTTGGGGTCATTTTGTCGGACAAAGAACAATAAATAATGGATATTTAGCTAAATAAATGTAAATGGTAATATGCAATATTACAAATCAACGTGCATATATTCAGAATTTTCTAAAATGTAACAAATGTATACATCCTAAAACACTTACAATTCTACAATCTGATTTAACAAACTGTTATCTTTTTCTCATTGTGTTACTATTTTGTAGGTCAACTCTCTACAGAGATGAATTGGTTACCACGCCAACCATTTTTTCCCCTCATCTTCTGTTGCTATGGTAACAGATGGGTGGTGACAGTTGACCTGATCTTCATCTGTAGATGATGTAATTGATAAATCACCAAGCCCTTACGTATAATAGACACATTTCGTCCGGACAGTTTGACCTTGGTCTTGTTGACTTTCCGAGCAATGTAATGCCTGGTAGTCTGTTTGGTCTCAGGTGGCATGATACAGCCATTTCACTGCTTTATAGTTAACAGCAATATAAGCCCAATTAAAAACTGTTCTCCGCCCCATTCCCTCAATGACATGTTCCAGGACAGAAGGGCTATATTGGATTCGAATTAGATTGTACATCCAATAAACTTGCATGAGCACCACACAATGTTAGTTCATTAGAAGATAATGAAATCATGACAACACAGACCGTTATCTCAAATGAACACGCCAGAAACATTTATGACCACTATGGGTTTCAGCAGTTTTGCAAATGGTCTCACATCCATCCAATTAGAAAAACACCAACAACAGCCTACAGCTATCCACTTGGAAATGAACTGGATTTAAAGACAGTTATGACCAAATCCTGCAGCTGTTAAGGAAAGATATGATATAATAAGGAAAGATATGATATATTCCTTTGAATGTTTTGATTACTTCTAGTTACAGAAGTGAATACTTGACTTTTGCAAAGCTATCACTTAACACAAAGTAAGTCAGTTGTAATTTGGGCATTTTCATGGTGTTTCGTATGGATTATGCTCTGTAAGCATTTGTTGCACCACTGTAGCTATCATACACGGTATGTTCCCACCTCCTTGAGCTTGTATGTTATTATCTTGGCCTCCTGAAGGGCAGATCGTATATGGATTTTCAATAACAATGTCTATTTATATAGACAGATCACTAGTGGTCTTTTTCTGAAAGCCTTTGAGAATTGATGTATTATTAACTCATATTTATGTACGTCTCTCCATCTCCTTCTTGTGAAGGGCATACCTCAGGAAAAGCCTGGAAGTGGCTTCTTCGAACTTGGCATAAAGGTCCACTTGGACTACTGGTTAAAATAAAACAATTGTGTTCAAGAGTCAAGGTCACTGTGACCTCATAAAATACAATTTTTGGAATTACCAACATTTTGCTCAAATGTCTAATGGGAAAAAATAATAAAGTGAAATTTTGTTTGAACAAGATCATAAACTGTAACTTGGGTACTTGGCAGAGGCATACAACCGCAAGGTGGTTATTGTAGTTCATATATGTATTGTATATGTCTGTTACCAGTTTCCAGAACCTTTGTTATATTTAAAATAGCTTGTTTGTCCAATTATCAGTCCAAAACCCAAAAATTCTTTAAATTACACGAAATAATAAGAATAGCAACAAATATAAACCTGCAAACAAGAAGTAAATATTGCTTCTTCTTTTACTTAATGGTCGATTATTTATAATTTGTCAATTAATGCTTTAGTCTTTTAGTATTTTTCTGACCAAGGTTAAATAAAACATTTAAATGAATCCATTGACATTGAGAGGCAGGCCATTGTACAGTATGTAGGTCTTGTTTGTGTAGCATTGCAGAAATATATACAATCTGCATGCTTAAATATATACACACAATTTTCACTTTCTTTTCTGCAATCAAAGAGCATAGTGGTTATTGAGTCACATCAACTGGTTTTATATTAATATATAACCCATCACTCATGAGTCACAGAGACAGTGTGTCTGATGTTTGATGTGACCCGCTCCAGAGACGAGTCTGCTGCTCGCTTATTTTAGACCGGTGACGAAGGTCTGAAGTCTTCCTGAGCGACAGGCTGTCTCTTCGCCTGACTCTTGTTTACTAGTGTTGTTGTCACATGCTTACAGAATGAATCAAAACTGTGTTTAGGAAAACAGTAACGCTGGGGCACTGTTGTTGTGGTTTGGGTCTGGAGCAGCCTGGTGATCGGGCAGTGATTGGTGTATAAATGCAGTTCAGGCGTGTTTGCATCTTTTGTCCGTATCCACCGGTGGAAAACTGGACTGAGAGAGAAACACTGAAGGAAATGTCACAACATGCTGCATTTCAGATTTATCGGCCACATTAACAGAGAGTTGGCATGAGTTTGTTTGGTGTTGATTTAAATTCAAGTGCAAACACAATTTAAGCTCCACTGATAGGAGCTCCTCCTCTTCTTCCTCTTGTTTCCTTATCTTCCTCCTTCTTCTCTTGTTCTTCAGCTTCTTTGCTTTACTGGTGTTTTTCCTTTTCTCATCCTTTTCCCCCTTTTATCATTCATTTATTTTCTCCCAACTTCTTCCTCTGTTTCTCATTCTTCTCTTTGTTGTTTTGCTCTTCTCTTAATCTTCCTCCTCAAAATTCCCTGCTTCCTTTCACTTTGTTCTATACCTCCTTCTTTTCCTCTTCCCTCCTTTCCTCATACTCTCCCTTCCTCTTCCTCCTTCTTGCTCCAAGATAAAATAGACCTTAAATAATCCCTACAGGTAAATGCAGGTGTCAGGTTCTCTTCCTTCTTCTACTCCTATTCCTCCTTCTCTTTATTCTTGTTATGCATCATTATTGTAATCATTATTTCCATCATCATCATATTCAGTAGTATTAGTCAGGCCGTTGAAGTACACCTCAAGGAGATCATTTATTCTGTCTGCCTCCGAAAAATATTAGTGTGACTAAAACTGCAATCTCAGCTGTTTCTCATAGTGCTCGGTCAGTAGTTCTCCTCCAGTCCTTTGTGCTGTCATCAGGGGGGTGGAGGTGTAAATCCACTACACCTGGCTCCCTGCCTGCACCGCTGTATCCACCAATGCTCTTCCTCCCGTAGACTAACATTCGACTTTTCAATCCTTCCCCCTTACTGAACTATAGATGAACCTTTGTCAATGGCCTGGTTGACCTGTTCTAAATGTGATCATATGCTAATATAATATGCTAGGAATCGTATTAGTAGCGTGTTTGCCAGAAGGGAAACCACCTACATCTCTGTGTCTAACTATGGAGCTATAAAACTGTATTCTGTAGGCTGCAAAAGAAGGATGACATTGTGGTGTAGCTTGATTGTGAGCTATATATATTTTGGCTCTAAAATTCTAGCACAAGCTCCCCAAAAAATGCTGAAAATGTATACATCTTCAAATGCAGAATGAAAACCCACCTGTTCCGACTGTACCTTGGCCATTAAACATAACACCGACAAAAAAATAAAAGTTGTATAGTACTCATCTGAGACTCATCACTTAAAATGTCTTGGATTGTTTAAAAACAATGTACTTGCAGGTTTCTTGCCGTTCTAAATCTTGCCTTCCTCTCTTTCTTTTTGTTCTCAGGAGTTCGCTGCACTGACCAAGGAGCTGAACGCCTGCAGGGAGCAGCTGCTGGAGAAGGAGGAGGAGATCTCTGAGCTGAAGGCGGAGAGGAACAACACCAGGGTGAGGACAGCATTGACACACATCTTAAAACATTTTCTAAACTGTTTCCACTGCCACCAATTAATTCGTTTTCACAGTTCATTAATCTGCCACTGATTTATGATGGCAATTTATCTGAGGCATTCAGCAGGCCAATCCCTCAATGTTGTTTTGACATTTTAAACCACAAACAAGGTTTATGATTCTTTATTTGATATCCAGGCCACTTACATTTGAACTCCATGAGTTGCACAACTTGGCCCAAATGTTTGTGTGTGCTGCAGAAAGCCTGCTGCACACTGCGATAGACTGAGTCATGAGGAAGCTTAAGCTATCTGTTGCTACGCTTTCAAAGCTGCAGAGGCACTGAAGCAACCACTGTCTGTTTCCAATGCACAAACATACCTCATTAGCTCTCCACATTCCGCCTGAGCATTTTTCCACTTGCTTATGGATGGCTGCTCATACGTAACACTAAGTCCAAATGGCACTGATGCCCTGCAGTGTCCAGGTCATAGTATTTGATGGGAAGACATTAGCAGGTCTGCTCGATTTTTGTGGAACCGACGGACTGTATCTTCAATGAAAAACATTTGCTTTTTAAATCAGTAAGCACACTCTGCTGTTGACAGATAAGACCCTGTTTTCCATCCCCACTGCTGATTAAGTGTGGCTGTTCATTCTCGCACTCTGTCTCAGAGTGTAGGCAGAAGATTTTAGCACGACAGCGAGAAAAAAACAACAGAAAGGAGGGAGGCGAGGCGGAGACGGACAAAAGTCATTTTCTTTCTCGCACTTGATTATCACTTAGAATCTTCTGAGGGGCAATTACCAAGCATTTTTAATTAAGCTGGGTTTTGTCGCTGGTAGGCTTTTACAATTCATAATTAAATCTTGGAAGGCGTGTACAGGCAGTTAATGGACAGAGGAGCTGACAACAGATGTGATGACAGTGGAGAGAAAAGTTAACTCTATCAGCTGTTTTAGACGATCATTCCATCCAAGAGTCATGCAGAGAGCCGGAGGACTGAATTCATCACTTAAAGGTCCCATATTATACTATATTTGAACAATGTATTATATGGCCATATCTATACAAAACATGTCTCTGAAGTGTTTTGCTCAAAATACCAAACAGATAACGCATTTATCTGGCTTCTTTACACATATTTTCTCCAGTACAGCGTTAGCTCTGAGTGTTAGCAATGCTTGCTAATCTAAACACAAACCATATTACTTCCGAAACACGTCACGCATTTCCAATATGACGTCAAGTCCGCAGCAAATCTGGATCAGCTCCATAGTATCCCCGTTTTTCGAGATGTGGGTAAGGAGGAAAAGAGAGAGGGTTGTATTTTCTGACACTTTGTGAGTCTCCTTACACACTGGGAACACATATTTATGTATAAAAGACATCAAAAGTGCCTTTTGCATAATAGATGACCTTTAAGACAGAACTCAGGGTAAATATTTGTTCTGATTTAATTCCACAGTTTGCAGGAGTATGTAGTATGGCTGCTGATGAGACTCCCAGTACAAGATAAACAAGTGAAGATACGACACTTAAGTCTCCTTTCGCAGCTTCCTTTAGTGCACCGAGCGGTAACTTTACCAGTGGATAACCACAGAATACATTAAATCCATCTGCAGTTTGTTGGTCAGCGTTCAGTTAGGGATGTTCAGACTAGAGATAAAATGATTAATCTGGGAGAAAAACAGCAAGCTTTTTCCAAGAAAATATTGGGGAGGTCATTTTGAGCTCTCCAAACCAGATTATTATCTTGGAGATGTATATGTCCTTGGACAATATCCGCCAGGGAATAAAGTGCATCACCTCAAAACTGCTTCAGTGTTTCAATGATCTGGCACCTGTGATTCACAAGGGGAAATGACAGATGATTATATTCTGATCCAGAAAATGTAAGAACAAATCATGAATTATGTTTTATCTCTGCAGCCAAACTGGTATTCTCTCTCCTAGTCACATCCTGGCTGTTTACTCCCAGTAGTAGTTGTTGTTGTGTTGTAGTTACCTTCTTTTCCTACAGTCTTCCCCCTAGCTCTGCTTCCCATCTTCTCTGTCCGTTCAAACCTGTCTGCTGGCAGTTGAATGACATGCTACCTTGCAGCCTACATTAGCATTTTCCCTTTTGGGCACTGCAGTTACTTGCACCTCTCATACCTTTACTGAAAAGCTGCTACACATACAGCAAATTTCCCCCCTAAAAAATGCCATTATTACCTTAAATGACTGGTACTTTATGGCATTTTCTTAATCCACAAATGTTAAGATTAAGCCTGAATGAATTATAATTGTTTTATTTATTTATATGGTAGCCTCATTATGTTGTTTGAGGGAGCCTGATAAAACACAAATTAATATATTGTTTGTTCTTCCAGCGCTTGCAATACTACTTATAGCTTAAGCTTAAGTTTGGTGTGCAGCTAATTCTTTCTCATTTTGCATTATTCCCACATTTGACCGGTAGATAACTTAATGAGACTGCTGCGAGGAGAATTAAAATGTTTCCAATGATGATGGTGGTTATGATGATGATATTAACAGTGATTCCCCCTGTGTCTCATCAGCTGCTGCTGGAGCATCTGGAGTGCCTTGTGTCCCGACACGAGCGGTCGCTCCGCATGACGGTGGTCAAGCGGCAGGCTCAGTCCCCCTCGGGGGTCTCCAGCGAGGTCGAGGTCCTCAAAGCGCTCAAGTCCTTGTTCGAACACCATAAAGCCCTAGATGAGAAGGTAAGGCTCCATTAGTGACTTTATAGGATTTATACCTTAAGACTTATTTTTGTTTTTGTACATTTTGGAACTTGTTCATCATAAAGTGAATAGTTATTTCTTTGACTAGGGGTGATGTGATTGGATAACTCACAAGAGGACTATATTATCTTTATACACTTTGTTCTCTGCGCTCCTGCTTAAACTAACTTTGTTTTCTTGCACCATGTCCGTATAAATTGATTGGATGAATGTTGAGATAGTTTCATAAACAATGAAAAAGTCTCCATTAGAGCAACTTTTTTAATTTCAAGGTGTCTGTCCAAGAGGCAAGCACATAAGTATTAGCAATCAGCCTGTTGGTCGTTTAAATCTGCAATTAAAACTATAATTAAGGATCTACTATCAGATTTTACATTTTAGTTGGCTCAATAAACAAAGCGGCAGAAAAAAGAATCTAAAAAGAAAAGAAGCAAATAAATCTTGGGGCTTAATACCCTTAGCATTACAAGTGAATACCAAGTCGTAAAATCATCAAAAGTAAACAAATTAGAAAGCACATGATATCAAGCTTACATTTTTCATAGTATATAGCATATGTAAAGATATTTAAGATCACATTTCTGTCCATTAAGCAGCACCAAACTCTATTCATGTCTCCTCTCATATTGTTATAGGTAGGTATTTGGTTGGAAGGCATAAAGTTGCCTTCCAACCAAATTGACAACCATTCATTTAAATATTTCATTGGATTTTATATTTTGTGATATTTTCCAAATGTGTGTAATCATTCTCATCCAACCAAGCGTTCCTCCTGCCTCCTCACAGCCTGCTGATGTATGACCTAAGCCCCCTGTGTGATATATCACCAGCAGCTCTGTAATCCATTCATCCTCTCCTCTAAAAGCCATCATTTATAAAGCATGCCCAACCACATGCTGTTCGGCGAAATAAAAGCTGTCTTGGGCGGCAGGGGGGCCGGCTCACTTCTAATCAAGGATCAAGCTCCTCTGAGATCCGGCATCCTATTGGGCGGTGCGCGGACAGAATCCCAAAAGAAGATGCTCTGAGTTCACAGAGGAACTTAGGAGGGGATATATCCTCACAGCTTTTAAAGCAATAAAAGCCTAAAAAATGCCGTTTTGAAGCCACAACAAAGTGATATTGTCAGGCTGAGGGAGGAAAGAGGAGGGGTCGTATGCTCTGTTAACCCCCTTATTGCCTTGACTGGATTTTTTGCAATGGGAGCGTCTGATCTGTCAGACCCTTTGCTGTCAGTTTTAAGATAATTCGAGAGTAAATATATATATATTAGGGCTGTCAGTCGATTGAAATATTTAATCGCATGATGTCCATAGTTAATCGTGATTAAAGGTGGGGTAGGTAATTTTTGAGAAACCAGCTCGAGTGTGCTAGAATTTGAAAATACACAGCCGGAAAAAATCTGCCACTTCCTTACAGAGCCCCTCCTCCAACACACTCGAACGCGCACATGACCAATGAGGGCACGAGATAAGTTTGTGCACAGATGGAAGGCTGACAGGCAGGTAGGCCATCCAGTTATTTTAGCCGGGCCGGCTAAAATGATTGGTCGTGCTTTTTACAGTACTACAGCTTCCACAGATGACATTTTTTTAGGGATCTTTTGTCAAAACTTAAGATATTCATTGCTATCGGGATGTTAAGAGCATTCCATGGAATATAACAAAAAGTGTATCTCGAGCCGGTTTCTCAAATTTACCTGCCCCACCTTTAATCGCAAATTAATCGCACATTTTTTATCTGTTCTAAATGTACCTTAGAGGAATATTTTTCAAGTTTTTAATACTCTTATCAACATATCAGTGGACAAATATGCTTTATGCAAATGTTGGTTTATTATCATTGGAACAATGACAAATATTCTCCTGAATATTTTCAATACAACAACAACCTGGAACCTCTCTCTCTCTCTTACACTCTCTCCCAACCCTGTCTACTTCTTTGCACTGAGCCAGTTGCTCAAACAGACAAGCCTGTTTACAGTTGTCGCGAAATGCCGCTCTTCTGTCTTCATAACAGTCAAAGCATGAGACTGAAGTTCCCATAGGGTCAAAATAATGCGCTGTGATGTGCAGTCGACACGTTGGATGCGATCCGAATTATCTAACGCAGCCCCTCGTCCTCCACAATGTTAACTGTAGCCACCCATTTAGCTATCGCTGTTGTTGTCCAGGCGTCTCCCCGGCAAACTTTCAAGCGTAGTCTGCCGCAAGCGAGCGGCAGGAGCGGGGCTGTCAGCATCAGCTGTGTGCTTGGCTTGCTGTTTAAAACACCTTTTTTTGTATCCATATCTCTCGCTGGAATCTCCCACCATCCATCCAACTAACAACAACAACGTCAAGCCTTTGGGCTCTGAAACTACGGGGCGGGCCGAGGACAAATACACATGCGTTAATCGCACGTTAAAATAATTAGTGGCGTTAAAAAAAAATTGCGTTAACTTGACAGCCCTAATATATATATATATATATATATATATATATATATATATATATATATATATATATATATATATATATATATATACTGGTAAATCTTGATCCATTTTGGTTTTCCACTTTTTTCCTCCAGGTACGAGAGAGACTACGGGTGTCACTGGAGAGGGTTTCCGCCTTGGATGAGGAGCTCACAGCAGCCAATCAGGAGGTAGGAGCTGCCACAGCTGGTTTTATTTAGGATAAAAAATGTGGAATATTCAAATCTCAATCAAGATGAACTCATAGTTATTTTAACAAATGCCAAGTAGTAGCTCACAGGTTGTTTTCATTCTAAAATATAGAATTTAAATTTCACTAGAATATTTGTTTTAGATTATTGTGAGGAAGGTGCAGAACGATTCAGACACAAAGTGCAAGTAAAAGCACTGAAACTATGAAAAGCAACAAAAGAGCTACTAACAACACCAACAATTGAAATACATGAACAGCATTTGTATCAGGATGTTCAAAGTATATATAATTGAACATGACATGTATCAGAAAGAATTGGAAACCAATAAATAACATAAAAGAAATTGAATAAAAATGTCAGACAATGCCAGAAGGAAATGTATACATGTAAGTAAAAAGCAAGCCTTAAAAAGAAAATATATATTTGTAAAATGATTGAAACAAAATGCACACTGTACATGTAAACATGCGTCCAAATTCCAACTCACAGAACAAATGTACACAGTTATGTACTGCTTGTGTATGTGGAAGGAAATCTGTAACACATACTGTGAAGTTTTTATTTAAATGTTGTATCAACTCACCCATAAACCTCTGCAGGCTTCACTTGCTTTAACCGTACAGGGAATATAGCAAAATAAGACGGTGCACATGTGGCTGAGGCGTATAGCTGACAGGAGAGTGGACTTTTGCGATGGTGGCCTAACTCCCCCCCCCCTCCCAGCTCTGAGAACAGCTCCTGCACTGCAGACACTCGTGTTCCAGATGAGGGGGGGCCCCTCAGGCTGGCACTTCACAGCCTGTCAGACATGCCAGTCTGACACTCCGGCCTAGAATAAAAGTGGAGAAGGAGTGGAGAAGGAGAGGAGAAGGGAAAGAGGAGAGGAAAGGGGAGAGAAAATCAGCGGGGGAAAGGTTGGGTAGAGGCGTGCGGAGTGGGTGGAAGGACAGACAGAGGAGGAAATGCAAAAAGAGCAAGGACAGAAATAGAGACGGCAGGTGGGAAGCTGTGTGTGTGTGTGTGTGTGTGTGTGTGTGTGTGTGTGTGTGTGTGTGTGTGTGTGTGTGTGTGTGTGTGTGTGTGTGTGTGTGTGTGTGTGTGTGTGTGTGTGTGTGTGTGTGTGTGTGTGTGTGTGTGTGTGTGTGTGTGTGTGTGTGTGTGTGTGTGTGTGTGTGTGTGTGTGTGTGTGTGTGTGTGTGTGTGTGTGTGTGTGTGTGCGCTAATGAGTGGGTCAGAGGAGCACGGCTGACAAGGTGTGCAGACGAGAGGGAGGTCTGAGAGGCAAATTGTTCTTTGGTTTTTCGATAGTTGCTTTAGGGTATGAGTCCAAAGCTGCAGTCAAATTGTCAAACAAATTAAGCACTTTGTCTTTTAAGGATTATTATTATTATTATTTAGGACTATTGAGGTACTTACTGCAGATGTAATTAATGTGCCTCTAGATACTTCCCCCTGTGCGTTATTGTGATGTTGTTGCATTCAGGCCTTATAAAGGGGGCTACAGTGAGAAATACCTTACTTCATTACCAAGTTTGAAATCAAATTTAGACATTTAAAAAAACGGTTGTTTGTGCCAAATCAACATGAATGCCAGATGGTATGATTATAAGAAACTATTTGTATAAATAAAACGTATGTATGCATAACTTTTTAGGCCTTCACATTGTGGTGGGAATTTATTTATAAATGAAAAGGAGCATTCTGGAAGTTTAGGGAGTTAGGGAGGCCATATCAGGATGTTGAATGTCATACTGTTGGTGCACATAGAGTGTAACTAACTAACAACATTGCAACACATCTTCTTAATAAGGAATTTTCCCAATCTTAGTTAAGAAGTGTGAGAAGTAGTAAATATAGATAAACATTAGCAATTAAGAATCACACAATGATATTATTAAAGGTCCCATGTCATGGCTATTTCTACTGATCATAATTCCATTGTTGAGGTATACTAAAATAGATTTATATTGTGCAATGTTCCAAACTCACATTGGTTTCTCATCCAGCATCTCTGTATAGTATGTGTATTCACTCTCTGTCCTTAACGGCTTGTTGGAGCTCCTGCCCCCCCCCTCCCTGTGAGCCCAGTGGCCGTCTGCGAGACACCACGGAACTCAGCCTGAGCACACACACACACCCGCAGCCTGGCTGGGAGTTTGTGTGTGTGCCCAGGCTGAGTGCCGCGGTGTCTCGCTGTCTCGCCGACCCCACACCAGTGAGCCAGCTCACACAGTCGCCCTCCTCGCAGCAGCGAGTGTGTGTGTGAGGAAGTCCGCGGATTGGTCCAAACGTAACGGCTGTTACGTTACGTTACGTCACTACCCAAATACGTCAGTCACTATACCCAGGAAGAAAACAATGGAAAAAGAGAAATCTCCAACGAGGCGTTCTGGGGCATCATAGACACGTCTTTTCTGTGTTAGAGTTTTACTCGCTACAGGGTGTACTTTGAGGGTTTGTGACTCTGCAGACCGTTTACATGCAGAAAAAGCTACATAACACACAAGGGGACGGGTAATAACCAGAAAAGCATGACATGGGACCTTTAAAGTAAGTAAGTGAGTGTAATATCTTTCTATTACACACATCTTCTACTGTGCATATCACTATTTAAACATGTTGAATTAAAAATAAATGCCATAAGAAGCACCATCCAACTCAGTAAACACCTTATAATGTCATCTTAATTTGATGATTTTACAACAGTCACTATTGTAACTTAGATTCTGTACGATCAGAAAGGGAGGACATTTTAGAAAAGTAAAAAAAGAATATGACAGGCTGCTTGTTCCTAAAGCATTTATCTTTTACAGCTTCATGACAACGTCTGCTTTGTAACTGTAAAGTACCTGCCAGACATCTCAGTGGAGGGTGTAGCACTTTGTGGGGTTTCCTCACATTGCACAGGTTAGAGACTGTACATGTGATCGCCTCAGGTGAACGGTTAGCAGTACAGCTGTCAGAGCGGAGAACAGATGAGGGATTGGACCTCCAGGCAGTGAAACAGGATTTCAGAAGAAAAGCAGCCACACTTCAAAGGCTCCGGGGAGGCGGAGCGGTAATTGATTTGTGATGGAGGTCTGAGTCCCCGCGGGGGGTTTGACAACGTCATGATGCCAGATGTAATCAGTGACCTCTGACCTCTCAAACTCATAGGTGTTTAAGTGGCCACCAGCTGATTACTGCTGCTGATTGCAATCTGGTATTACGGAACAAACTGAAATACCCACTGTGTTGGAATCTATCTGAAGATAAACTGTTCAATGAACTGTTTATAGGGGACAGTGGACATTAATCAACACTGTGACACTTTTTGGTAAACGTGCTACAGCTCATTTTCACCCAAAGTCTCTTGAAAATTAGAAAGAGATAAAATAATAATGGGATAAACACTATAAAAGTATTTTATTAAGCAATGTTTGTTCATTGTTGAGTCCAACAATATTCTTAAAGCCCTTGAAAGCCTTATTTCCCATGATAAATATTACTTAATAATATTGATTATTCATGACCGAATAGGCAAAAGTACATAAAAAAAAGTAATTTAATCAGAGATTAAAGTTTAAAAAGTCAGTTTGATTGACATGAGAAGCCTGTTGATATGAGCAACCAAACAACTGTTTTCAGATTTGATTTAAATACTATAATAATAATAATAATAAAGTATGTGACATTAGAGGAGCTCAGAAAAACAGCAGATTTAGAAATCTTTCATGCAAAATAAACAAAACTGTGTGCAGAAAAGAGCTTTTAAAACAAAGTTTGAAGTTTTACGTGATTTACTAAATTTCTTGAGAAAAATTAATTAGATTTGATTACTATTTTTTTTAAAGAAAAACAGCCATAAGATCACATCTCTACAGTAAGTAAGATGGAAGACGTTGTCGGAGAGAACATTTTCTTTTTTTATCCTGCCTGATGTAATCCCGAGTGCTAGCTCTCTCATTTTTTTCAAAGGAAACCCCAGGTAACACAGGCTCAGACAAAAACAGAATGAACTCCTTTTCCTCCTAAATAAGAAGTATTTCAGGACTTGTGTATATATGTCTGTGAATATGTGTGTACATGCATTTGCTCCAAAGTGCATGATTGATTGTAATTTAAGCGCCTAGCAACATACTCCCAGCTCTCACCTTGACAAAATCAATTTTCCATACTCTGAGAAACTCCCCCAAAACCCCCCCTTCATTCCTCTTCACATTTGTCCAATCTCTCTTTCATCACATGACCTCAGACAGTCCTCTCCACCCAACACAGAAGTGCTAAGGAAAGATAAGGAAATCACGAAGCGGTGCAGTAAAAAGGCCCGACTCGTGCTACTTGTCCTCCGTCAGATGTCTGCCTTTTGATGAGAGGTAGATCAACCACATAAAAAAAAGAAATTATAGGCGCCATGTTCATTTTGCATCAAACTTCTCCTTCTTTGTACTTTCAGAGCTGGAGGTGCGTCTGCAGCTCATTTGTTGTGCCTTTCTGTGAGGGGTGGGGTTAGTGTTTGATCTGTGAGGTGGAGAATTTACCAACACTCTCAGAATAATGATACAGAAACATAAGTATGCCCTCGTTAGAAATAATAAACGGGTGCTGGAGTTAACCCTGTGCCTTTTGTATGGGAGATATTATTCCTTCATTGTCCCACCTTTCAAAATTCATGACAATGCCATGTCTGTAAAATCATTTTAGGTTTTTTTAGCATATTTTGATGCGTTTTTGAACAAAGCTGACTTTCCAGTAACTGTAATGTCAACTCCTTTTTAAAATAAACTGTATCAATACTGTAGATTATACTGTGAATCTGTGAATAACAGAGACAGTACCTGGGCTGCTTGGAAAGACCTTTAAGAAAATTGAACAACAGAGGAATAACATGCAGATTTTTAGAGTCCTGGGGTTTTCAGAGATTTAAGCGTTTCCAAACATGTATGGAGTAGAGGAAGCATGATGCAGCTGTAACTACATTATGCTAGCAGTACAGCATATATACTGTCGTTTGTATTGGCTGTTGTGTTCTGGAGTTTGCTACTGTATAGCTATTGCTGAACCCATTAGTGGACTAATGGATTAGTTGATGGAAAAACTCAATAATCACCAGCTATTTTAAATATTGATTCATCTTTAAAGAAATTGTTCAAGCAGATTGGCAGTAAATGATGTTTCCAGATGCCCAAATATGGAGCTGCTTTTTCTCTGTTTGATTTCATATTAACGGGAATATCTTTGCGTTTGGACTGACAAACAAAACATTTGAAGGCATCTCTTTGAGAAACTGGGATGGGCATTTTTCACAATTGCATACATGTTAAGGCAATACCAAAACTTATAAAAAATAGTCCTTAGTGTCAGACGTGCTTACCTGTTTCATTCAGTTTTTCAGTTTATGATAACCTCTTTAGAAGGATAACGCAATGTAAGCGTTGTTACTCAATTGTTAATTCTAGGTTACAATCCAAAATTCACAAAAAACCAAGGGAAAAGAGATAGACTAACTGACTGCCACAAGTTACACACAAAAGTATATCCTGAGGTTCTAGGGAAGTGAGGATGTGTGATAAACCAAAATACTGTAGTGTTATTCAAATCTGCGTTGAAGTAAGAGGAGGGTGTCTCACAAGAAGTTGACATTTTTGCTCAGTTACAATGATTTGTCCCAATCCCACAAGTGTCATGTTCTTGAAAGTCTTATTTTGGAAAGTACGAGAGGCACCACAAAGTTTTAGGGTCGTCAAGTTATTTACTGGAGACAAGTAGCGGCCAAGTCTTTCTCTTCCTGGCGGTGAGGAGAGCGATAATCACATGGTGTCAGTTGAGGAAAAGGCTACTGTAATTATGGTTGTTGTCGGTCACCCCTCTGACAGCATTATGACTTACGGACAGTATCTTAAGGTAGTGAAACGAGACACTCTGTCCACACAACATGATAATTACAGTGATTGTATCAGTGCTCACGTTCTTCAGCTTCATGCCGCTTAAAGCCATCTTCCATACATTCCTGTAGAGAGGGACATACTGTCATTAACTGGTGTTACACAAGAGAACAATTATTGTTGCTGATTTCATGTTCATGATGTTTAAACATGTTCTGCTTGTGTCGCAAAGCCACATTGAAGGAAATGCAATAACACATATTAAACAGTTTTGATCTCAGCTCTCTTTAACTGCAACATAAACTTTGTGTGTCTATTTCTGCTCTAATCTGTGTTCTTGTTGCCGTCCCGCAGATCGTGGCCTTACGGGAACAAAATGCTCACATTCAGAGAAAAGTGGCTTCTGGGGACGGAGAGGACATACTGGAGGGCAGTGAGGCTCAACAGAATCTCCATGGCAAGGTGAGACCTCTCTGACCACACTGATAAAATATATTTTATGTTTTAAACATATCAATAGACAAAACTGTTTTATTCCCTTACTTTGGCGGCAGTGTAGGAGGAGAGTCTTTTTACCATTTGGCATTTGTCAGCAGACTGGAGTTGGTAAAGCTCAGTATCAATTTAACAAGGCAAAAAAGTTGATTATTAAGCTCACATAGCAGATATAACACAAAATGAAATCTGTTTATCAAGCAGGCATTTTACCAATTTGGTTTGCCAAATGTACCCAGTACAAGAAACTACCATAAACCTCATAACTAGTAGAAAATAAATCTTACATTTTAGACTGACTAGTACAATTGTCAAAAATGTGTGTTAAATATGACTCAAACTAGATAATAATAATAATAATAATAATAATAATAATAATGGGTTTAATTTATAACGCACTTCATATCTGAGTTCAGATCCCGAAGTGCTACAGGCATTTAGCATGGAACAAAATAAAAACAGTACACAACACGGTAGAATGAATAAAAAGCAGTAAAAAACAAACAATAAAAAATAATGATCTTTTCATTCGTCTAAGTAGGAGCTTAAAATAGGAACACAATGAAAAAATGTCATTCCTGAACAGGACAAGACATACAAGCGACACAATATATTTGGCTATTCTCAATTCATTGGACATAAACCTTAAATTGTCACTATGGATCTGGATGCATTGAAAGTCTTTTTAAAACATTTTTTTTTATATATATGCACAATATCAAAAGACCTCATATTTATTTATCTTTTAAAGATTAGGTCTAATTTTTCATTTATTTTCCTCACGTTACCTCAATGTCAAAATCACAGTTTATTGGTATTACACACGGCTCAATGCGTTCCTTCTGGTGTTTATTTGCCAGTATAAAATCTTAAAAAGGTTTCCATACATTCAGCCCTGCTGGTTGTGAAGGTGACCCACAGCCAGAAGTGACCTCAGCACTCTGATATTATGCAGCAGCACACGTGGACCTGCATAGCTGCATACAAATCTCTCTCTGGTTATTAATTTAGAGACAGAGGAGTAACTGCTTCCACATTAACAAAACTGACACCACATGAGAGCCCAAAACAGCTGACTCCAAATCCCACAGCAGAAATCCTTCAACATGCAGACACAGCATCTACATGTTACACAGGATACCTGGGTGGATCAATGGAGAGGCTTTTATGACTTACTGGAGGGGGAGAGTTGGGGGAAGAAAGTCAGCAGTAATAAAATGCAGGCTGTGTTGTGCAAAGGTATGGGCTAATGAGGCGATGGCTAGAAAATTAAGTCAAAATGTACTTGAGATGTAGATGAACAGCTGAAATGTGTTGAGGTGAGCCACAGTGACTGACAGGGATCAGATACAAAATTATATCATTTTAAGGTTAACACTTGAAATGATAGAGACACTTGAAAATGACAATGGAGTACAAAACGTAAACTATACTTGGTGTACTTAAGATTTAATTTAACTTTAAACTGAAAAGACGAGATTTAAAACCTTAAACAATTATATCTGAATCTGAAAACGTAAAATCTTTAAAAAAATACCTCAAATATTGTATTTTATATGAAAGTAAAAAATGAATATAATAACTATATTCAAAAGGTCGAAACAATATTCAAATTGAAAAAAAAATTCAAATGCTTATTTTTATTTTTGAAAACATTTTTATATTGAACTCCCAGTTTCATTTCTTTCTTTCAAATGATCAAAACTATTAACTTAGATTTAGTTCTATATAGTAAATAATGATGAGAATATAAAATCAGACCCCTTTAACTAAAATATAATTTGAATTAGAATTGAAATCAAACACTTTTACTATACTTAACAAGTCATTGCTGATGACCATAAAGTGCATCTTTGGATGGACGGGGAAAACACAACTGAATTGACAGCGGCTGTCATCAAATTTGTATCGACCATAACTCTTATAGAACAGATTGACTGGCTTAGTTGTAAATGTTAAATAAGATATTCACAAATGCTTTTGATTGACTCGTTGGTTAATTAACAGTTTTCACAGATTTTTACATTTGTTTTATATTTGATTGAGTTACTGTCAAATAAACCCCACTGAAAAATAGGCCTCTACCAATGGCAGGGTCAGCAGTTATCCCCAGCCAAATTTAGCAGAAACAAAATATATTTGCTCATGTGGGTGCAAAACTTCTCTCAGGTAATACAAAAAGAGAACATTCAAACTATGTGTTATGAAGCAGGTGTTTAAAATGTTATAGGACTAAATAAATATTGTTTCCGCATTTGCAAAATGTATCCTCTGTGGGACTGTTAAGATATTTTTACAATAAAATCTAGCTAAAACCTATAAATTGGCTCTTTTTATGAGAGTGCCGGAGCAGTGATATTAAAATCGGTGGTCTGATTCAGTGGGTCTCGTTCCCTGCCCGGGTTTATCATTGATCACAGGCAGCAGGCAGAGGACCCAATTAGATATGCCCTCACAGATGGATGGCCGAGGACGGGCAGCTGGGCCTGAAACACCAGAGAGACAGAGAGAGAAATCACTTTACTCAATCTTCCTTTCCACTTGCTTTACCATAATTACATTTGAACTTAAAGACCAAGTGTTGCTATTTAAAAAGCGTTTAGTTTAGCGAGTTGTTTTCTGATGCCTCAAACCCTTCCTCAAGTCAGATCTTTCGAGTTACCCCATCATTAATCTACCTCATGCAGAGACCCGTGCAGTGAGAACTCAGCGAAACCTAATCATATTTCTAATGCAAGTGTCAAAGCAATTTCTCCAATGGAGTCTGGAGTGATTCTCCGTCGTCTTTGTCACCATCTGAAATCAAAGCAGGGGCAGAGTCGGCTCCCTAACATGAATTTATTAGAGTGCTGATGTGTGTACCTCTCAAAAGAAGGAATAGTATCTGAAGTAGCAGCAAGGCTGATTTCTCAAGGCTTACTTCAACACACCACAGGAAGCGAGAGCGTCACAGGAAATCAGAAATTAGTTTTCCACCTGGTTAATTTCCACATGCTAATGTAAGTTAAATACCTATTTCTAGAGTTGGATGTTTCCAGTTACTTTTAACTTTTAGTTTCAATGTGGATAAAACAGGTTTTCAATAGAGACATCTGTAAGAAAAAGTGCTGTTCGTGGTATACTTTAAAGCACTAGATGTTAACTTGGCTTAGTGCATTTAAGTGTCCTATACCAAATAATAGCAAGCCAAGCATGCACATATTCATCAATGAACACTGCAGCAGCAACAAAGACACTGAAGATGACACTAAAAACCAAGATGATGATATGATTGTTCACTATGTTCACATTTTGGATGTTTAGACTTATGAGGACTCTGTAACTGTGTTTTTTTTTGGTTTTTTTATGAATATTTTTTATTCGATCTCATAGTTGTATGACTTTTTTCGTTATTTTTATTACTTTAAGCCTGATGTATAATAACTTATTTCCCTCAAACATGCTTTATTTATTCGGGAAAAAATGTATGCTTTTACTTAATTCAAAAAATTATGACAACTACTTTTTCTTAAAATATCATAATTCTGTAAAACTTTTTGATGGTGCACTTTGGACTTAATTCACAAATGATAACCAATTTCATCTTTAAAATAATATTACTTCTTTATTTCACATTTTTAACATCTTTAAGAAATACAGTTGCCAGAGTAAGCTTTTTGTAAGGCCAATGAAAAACAAAGATTTTTTTTTTTGTCCATCTAAAGCTAAAGGTTGCTCCTCTCTCCCCAGCGTCTGTCCAACGGCTCTCTGGAGTCGGTGCACGATGCGGGCCAGGTGGTGGAGCTGCAGGACCTGCTGGAGAAGCAGAACTACGAGCTGGCCCAGATGAAGGAGCGCATGTCCTCCCTCTCGTCCCGCGTCTCCGAAGTGGAACAGGAGCTGGAGACCGCCCGGAAGGACCTCATCAAGTCGGAGGAGATGAACCACAAGTACCAGAGGGACATCAAAGAGGTTACAGCACACACAGGCTGGGGACAGGGAGAAGCACACACACACACACACACACACACACACACACACACACACACACACACACACACACACACACACACACACACACACACACACACACACACACACACACACACACACACACACACACACACACACACACACACACACACACACACACACACACACACACACACACACACATTTGCAGGGGAATAACGGTTGCAAGAGAGACATCAAAGACAGCAGTGGCCTAAAAAAAGCTTCTATTTGCATATGCTCTCACAATCCCTATTCATGTGTTCCTGACACACACAAACACACATAGTTTAAGGCACACTGCTTTTTTAAAGTACACAATTATTAAAAAGCCTGTTTCATACAGTTATAAAAATATGCAGTTAAGATAAGAGATTCTAAAAACCACAAAACAAGAACAAACACTGAAGCATAGAAAAATAAATGTGTAGCCATAGTAGTCGCAACAAAATGGGGTTTAAATGAACTATATATCATTTAGAAGCCCTGTACCTTGCAAGAATATTGCTATTGGAGATCATACCCTTCCGTATGCACTCCTTAGGAGAACCTCTAAACACATGTGATAGTGTCTCCAATGGCAAAATGTCATACGTTTTTCATGCCATGCTGAAATATGGGGCTCTTCATCCAATTAGTTTAGTAGAGTAGAAATACCGAAGTGTAGGAATACTCTGTTAAAAGTAAAAGTCCTGTATTCAAAATGTTACATTGTACAAAAGTATTGGCCTCTTAATGTACTTTAAGCGCCAAAAGTAAAAGTACTCATTTAGCAGATTGGCCCATTCACAATCATATATCTGAATCTACAAAGTAACTAAGGGTACCACATACATGTAGTGAAGTAAAAGTGAAATATTGTAGTGGAAGTACAAAGTAGCAAAACATTTTACTTAAGTACAGTACCTGAGTGAACCTACTTGGTTATTTTACTCCACTGCCAGTAGGCAACCTACAGTATACACATCTCAATGACACACTCTTACACAACAACAAATAACTCCCAAGAAACAAGCAGCTGCCACTGTTTGAATCTCAAGCACCATTTCAAGCTAGAGTGGGGCAATGTAAAGCACCAAAACAGACAGTTTAATGCCACTTTACGGGACAAATTAGACTGTTTGTGTCATACAGTGCAATTAAGGAGCCCAATCATAAGCCCATTCAGTGGTCGTCAGTGTGAATGCCAGTGAAGAGGACTGAATATGAATACACGCTGATATATAGCCCTCGGCTGGAATTGCTATTGATTGCTAACATTGCAAGCAGACATGATGATTGTGGCCTGGTAAATACGGCCTTATCAGCCTTATCAGCAGTGTTATTACCTCCTCTGAGAGCAGCAGTTTGTTCAGCTCTACGTGGTTTTAAAAAACACAGGCGCATGGGTGTGCGTCATTCAGGAAATGAACTCTCAGAGCTTCAGAGATAATGTTGCCCTCATGTTTCATGGCAGCAGTGTGAGATTGTGATTTCTAATTTATTAAGCTTTATTGTTTATCATTTGGTATTTGACATGTTTCTGGTGTAGATTATACTGTCATTTTATACATAGAGCTAATCTGATAACAAAAGCTTCATTGCAGCACCGCTTTGTGTTTACATACAAGAACAAAAGTTATTTGTCCACAAATCTTGCTGTAATGAAGCAGTGTAAATGAATCCTTCTGTGAGTATTAAACCTAGAATTGCCTTATTGTTGAAATGTGCTACATAAAAACTTCCCTTAACTAGAATCCGAGCCACATATGTCTCAAATATAAAGCTGAAATATGAAACACACTGTGCAGCAATCAGAAACATTCTCTTCAAAATACTTAACACTGGAGCAAATTGCCCAAATAGTTTTAAGAATGCTCTCATCTTTGTTTTCATATTTCCGTTTTGCTCTGATTGCTCTGACTATGTTTGTCTGCATGCAGGCCATGTGTCAGAAAGAGGACATGGAGGAGCGCATTGTGACTTTGGAAAAACGCTACCTGAGCGCCCAACGAGAGTCCACCTCCGTGCACGACATCAACGACAAACTGGAGAACGAGTTGGCCAATAAGGAGGCGTTCCTCAGACAGGTCTGTATAATGCAAGAAAATGTTTATAAAGTCCATGTGAGTGAAAAAGAGGGTCAGTGGGAGCATCCATACTTGATCATGACATGGCAATCCTTAGAAGTTTTTCAAAATACAGTTTTTTTTTCACAGTGTTTCTTCACAAAACAGTTATGGGTCCAGGTGGCTGAAATGAAATGGACCAATCAGAGCTGAAATGCCTGACATGTTTCCATATAATATAACTGGATTCAGAAAGTAATTAAACATTCAAGCAGCTGGTTGTGCTTCCTGACAGTTAACAAAGCCCATAGAGGTTTGTCAATGAGAAAACCTCTTGACATTGTGTCAAATAAGGTCAGAGGAAATTACATCGGGAAATAATTTTGTTGGTTTTTATAAGCAGATGCTCACAGCTGAAAGTCTTCTTTATAACTTATGAAATGCTGAGCAATATGAACAAACAACGACACAGATTTATTCGCCTTTTGATGATTCTTCGTGATTCATCGCAGCCAATTAGACAAATTGCCTGGCCACAGAAGACTGAGTGACATTTTCATGAGCGCCGGCTTAAGCACCAGCTGAGCTCTGGGAGGATAGAAAGAATGTCACTCTAATATGAGCAGAGGACACCATGAGACACGAAAGCACCCTTTGACTTTGCTGTGAAGAAAGTTGCAAAGACACACAGAATTGACTCTGTTAACGCAATAGGATGACATTTTGCGAAATAAAATGTATTGCGGCGAGTTACATTATCAAATTTGCTCTCATATAGTCCAATAAATATAAATAGATGAAGGCTACAGCCAGCACATGTTAGCTTAGCTTAGCACGATGAAAAGAAACAGGGAAACGCCTAGCTTGACTTAGTCCAAAGTTATCAGAATCTGCCTTTGAGCACTTAAAGCTCACAAATTAACACAGTAGCCTATGTCTTTTTTATTCAATCCATACACAAACTGAAGTGTTATGTTGTTACCAAAGAACAGCGTAGTCATTTCCAGGCTTTATTCTAACTTAAGCTAACTTGCTTTTTGCTAACCTAAGCTAACTGGCCAACCCAGTCTCACGGCATTTCGTGGTATAGTCACAAAATGTAATCTATTGATTCGTGTTCACGAACACGATGTTCCCCTTTTTTTCTTGTCACACAGAACGATTTTAAAAGCAATGTATTTCTATTGGTAGTATGTTTCGTGCCTGCACCACGTCTTTTTGTCCGGTCGGGTCTTGGAAGACCGGAAGCTGTGTGGTTCATAAAAACATGTTCTTACTCAATATCAAGCCACGATTATTGTTTTTATTTTAAATTCTTTAATCTCTGACTTTTTTTGCCGTCCGTGAGGAAAATAAATGGGGCTCAGAATACTGAAATATGTAAATCTTTTTTTCCTTCTAATTTGTTATTCTTTTCTAAATAACACACTGTTATTTACTCAACAATAACACACAATTATCCTTGTTATTATTTATTTGTTTAATTCTATAATCTCTGGCTTTTTTGCCGTCCGTCAGGAACTGAATTTCAAAATAAAGTCACCGGAAACAGACGTACTGTAGGCCTATATATGGGACATTTTGAGCGTCATTGCGATACACACCCACTGAACTGATTACCCAAGATCCTCAGCTTTGGTTGAAGCTCGGTGATTGGATGTTTTAGCCGCAATGCAAGTTGGGATATGGTGTTTATGCGATATGAAATCCAAAATACATTTTTAAAAAAAAATAATAATAATACTTTAATCCGAGTGTGCTTGCTTTTCTCTTTGGAAGTCATCACATAACGGCATTGTAATACACGGTGCGGCTGCATTAAATATTACACATCTGCCGTAGTTCTTTATTTATAGAGCCCTGATTAGAAGACTTCTAGACAAACTGGAAGAACTGCCGCCGAAACTGAATACGTGACGTGGATCATAAATATATCAGCAATTAAACAACATCTTCAATTTCTCTTCACACAATACGTCTCCTTGCAGTATCAACACTAATTCGGCTGACTTTTATATTTGATCCAATTGGTAGATAGGCTGTATTTACACCATAACGGTGCACAGCTGATAGAAAGGGACTTGTAGTAATAAAGATATTACTGATTTTCTTTGAATATAAGAATGTAAATACTGAAATTGCATGTTTTACATGCTGCTGTGTATTACTTGGGATCAATAAAGTATATCTTATCTTATCTTATCTTATGATGATCGATGGCTACTGCCATATTTTCAAAATGTGCCTCTGAACCTTGACAAGTGCATGTTTCAGGCTTATCAATTAACAACAGGAGGGGTCACAGACATAAGACCAGCTATTAAATAAAGCTATTCTGACCTTAGCTATCATGTGGGTATATATTAATGCTGCCCATTATGGACACAAGCAATTTTCACCCATTTATTAATTATATGTTTTCAATGTGATAACACCAATGTGTTTCCTATCCCCTAAACCTCCAGGGGTGTACACAGTTTAATACTGGCAACTTCTAATTGTGGGAAAAACGTCTTTTAAAACTGCAATTCCCAGTAGAGACGTGCCATAGAACATGTTGCGAAACACAATAGCCAGCATGTGTAGTTCTGGGGGGGGGCTGGATCCGTTCACGTCCAGTTTTGGATAGTCTGCCATGGCTTCATTCCATTTCAAAGAGCTGTCTGACGCTCGGCGTAACCTTGGCGCACTGCCACTCCAAAATCCAATCACAGAGCTTGAGGACTAATCACGAGATTTGTCAAGCAAAGGGACTGTAGTCCCAAACGATAGCTGAGGATTATGGGTAGTGTAGTGTCTTCGGCCATCCTAAACTCCGAAAAAACTATTTGTTTTTCCGAATCGAAGGGGAAAAACACAAAAGCACTGTACACAATTTAAACCAATCAATGTTTGTTGTGTAATTAACAAGGATAAACTGATGTTTTTAGTTGATGAGTACTGCAGATTATTATGAAAACTTCGAGACCGGAAATACAGTTTTCACCCCAAGCTGTTGCCTGGCAACGCAATGCTGTTGATAGTTAAGGCTGATAATAACTTTATTTTGAAATTCAGTTCCTGGCGGACGGCAAAAAATCCCTAGATTATAGAATTAAACAAATAAATAAAAACAAGGATAATTGTGTGTTATTGTTGAGTAAATAACAGTGTGTTATCTAGAAAAGAATAACAAATTAGAAGGAAAAAAAGATTTAAAAAATACATATTTCAGTATTCTGAGGCTCTGAGCCCCATTTCTTTTCCTCACAGACGGCAAAAAAAAATGAGATTATAGAATTTGAAATAAAAACAATAATCGTGGCTTGATATTGAGTAAGAAAATGTTTTTTATGAACCACACAGCTTCCGGTATTCCAAGACCCTACCGGACAAAAAGACGTGGTGCAGGCACGAAACATACTTCCAATAGAAATACATTGCTTTTAAAATCGTTCTGTGTGACACGACAAAAATGGGAAAATCAATAAATTACATTTCGTATAACACGAAATACCGTGAGACTGGGTTGAACTGGCTGCTGACCCAAGCAACACATTCACCATGCGTCTAGGAACCTACTCCAAAGCCTTTGGGTTCAGCTTCTTCTACCAAACACAAACACACTTCCTCCTTGCTGGCTGTGTAACGAGTTTACTTGTTGTTTTGCCAGAAACTGAACTAGTCTGCTGGTGTTTGAGGATGAGTCGTTCAGGGGGATGTTGGCTTGGCCGTCAGTACAGAAGGATGAAGGCATGAGATGAAATGATGAGCAAAAAGGCAAAAATAAAGATGGATGGATAGGCACCTAGGGGGGACATCGCAAGCAAAAGCACACTGTCATGCTTCCCCAGTGTCATCTTAGAAAACATCACACAATACAACACACCCCTGGATGACTCCAGTCTAATGATTGCTTATTGAGCTGCCAGGCCCGATGCTTTTGGGAGCAGAGCATCTGGCGCTGGAGGGAAAGGCTGCCAATCCAAGCCCCAAAAAAAGAGTCTTTAAAGTGATCAGAGCCCGAGGAAGGCAGAGAGAAAAGTCTCGACTCGCAACAGGGAAATAAAAAGCTCTTGGTGGCAGCGTCACAGTGCATGCTGGGATTCATTTCCACCTTCTAATCTATTTGAATGCTTAATAAGGGCCATTACCAGTTTCTGCTGACTAAAAGTTGCCATTGTCACTCTTGGCAAGTGCCGGGTTGCTGCTATTCTCACTCTGTCATGGTGCTATTTTAGAGAAGGGTTGAGGCTCGCTGCCAATGCCTTCAGTAGCCAGTCCTCCTACGAAAGATATCTGTGATTCTATTTCTACCAGGCCATGATGCTCTGCTGACATTATAAAGATAAACACACATTCACAGAAGTCTTTTTTATTTATAAAATGGCTGGTATATGGTGAAGAAAACACAAATATCATATACTATTCTCAATTTAACTTCACGGAAATGCTGGCATTTTTGTTAAACAAGCTATTGAAAAATACTACTTATTTCTACTTTCAACTCTTTTACAATAGCTATCATATTTTGGTAAGAAATCTCCTTGTTTCTTTTATATTTTCTAGTTTTATTTGATTTCTGTGCTTATTGCTGTAATTGCAAGCTCATCACTTATGCAAATACATAAGGGTTAACATTTTAAATAACAAAGCAAGCACACTAATAAAATCAAATAAGTACACATCCATGGTAAAAACTTTTTTTTTAAGAAAAATGAAAGAAGATTCTGGAAAATGCATTTCTCTTTATATTCTTGTGTTTTGCCATCAGTACATACTGTTGTTTAGTTTGAACAGAAATATAATTTTCACTCACTAAGTCAGTTTCTATTTTATCTTTCGTGCTTCCAATGTAAAGCTACTGTTGATACAACTACTCCTAAAAGGCTTGAAAGACATAAGACAATTCCACACAAATTCTATGGGAGAAGTAACAGTTTGCAAAATCTCGTAAAGCTTCCAAATGAATATCTACTTATGTTGTGTGTGTGCAGATGGAGGAGAAGAACCGGCAGCTACAGGAGAGGCTAGAGCTGGCAGAGCAGAAGCTCCAGCAGACCATGAGGAAGGCGGAGACGCTGCCGGAGGTGGAGGCTGAGCTGGCACAAAGGATAGCAGCCCTCACCAAGGTAACAACACACACGTACATAAACACACATACTGTTGACACATTCCCATAGATACGCTCGTCTCTTCATGTTTTCTATACGTGAGTGGACAGCTGCATGGCTAGCCTGGCTGGAGCTCTCTTCCTCTTTCATTCTGTCCTTTAGTGGCCTCCTTCTCCATCTAGCTCTCTTTCCTGTCCTGCTTTAAAACAATAAACATCCATCTTTGAGTTATGGGTGGAGGCTTTGGCTTGTGTCGTCGCCACAGCTTTTCTTTGTTGCTCAAACATTCAGATCATCGTGCCCTCTTTTGTCCTGTGTGTGCTGTTTCTTCCATCTGTAGGCGGAAGAGCGTCACGGGAGCATTGAGGAGCGAATGAGGCACTTGGAGTGCCAGCTGGAGGAGAAGAACCAGGAGCTGCTGCGGGTGAGTCAGCGAGGAGAGGATGTGCCAGGCAGCCACGCCCGCTGCAGGGGCACGACACACTGTCTGCTTCATCACACTGACACCAAATCCATGTTTCACACACTCAGTTCGTCAAATACTCACAAAGGATGCAATACTGTGCTACTTATTTTAGATCACATTAGCATCGCCATTGTCTTCGCAGCCACATTTTATAGTATCATCCCAAAATGGCAGTTTAGGAAAGAAATGTCTTATGTAGTTGTAACCTCTGGGTTCACAAAGGTAGTGGTCCTTCTTGGAGAAACAGTAAGCATATCTGGCAGGATAGAAACTTTATGTTAACCCTGCATTGTTTAAGGGCATGCAATGTAGTATACAGTGACAGCTTGTGGGGGTAAAGAGATCATATCACTTCCAAAATAAAAGTAGAACACAAAATGGTAAATGTACAAAATACCAGCTGTACTGTAAGTCTTAACAATTATTTCATTAATTCAAGACTAGACATTTCTTGTTACCATAATATTGTTTGCAGTAAACCTTCGAGTTTATTCTCTGAGGTCACAATATGTGTTTACTTCAAAAACAGTATTTCTGTTTGTCTCAACTGGTAAACTGATGCAATAGATTTTGGGGGTTCATGTTTAGAAAGTCAGTTGATATGACCTTGAAATATAACTCTTCAATTGTTTCCTTGACTGCCTCCAGGCTCGACAGAGAGAGAAGATGAATGAAGAGCACAACAAGCGTCTGTCGGACACGGTGGACCGGCTCCTCACAGAGTCCAACGAGCGACTTCAGCTCCATCTGAAGGAGAGGATGGCAGCGCTCGAGGAGAAGGTTCAAGATGGCTGCTATTGTCCTTGGAAACATATCTATTAGCTGTGTCCAGTGAATGTCAGGAAGAGGTGGGATTTTTCCCCTCTAACTTTATTCTCCATTTCCTTTGCAGAATTTGTTAATCCAAGACTCTGAAGGTTACAGAAAACAGTACGAAGATTCAATCCATGTCAAAGTAAGTAAGCTCTTACATTTATATAAGGTTGCTTGATTAACCTATTTTTAATGGGAAAATAATCAGGTTGGTTGTGGGCATTTACATTTTTTTAATAAATATCTGAAGTTATATGCTCATAATCTTAATGCGTAAGTATTTTCCAAGCAGCATGTAAATATTCAGCAATGTGAAGATAATAAGCCACAATGGCTCTCAGTTATGTGACTCCACAGTGTCGACGGGCAGCAATATTAATAATTTACGATATGATAATGATCATTCTTTAGAGTTTAATATCATAGACGGGTTCTATAATGGCGTCTTTTGTCAAATTGTTTTGTGCAGACACATCTGGCAGAGGAGATTGATAAACTGAGATCAGAGCTGGACCAGTTCAGATTGAGGGCAGGATCCCTCACAGAACCCACCCTGTCACGGTAGGTTGTGTGTGTGTGTGTGTGTGTGTGTGTGTGTGTGTGTGTGTGTGTGTGTGTGTGTGTGTGTGTGTGTGTGTGTGTGTGTGTGTGTGTGTGTGTGTGTGTGTGTGTGTGTGTGTGTGTGTGTGTGTGTGTGTGTGTGTGTGTGTGTGTGTGTGTGGTGTGTGTGTGTGTGTGTGTGTGTGTGTGTGTGTGTGTTGTGTGTGTGTGTGTGTGTGTGTGTGTGTGTGTGTGTGTGTGTGTGTGTGGTTGTGTGTGTGTGTGTGTGTGTGTGTGTGTGTGTGTGTGTGTGTGTGTGTGTGTGTGTGTGTGTGTGTGTGTGAAGGTTTGGCTTCTATGTTTTTTGCAGGCTAAGTATACTATAGAATTGAAGCCATATGTGATTTTAAACCACTTGACCCTGAAAATCTTCACGATACAATTGACTGTCTGCTACGTTTTACAGACAGATAGACTAAGGAGAGGCTTTCTGTGCCTCATCTGGTGATAAAATATACTTTTTATATGATATTTTACATAGCTATTACAGTTAAGAAAGCATCTCCATTACTTTGTTATTTGTATTTGTTATTATTTGATTGCCTAAGATTCAATACAAATCTAATAAAACCTGTTTTCAACATGCAAAAGATCTTCTCCCAGCAGAGGTGCTTTTATTGTATCCGTCACTGATGAAAGAATTTGCTCTGCGCTATTGTTAGAATCACTGCTTTCACTGAACTCTCCGTATCTATTCTTGGAATGTCTTTTTTTTCCTGCTGCATGAAGATCTAATATTCATCCCTGATGTGTTGACAGTAGCTGGCTTCATCTCCTGCATATACAAGCAATTTGCAGCAATTGGGGCATACATAATGCTCGCTGATCCTTCAAAAGTACACTGTACACAACACAATTGTTACAACTATTACTGCACTTGAAGAACCAAAACATAAGATGTGATTGGTTTGTCTGCATAGCTGAAATGTTTGCCTCATCTTTTGTAATCAATCAACAACTCAGGCACAGTACCTGCATAGGATAAATCTCTTCTTTAATGTATCTAGATGTTTTTATGAGCCCACATTCATATTAAGTTGACATGTAGGATTACTAAGAATTTTATTTTTCTCTCAGGTCTCATCTGGACACATCAGGTGAGCTCCGATTCTCGTTGGGATCTCTGGCTGAAACCCAGTCGGACCACTACCGCTCAGCCAAGGTCATCCGGCGGCCGAGGAGAGGTCGAGTGGGTCTGCATGAAACCAAGGTGAGGCAGGGAGTCTTCTTCATATTCATTTACATGTGTTACCCATGAAGATACAAACTCAAAAAAGCAAGAATCCTGCGGGTACATTAGCTTTGAAAAATTATTTGAAGCACTTCTGCATTAGTTTTTTTATCTTTTCTAAATATAGTTTTTCTACTTTCACTATTTATAAATTCCCTGTTGTAAGCTCTTTAAGTTAGAAGTTGGCACACGCAGTAGAACAAAATCTGGAGAACTTTGAGGCCGTAGCCAATTCTTAAAGTCTCCAATATATAATCCTGAATCATGTTCAATATGAATTAAGGGCAATTTTACCTGAATTATGATATGCATTGGGAGAGATAAAGCCAAGTTTAAGTTTAAAAGGAGATCTGGTCTGTCATACTTTGGCTGGATCATCTCATTCGTGCAGTTTTGGTGACGAGAGACCGTGCTTTAGGGCTGGCGTAGGATTTTCTATGTTGTTACTGCGAAATGTATCATCACCAAGAGAGTAAACAGTGGAGGAGATCAGCTTGTCTCATCTCTTTTTAAAGTGGCACACAGTTTCATTTAATGAGCCAGCAGGGGTAGAGTCCAGACAAGCCTCTCCCAGGAAAAAAATACTTCTGTTCAGCAAATATCAGTGTGCTGTGCAGAACAAACCATGAATCATATCGTGTCCCTTTAAAGCTAAATTAAAACTTTAAAGTAGTTAACAAACATATTATGTTGCATGCTTATTATGTTGAGACATTAAGGACATAGAAGTAAGTAATGAGGATAATGTTGTTTGCTACAAGTAAGGCGTAAATAAAATGTGTTTCCATAATGTTGTCTGTAATGTGTTTAATGAAGTTATTAGGAAACTAGTTAAGTTAAGTGTAGGTTAATTTACTTGCAGAACAAATGTCTCCTACAAATATTGTAAGAACATAATTTAGTCACTTTGGATAAAAGCGCCAGCTAAATATATTGTATTGTAATTACCTAATAGCTTCTAATAAAAAGTCTCATTAGAGGACAGAAATGTTATTTGATTAAATTAAGGAAATATGTTTGAGTTACCTTTGGATAACAGCAATTCCCCCAAGATTTGAAATGTATTCAATTTAAATCCCCTGTGTTCCTGTGCAGGCTAAATCTCTGGGGGAGCATGAGTGGCGCTCGCAGCAGCTCGGGGTTTTGGGCCATCACTTCGAGAGCGACACGGAGATGTCGGACATCGATGACGACGACAGGGAAACGATGTTCAGCTCCATGGACATGCTCTCACCCGGCGGACACTCTGATGCACAAACGCTGGCCATGATGCTGCAGGAGCAGCTGGACGCTATCAACAAGGAGATCCGGTACCTGACACACTGTTCATTCAATATTAATGTGCTCCTATTCTGCTTTAAATCAGGTTCGCACTTGTTGTGTTATAAAGATTAATTCCCAGGAAGCTGTGCATTTTTCTTTTGTGTTTGACTGCGGGGTGACCTAGCAGATTACTCTTTCTGCATGGCTTTTTGGAATGTCACTGTACCATCACTCTTCCTGAAGCCATAGACACTAAATGCTTCAGGAAATCCGCCTCTTGCTTGTTAATGCTGTAATTACCTTGTGCTGATAAGTATTCATAACCCCACAGAGGCTCTGCACAGTTCTTTATTTCAAGGGTTCTTAATGTGACTTTTGGTCTTGGCTCATTTACATCCCAATCAATAGACACAGTGCCACATTTCTTTCAGGAAGAGTTCATTTAAATCTGATGGCAGATAGGGATCATGACTGCAAGGAGTCGAGCTCTCTGCTAATTACAAAGTTAAGCCCTCGGTATGGCTGAAACTAATCTGACTTTTAGCCTTTTATCTCCTCATGTTGGCCTTCAATTAGTCCGCCTTATACTGTAGGTAATTAATGGAGTTTGTTACATAAATCTCCATAAATCTACCTCTAAACTATGTAGCCGAGATACTGATTAAAAGATTCAATTTTTATATTTCAAGCTGGAAAATATCGCAATTGGATGTTACAATTTCTGTATACGCTCTGTATTGCAAGATGTTCCTGATGCTTTTATTTATTACTTTTGATGTATTACCTTTGTTTGTCCATACATGTATTATCCCTTTAACTAAATGAAAGAAACTAATTTCTTTACAGGGAGAATACGTGACAATCTGAAAGCAGTTTGTTTTTTAAGTGGAACAAAAAACATAAAGCCCACATAAATAAAGAAAAATTATTCTACAAAACGTTCAAAATAATAATTAAAGGAATACGATTAATTTAAATTATAATTCATCAACTAATTTATAATCTGAATCATCTTGGAAGGCTGATCCAGGAGGAGAAGGAGTCGACGGAGCTGCGGGCGGAGGAGATTGAAAACCGGGTGGCGAGTGTCAGCCTGGAGGGCCTGAACCTGGCTCGCATGCACCACCACGGAGCCTCCATCACCGCCTCAGCCACCGCCTCCTCCCTCGCCTCCTCCTCCCCGCCCAGCGGACACTCCACCCCCAAGCTGGACCCTCGAAGCCCCGCACGGGACATGGAGCGCATGGGGGTCATGACACTGGTGAGCTGCTATACTAAATGTAGATCACCTGTCCATCACCACAGGACTCACCTGTCCATGACCTGAAGGTTCAGGAACAGATTGACTAGCATATTACTCATTCTATTTGTGTTTAAACTGTCAAAACGTGTTACTTCTTATAAAGTATACTCATCTAATCTGATCTAATTTAATCCAAACCAAATCAGCATTTTCTTGGATGTTACAATAGGATACAACAATAGAATAACCTTTTCTTTAACTATTAGTTGAAGCGTTATTCAGCCATTTGTATTTATTTTGTAAGTAAAACACATTATTACATGAATTGGGTCAAACTCATACAGAGAAAAGGTGTTTGAGATATCACAACTGTCATTTTTTGAACTGATTCCCATTTTGAAAGTGTATACATACCAGAGGTGTGGACTCGAGTCACATGACTTGGACTCGAGTCACCAATTTGATGACTTTGGACTCGACTTGACAAAATCACAAAACACTTGCGACTTGACTTGGACTTGAACACCAATGACTCGGGACTTGACTTGGACTTGAGCCTTCTGACTTGAGGTGACTTGATAATTTAATTCAGGGGTCTCAAACACGCCGATCGCGAGATGCCGCTAGAAGAGCAGACTCCCGTCGGGGAGAGCAGAATCTTCAGCCGCTGCAACTCTTGCTGAGAATCCATGCAGGCAGGGGCGGGACTTTATTTTGCTGAGCCACCATGCGGCCAATCATATGCGAGGACACACTAGGATCATACCATTATGTGAAAGAAGGGTGGGGGGCAGACGCTCCAAAGACAGCAGGTGTAGTGGTACAGGCCAGCTACACAGAGCGACGGGGAGACGGGGAGCCGGATTTAAATGCAAGCGCGTCGGAAAAAGTCAAGAAATGAGCAAAAACCGAAAAAAGAAGCAGCATCTGGCTGCATTTCAATGATATTGGAGAAAGCAAAGCTGAGTGCAGGATTTGTAAAATGAAAATAACCTTCAGAGCAGGTTTTGTTTTGGTAACCACTCAGGATGTATTGTCAGAGGTGGGAGAAGTTCAGATCTTGTACTTGAGTAAAAGTACCTGAGTGTAGGAATACTATAAAAAGTCCTGCATTCAAAATGTTACTCAAGTAAAAGTACAAAAGTATTATCATCAAAATATAGTTAAAGTACCACCTGCAGAGGGATCTAGATTCAGGTGTTCTTTTCCCCATAGAGACGCCTCGCTGCACATTATCCCTGGCATAAAGATAGATTGTGGGTCCCTTATAACATGCTGTACACAGTGGAAATAAACATTCTGGTCACCTCAACATCAGGGATCTTATCCATTAAACTCCTTCTGAATCAAACCGTCACGGTAGCCTTACCTTACTTATCCCTCTTACAATAGAAGAAAAACACGTTACTTTACCAGCAGAGAGAGAATGGATTATTAAATTATTAATGTGACTAATAAAGAGCAGTTTGATTATTAAGTATTATTCTGTTGATCGATGTCATTACATTTGTTGAAAAGCACATAAGGACTTGTTTAAGACTCGTTTTGTCAAAGTTTAGGACTTGGACTTGACTTGAACTTGCCCATCCTGACTTGAGACTTGACTTGGACTTGAGCGCTGAGACTTGACTTGGACTTGAGCGCAAAGACTTGAGACTTGACTCGGACTTGCAAAACAATGACTTGGTCCCACCTCTGATACATACATTCAAATGTTCGATTGTATACATATTTTGATATTAGAATGTCCTTCATTTAAGTTAGCCGTAGGTAACGCCAGGCAGATTAAAACATCTTAATCTTTAGGTGGTGCCCTTGTTTTAGTTTTTTGGAGTCTAGACATGTTTTGACTAGAGGTGAATATGTTTATGAGCAAAGCAGGTAAATATGCAGAAGCGAGAAGAGTTTGTATTTGCTTGTATTTTTCATCTTCTGTTTATCTTGGCGAGCCTTACAGTAAGCCTCCAGTATTGTAAGATATCAGGTCCAGCATCCAGAAGCCTCCAGTTTTGTTGCAAAAAAAAATCCATAAAAAATCAACTATATTATTACAAGAGCAACCGCTAGTTTGAAAAATGACCTTGTGAGGAACCCAATTACAAAACATGTCTGACTCTTATTTGTAGTGCTGTGATTTAAGTCCTTAAGGGATTTGCTTTCCTCACATCACACAGTGGTGTTGATTTGAGTTTGAGGATATGCTAAGAGTTCTTTCAGGGATTACAGATGTATTTTTAGAGATCATACCACTTTTGTAAGTAAGTGGAGTTACAGTATGTGTTTTCTATAATGTGTATCTCACTTCCTTGTGCAAACGCTACCATATGTCCATAGCAGCTTATGTATAATGCAACTCGATAGTCAAATTACGTTTCTTGCAGTTCCTCTAAGAATAGAAAATGATATGTTCACACTCCAGATGTGTCCATTACCTAACTAAATATTAATATATGTTCCCATAATCCACCAGAACAAAAGAAGTGTGTGCTTTATCCAGAGTTGATGCTGTGGTTTTGGACAACGGCTCAAGAGCATCTTAATGTGTATGATGTTATATAAATGATTCAACGGTCTTTTATTATCAACATGAAAGTGATTTTTGTCCCTTCTTTAAATAATAAATGTTGTGTTTTCTTTTCTCTGCCCAACAGCCCAGTGACCTGAGGAAGCACAGGAGAAAGGTACACACAGTATCAACTCACTGTTTAATAATATGATCGCTGTGACAACACCTTAGATAAATGGGTGATTCACAAACCGAGGGTCACGTCTAACGCCCCGTTCTTCCTCTTCGTCCCTCAGATAGCAGCGGTGGACGAGGACGGCCACGAGGACAAGGCCACCATCAAGTGTGAGACGTCCCCCCCCACCACGCCCCGCACCGTCAGAATGACACACACACTGCCAGCCTCCTCGCACAACGACTCACGAGGGTAGGCGTCAGCTGTACAAACATCCATTTTTGTAATGCTGTTGTCGGAGTCTGGCATTAATTCATGTTTAGACTTCTTACTGCTAATTTCATAACTATTTATTTAATTTACCAACTGATTAAGAGAGGTTTTATCTGATTGTATCTCTATCTCGGTTGCTAATAATAGTCTTTCTTGTCAATTGTAAGGTTGATATATGGATGGGAATTAAGATGTGTTATTCAGAAGTAGCTGGAATTTTGGGAGGCATCATTTTAACGTCTACTAGAAATAATCTGGGTACTTTTTCAAACATGAAGCACAGGCAGTAGCAACTGTATTAGATGAGTCTTCAGTAAGAGCGTGGATAAATAGGCTTAGAAAAGCAAAGTCGGGGAAAGTGGCAAATACTGCAAAAAAGAAATGGTAAGTAAGGTGATGATTCTTGAAGAGGAATTAATTATATTCAAAGGTATGTAAACTTTGGTAAACCCGCTATTAATAACTCTCTATTCTCATAATTATTCAAAAATAAAATATTTTTTCACAAGGGTATTAATGATGATCTAAAGCTGTTGACCTTTGAGAAATAATCTGACTCTGAATTGTATAAAAAGCTTTACCCATGTTCGTGTGTGTGTGTGTGTGTGTGTGTGTGTGTGTGTGTGTGTGTGTGTGTGTGTGTGTGTGTGTGTGTGTGTGTGTGTGTGTGTGTGTGTGTGTGTGTGTGTGTGTGTGTGTGTGTGTGTGTGTGTGTGTGTGTGTGTGTGTGTGTGTGTGTGTGTGTGTGTGTGTGTCAGGATGGGGTCCTCTCTGGAGGCGGAGGGCGGCAGCGTCGGCAGCAGCCAAGACTCCCTGAGCAAGCAGCCAAAGAAGAAGGGCATCAAATCCTCCATCGGACGGCTCTTTGGCAAGAAGGAGAAGGGCAGGATGGGACATATGGCACACAGACATGTCATGGTAGATCCACAAGGTGGGCGCTGAGTCATGCTTTAACAATAAGGATCGCTGCAGATTAATCATACAACAAATTGCCATGTGGTATAAAAATTGTGTTTTTTTTACGGAATGAAATAAAATAATGTAGTGCAGTAACATTAGGTCATCCATCACATATACAATCCTACATACTTGTTTGAAAAACTATTTAATAGTTCTAAAAATCAATGCTTTACTCATCGAAATCAAGAGAGTCCTGGGATTTTTAAATTAATTTTGCTTAGTTCAAATAACGTTTTTCTTAATTTACCCAATAAATCTGGCTAACACTAATAGATTGATTGCTGATATACAATATAAAACTATTGACATTTTTAAATGTGTCAATGATTCAGGACTTGCATTCATACTGACCGCAAAATACAAATAGCTGCTTAATTTTATTCTATATGTTCTTAAAAAGATCTTTAATTTAACTTGTTGAAACCTGCCAAAATGTATCAAAACCTGATAAGAAATTGAGGGAAAACTATAACTTATTATTGTAATCATAGGCAAATATAATTAAAAAAAAAATGCATATTATATAGTATAGGTTTCAGTTAGTATTAACTGATATCCGGTGTTTCTCCTCTTCTCTCAGCCACCATGATGGACCCAGACTCGGGCCAGGAGATAGGCGTGGGGAAGCTGGGCACTCAGGCTGAGAAGGACCGCAGGTTAAAAAAGAAGTAAGCTTTGTCCTCAGAACCACATCACTATTCCTCAAAGCAAACACACACTGGTCCCTCAGCAGAGTCTTCAGATACACAGCTACAAATATTAAGTTCATGGTCACATTTAAGAGAAGCTTTGTGTCCGATGTGACCTTTGACACAGACAGAGGCTATCTCCCTCTCGTCCTGTGTTTACCTCCAGCTTTCTCTCTCTGAAAACACAGCTATGCAATAACATCACCCCCTCTGAGGGAGGATCGATAGAAAGCAGGAGCCGGATCAGACTCCAGGAGCACGGATCGGCCTCGCTGTATTCAGACGCCATATCAGACTATTGATCCAGGCTGAAAACACTATTAATCTCACACAGATACTTTGGGAGCTATAGAAGCCTCGCCCATAGATTACACTCACACATCAGGCGTGGTCTGCCCTGCAGGAGAAGGAGGAAACCCCTTTTGCAAATCTTTCAGCAGGAGTGTGTGTATGTGTGTGTGCGCATTTGCCATGCCCCTGTGCCAAATGATGAATGTCATTTGCTCGAAGTGCACATTGAGTTGTCATGACGATTAACTTTGCCTCCCATGTAGTCAATAGAGAGTATCGTGTGTTGTACGTTGACAAATGTGTTGTTTTTCCTCCACGGCACTGACCTCTCCATAGCAGTGTTTCCGGGATTAAGGCCGCACCACCACCTTGCATCTTGGCGCCTCCTCCACACTGCATGCCATTGAGCTGCCTGCACAATACTTCCATTTCAGCATCTTGATCGATCAATACCGCTGTGGTTTCTCATTGTGTGTTTTCTACTCTTATTTATCTTCAAAGAGGTGACCTGAATGTATCTGAGCATCTGAATGTAAGGCCGTGGAGGGGGTCTTGCTGTGTTTCAGTGCATTTTCTCATTTCCTCTGCTGCACGAGATGTGGTCAGGACTGCATTGTAGAAGACGACTTTTTTTTTAAATGTTTAACCGGTCTACAGATGCTCCTGTAAACAAATGTCCTCCATTGTGAGATCTACGTGTGTGTGTGGGTGTGTGAGCGCACGTGATTTTGTGTAGAGCCGTATCTTTCGATGCCTATTGACTCATTAACATGTGTGTACTTTTGTCTCCCCGTCGCTCTCCCTCTTTCTCTCCCTTCTTTGCTCTCTGATTCTCTCTTCTCTTACCCCTCCTCTCCCTCTCATCATCCTCTGACTCTAACAAAGCGGGTAAGTTGTGAGGATGTATAACTGACCTCCTGGATATGAAACATTGTCTCAGCCATTTTGCCCTGTCTGCCATCTCTTCCTGTCTGTCTGCCATCTCCCGAAAAGACCAGTGCCAAAGCTGACGTCTCTTTTCTATCTGTGTATCTATCTATCCTTCATGGCTGTTAACGACGCCATTGCGTTCTTTCTTTTCCTTTTTTTTGTTTACCATCTGAAGACGTTTCTTCCCCCCTTTTTACAGTTCAATGGCAGCTGCATCCATGGCTGGACAGAGAATGTGCCGCCGCTTAAACTGTGGTGCAATTTTTACACCCGGAATGTCTTCCTCTCCTGTATATGTGTCTCTATCTATCCGTGTGAAATAACCAGCTGTAATATCTGGTTATGGGAATGTCAAATTTTGTTTGTATGATTTGTCATAACTGTTTCCTTACTTCCCTTTCCCCAGCTATGTTCAGTGGATGTATTTCTCCATGCATTAGACCTGACCTGAACATAAAACATGAGCTATCTCCCCATGTGCTGCATAGATAAGACAGTGAATGTACCTGGTTGTGTTTTGGACCAACACATTTCCTCTGTATGACATGTATGCTGTGTTTAAGAGCCCTTTCACTGTACTGAGGCCTTCAACGCTCAGAGTGCTACATGTATCATGGTTATTACTGAGTCCACTCTTTCCATTCTTCAACAACACGCTCAGGGAATGTGTTGAAGAGATGTTGTTATGAAATGTGTTCACTAAATACAATAAGATTTCGTTTTTTGGTGTGTGGGTGTGAGTATGAGTGTGTTTCCTGGTCCCATGCTTGTCAGGCATTTTTTGTTTATAAGTCCTCAGTGTCTGGCAGAGTGTGGGAGGATTGAGCACAATACAAATCTGTCTCTCTGTGCATGGCAGACCAAGAGCATCTATTCAATGCTTTTTGTCGATACATTGCAATTTACATCAATCTGAGTCTGCAGCGCCAAGTGAGGGAAAACAAAACGCAGCTCAGCCCTCTAAGGTTACACTTTCAACACCTGCTAAACAATACCAGACAATGCAGAGAAAAGTTACTTGAAAAAGATTCACTGTAGCACTGTGCCTTACAGCTGTATGAGTCGGTTGTATTTGCACTCAGAGAACATTAAAACTGTTATTTTGCCAAGGATGTCAAATCCATTAAATGTGTGACTTTATTTAAATCATTACACATTTTCAATATTTAATTACCCTAATAGCAGTGGTGAGGAAAGAAGTGCCTAAAAGTAACAATGTGGCAGTGCTATTCACAGCAAAAACAATCACTTGTAATTTTGCTTATGACCTTAACTCTAGCTATTATAATTACAATCTATTAAATAGATTAGTTGCTTCATTCAAAACAAAACAAAACTACCCTTGTGCACATTTACTACTAGCAGTTTTTTTAAGATGTAGTGTATGACAGGGACAAGGTTAACATCAGGATTTTGGAAATAAATGCAGTCAGTGAATATGTTCAGTAATACAACGCATGTGTGTGTGTGTGAGTGAGTGTGTGTGTAGCTACAGTTGTGTGCCTGTCTGCCCAGGAAGCACAGAAATGAATGATAAAGAGTTGCCCTTTTCAACAGTCTTAGTGTACAGGCTGGACTAGGAGATGAAATGTTTGAGTACTCTCCTCTCATGTATTATATACACACACACACACACACACGCACAATTCTGTGACTGCAGGGATTTGTGAAAGCAGTGTGTGCTGGAGTGAGAGTTGAAGTTGTATCTAATATGTGTGTTTATTATTATGTAAAAGTACATGCCTTCATATAAGCACTCCTCTGTCCCCGCCCCCAGACACGAGCTATTGGAGGAGGCCAGGAGAAAGGGTTTACCTTTCGCCCAATGGGACGGTCCCACAGTTGTAGCCTGGCTGGAGGTAAGATTTCTAAATGCAAATAAACTTTTTTTGGGTTGGTTGATCTTTAATGTGATAAACCATTGCAAATATACTTAACTGCAATATACTAAAGGGGCATGTAAAGAAGCAAAATGTTTACTTTTCTTACTCTCAAGCTTGACTTGATTTCATTCCACTGATTAGATTTTAATTTTATAATCAGTTTTTATTTTGTTTGTGTATAGTTTACTTATTTCTGCATTGTCTTGCACAGTGGTCACTTTCAACATTCTCTTGCCCTCTTTAGTTTCTATTTCTGTTTCTTCTTGCACTATTTCTTTTGTTTTATGTATTATATATATTTACTTTGCATTGTTGGAAGAGCCTGGAATTTCAGATTTTAATTCCCTAAACTACACTGTAGCTTTTGCCTTGATCTATCATAGTCCAAAAGAGAATTTATAGAAACTTCACTGCCCCCTGATGTTCAGTGGATGATTTACAGCCAGCAGTCCATTGATGACTCCACCAATCCCTAATGTTGCAGTTATTGATGGAGTTAAATTGGATTAGTGGGGCTTATAATTAGCCAAAAATACAAATATTGTGCCACTGTTAAAAAAGAAGATGTGCTTTTTATTGAGTTTATAGATTTGTATATTTTCTACTTTAGAATGCTGCTTTAGTTCTATATTGAGATGTTTAAATTCTAGTATTGTTAATTTCTACTCTTTACTTATGTGCAATGCCTTGTTTTGTTGTTTTTATGCTGCTGCAACGCAAACATTTCCCAAATGGGGATCAAATACCTCTTATCTTATCTTAATGATACATAACATATATGGAAAATCCTGCAAACTGCATGTTGACTATGAGGAACTATATTTGCTACATTGATTCATATGTTGGTCAATTCAAATCGAATAGTTCCAGGGCACAGTAAATAAGATGAATATTTATCATGTTGAAGATATTTAAGATGGATAAACTCAATGCGTCAAACTCATCCTCCATCTCCTCTCTCTCTCGGAGTAAAGCTGTGGTTGGGGATGCCGGCCTGGTACGTGGCGGCGTGTCGAGCCAACGTGAAGAGCGGAGCCATCATGTCGGCGCTGTCTGACACGGAGATCCAGAGGGAGATCGGGATCAGTAACCCGCTGCACCGCCTCAAGCTGCGCCTGGCCATCCAGGAGATGGTCTCCCTCACCAGCCCCTCGGCCCCGCCCACCTCCAGAACCGTGAGTTGGACAGAAAACATGGAGACATGGACGCAGACTGGAATATTAGTTGTACAATAATTGTTTGTAGACGGAGCTGATCAGGAGGAGGATGTCATCTCACATCCAAGACACTTCAGAATTTACTAAATAAATAATTATAGAAAATATTAAAAGCACTTAAATCCAATAAAGTTAGATGTGTCCTACTTATCCAGTGTAAAAGTTACATTATGCATTGGTTTGAAATGACAGAGAAGCTGTTGAAAGAAAACAAGTCCCTTTGGCAGAATTTTCTTTAAAATATCAATTTAAAATAGAATGGAACTCAAATCAAATGTATATAGTTTTGTGCTACTTTTCCATAAAATAATACTGCATTCATTCCGGGTCATAGGTTCACATGATGTGAAACATTTTGAAAAAAGGCAAGACTTTTCTATAAAACCGCTGAATTTTCTTTTAAAATATTCATATAAAATAGATGTAGCATTAAATAACAATAACATAGATGTGTACCCTACTAAAATGATACAATGGTGCATTGATTTTGAGTCGTGATGTCACAATACATGCAAGCTTCCAAAAAATCCAATAAGAGGCGTGTAGTAATATAATGCTATATTGATTTAGAGTCACTGGGTCATATGACATAGAATATATTAAAACAAATTAGTTTGGTTTTACACTTGGTTATTAATGTCTAAATTAGTGATCTTTAGAGGTGCTGGTCAGTAGATATTGTAACATTCGGACAGAGCCAGATAAGCTGTTACGCTGTTTCCAGCCTTAATGCTAAGCTAACCTAACGGGCTTCTCGGTCCAGCTTCATATTGAACAGAACCATCAATTTCTCAGCAAATAATCACATTTAGCCTTGTTTAAAAATAAATAACATCATCTCTGCCTCCAGATCAGCTCTGACAAATGTTTGTATGACTAATAGTCCTTTCTGCTAACATGCACAATGCCTCCAGACATGAGTGACATGTGCGTTGGCGCGCGACAAATGATTAGCAAACAGAGCCGTTGTCATTACACCCGGTGCATTTTAAATTATATAGTCTTTGTGAAAAACAAATGAATATTACAGTGGGAGTCAGCGACGGCCCTGTTTGTGTAACAGTGTGCTGTGATTTAACTCCAGTATTTCTACACCACAGTCGCTTCCATAGCTCCCTGTTGTCATGGTAATTGCATGCGGTCTCTAAGGAAGATGCTGCTCCTTATGATATGATAGTGACTGTTTACACTGCAGAGCAAGGACTAATGCACTCTCTACTGAGGGTACTCACACCATGCATCATAAGGACATGACAGGTTGTGCACTGCTGTATAAACCCAGCTGATAGTATTCATTAAAGTGTGTGTGTTTAGTCTCTACACAACACTCTATGCATGCTGTAACTTATGAGCTCCTGCACTCTTTGTCTTCTCCTGTTGGGAAATAAATACAAGCTATACTCTTTTATACTGCCCCCTCTTCCTCACCCTCTCATATACCACTTAGCTCCACTTCCACACCTCATGAAACTTTCATTACGGAGCATGCAACACCACGCGTCCAATCACAAACCCCCCTACTGTGACCGTCCTGTTACACCCCCAACACTCTAAAGAGGGGGTTAATTGACCCTGTAAATATGCTGTGACGTGTATGCCCAGCAGGAAGTTGATGGAGGGGAAAGAATTGGTCACTTTACTTATGCTATTACAACTGGATCCCCCTCAAACATGCAGAGGATCAGTGCCTGACTGTGACTGCACAGAATAAAGGGTTGGTTCACACAAATCACAAAAAAACATCATCTCAGATTCTTTTAGTGTTTCGTATATCTTCCTCCAATTCAATAAAATGGGAGCCACTGTCAACTGTTTTCTACTGAAGAAATAGTCCCCAATTAAACTAACTGCATGTTATGTACAAAAAATGTTCTAACATAAGGCCCAGTTAGATTGCTTAAGTAATTAGGGAAAACATATCAGGAAATAAGGGGAACATAATTGATTAATAAATATGTGTATTTAAGACATTGTACGCTGTAATAACAAAACTAAATATACATGTTTTGGGGCATTTACTGGCCCACATCTCTTTTTTTCAATCCAAAATGAATAAATGTTGTGAAGCAAACTGGCAAAACATGTTTGTCTCTACCCTATGATGTGTTCCTGTTAAGCCCCATAGCCCCGGGGGCTACTGGGCTTAACGGGCTTTTTTTTCTCACAAAACTGTGTCTCAGGGCTTCTTAAAATGTAATAAACTATGAATGTGTCATACTCACTTAAAGAGCAACTTGCAGGTTAGACACCCCAGTGAATAAATGTGTAGGAAAATGATGTATACACTAGATTTTCAAAAACATATACATAAATATACACTACGTGAAATCTGGCATCGTTTTTGTAAGACATTTTTACTTCCGCATAAAAAAAGACCACCCGCGTGTGACGTCACATCAGGGAGAGCGGCCGGTCTAACGTATTAATAAACATGGTTCACAATGCTAGTTTTGACACAGAAGAGGTTGAAAATGTATATTCGTATGCATATGACGGACCACAAACTTATAATTATGAGCCTGCTAGGCGGCCAAGAGACCAGGAGCAGCCAAGGATTAGAAGAAATAACGGCCATCGGAGAGAAATTGAGCTGTGGTGTGAGGAGAACCAGTGGAGAACTGGGCAGCTTGGTGAGTGACCGGCGTTAGCTACAGTTAATGTTAGCTAACGTCGGTCACATCACAACATTGTAAAGTTAGCTATCATATATCAGGCTATAACTAAAGGAGTATTGATAATATAGTGGCAGGACTGTTGATACTGATCCATAACAGAAACTAATGCGCAAGTATCAGCCGTATCTCGCGTTACCTAATGCAACTCCACACTACGTCTTACGGTGCTGTGTACCGGAGGGGAGAGAGAGAGGAGCGAAGGGGGGGAGAGAGAGAGGAACAAATGGGGGAGAGAGAGAGAGCAGCGAAGGGGGGGAGAGAGATGTAATACGGTTTCCTGATAATCGTTTTGTTTGATAGGCCTCAGCTGTGGAGAGTATGTGCTGCAGGGAGGTGGATGCACCTCGCACAACGCACCCAGGAACGAAAGCTAGCTCCGGTCCTTTTCCTGTTAGGGAAACTGTGGACTCGATGTCCTGACAGAGCTCACCATGATTAAAAATGGTGAAATGCAATGTAAAATTACCGAAGAAATACCAGCTCACTAAATCACAACCGCTCAAACCAACTACAAACTACTACCGCGGATTGGGCAGAGAAGGAGTCCGAGAAAGTTTCTCCCCCATGTGACGTAATGTGACGCGTTTGACATATGACGTTGAAAAAAAGCGAGATATGCTCACCTTTTGCTGTTATTCTGATCAAAAGTTGTGTTCAATGGCATTAAAATGAGAAAAGGGCGGCTGAAGGTTAATCCATAGGTTAATCTAATGTTTCTGTGTAACAGGTTAATTTATGGGGTGATACCTAGATGTACAGTAGCCAACTTTTTTTTTATTCATGTGACTTCTTGAGCACTTTTAGATATTCAAATCATTCTATAACCCTAAATTAAAACTTATATAAACTGGATAAGTGTATTTTCTGTAATTCGAGTGAACCAACCCTTTATTAGAATAAAACTTGAGAGGGATGAGTATAATAGGGTTTATATGTGTGTGTTGGTGTGAATTGTACTAATTTACGTGGTCTTCCTTGTTGTGCATGGCCCCCGTCTGTTATCTGTGAATGTACTGTTTGCTGTTAACCAGGACGTGCTGTGCTGTGCTGTGTTGTATTCTTGTCCTCTTCATTTGCCCTTTGACCCCTGGCGGGTTTGGGGCCAGTTCATGATCTGATCTGATAACACTGTTGGCTTACAGTGGTGCTGCTCTTCTTCTTTAACACTGCTTGCCCCCCCTGCCGGACCTCTGCTACCCCCCCTGCTGCTGCTCTGTCTCTCGGGCCCCGCCCCCTGCAGGCCTCAGGCAATGTGTGGGTCACCCATGAGGAGATGGAGACCATGGCCGCCCCCTCCAAAACGGTCAGTCTGCTTTGTGTCCTTCACTGCCACCCTTACTTTCTCTGTTAGTCTGGATTGTGTTCTGAGGGATTCACCTGGGTGCTAACTAACGGAGAAGGCATGTGTCATTTAACCCCTTTCCCAATCTGTTAACCTCTTGCCAACACTCATTTAAACTGGATTTATTCAAAGGAGCCTGTCAATGATTTACAAAGTACTTTATTTGTGTTCCTTTTATTGTTGATGATGGCTCAGTGAAGGTGTGAGCCAATGTGCTGGAGTCTGACTCAGTTCATCTCCATTCAAAAAGGAAATGAATCATCAGTCAGCTTATTGCGTTTAGCTTCTACATGTCTGCACATCAGGGAGGTAAAATGTGCCATTTGTATCCAAGAAAAATAATGCATAAATAAATCAAAACTAGACGTCTAATGTGCAGTTGAATTTCTACATTATTGTCCGACTGATTTAAGCTGTGTTGAGTATTTGTGGCAATGCGGTAGATGTGTCATTATGTGTTATAAGATAAGGGTAATTCATTTTGATCAGTAATACTGAATGGTGTCAATTTCACAGGACTCGACAAATGGCTCTTAATACTATATTATACTGCTTTATACATCACAACTGATGTGCTTTTACTTCCTTATCGCTTCAGGACCTAAAAGTTAGTCTTAAACCATTTTTTGGGAGAGAGTTTTGAAACATTTGTAACCTACTATATTTCCAAACTTAAATAAAACTGTGACCATGCTACATCTGAGGGTAGAAAAAGTCCCCCTGGAGACCAATTCCATCTAGATGTTTAGATGTGTAGTTGCTCAGCAGTGACTCCCACAATCCTTTTATCATGTCTTGAAAGCACCTTGCTGTTAGTCAAGGTTTGTGAAAATGTAGCAGAGGTGTGTAAGAAGAAAGTTTGATCTTTAATCTGAGTTGCTCTTATATGTAGAAGCACAACAACCACAATGAACTTTGGGGTCACAAAAACAAATCTAGATATAAATCGTGTATGTGTCCCATATTTCTGTTTATTTATCATGAACTGGGTTATTCTTTCATTTTAAAATAACCCAGTTCACTTGAGAGGTGTGCCGGTACAGAATTTGTACTTGATTAAAACTTTTTATTTTCCTTGTTTCAATCAGAAGTCAAGCTCTGAAGAGGGGAGCTGGGCACAGGTAAGGGGAACTTAAATCTGTCCATTGTTTATAACAGATTGAATCTTACAGCTTTGTTAATTTATCCAGTAAATTAAGATCTGTTTGAGTGTGCTGATCTGTCCTTCCCGTTAGACTCTAGCCTATGGTGACATGAACCATGAGTGGATAGGGAACGAGTGGCTGCCCAGTCTCGGACTACCTCAGTACCGCAGCTACTTCATGGAGTGCCTGGTGGACGCCCGCATGCTGGACCACCTCACCAAGAAAGACCTGAGGGTGCACCTCAAAATGGTGGACAGCTTCCACAGGTACAGCCGAGAGAATCAAGCATAGGTCTCGTAGAAAGCCCAACAATTTGACCAAGTTCTACACACCTTAATTCCTGATTGACCACTAGGATTAGTATTGTTTTACATATTTTCTACTGTTATTTTTGGTTTTGTTTGTTATTAATACCCTTAGTTGAATTCCTTAAATGAACACTGATGTGTTGTGCTTTTTTCTGCTGTATTAGACGTTTTTTTCAATGGAACTGGAAAAAACAAACATCTTAGTTCTCATAAATACAAGTTAAATTACTCTCAACAGCATAGAGCCGCTGACAATCCTTTGTGTGTGTGTTCCCAAACAGAAAAACATTTTATTTCATCTTGAGCGTGTGTTTTGTGTGATTTTCTGCCACCAGAACAAGTTTACAGTATGGAATCATGGGTCTAAAAAAGCTCAACTATGATAGGAAGGAACTTGAGAGACGCAGGGAGTACAGCCAGCACGAAATGAGAGGCAAGTGAACCCAAAATAAAAACCAATCATCATCACGAAGGAGATGCTCCAACTGAAACAGAAAGAGATGAAGTGCTGACTGTGTGTGTGTGTGTGTGTGTGTGTGTGTGTGTGTGTGTGTGTGTGTGTGTGTGTGTGTGTGTGTGTGTGTGTGTGTGTGTGTGTGTGTGTGTGTGTGTGTGTGTGTGTGTGTGTGTGTGTGTGTGTGTGTGTGTGTGTGTGTGTGTGTGTGTGTGTGGTGTGTGTGTGTGTGTGTGGTGTGTGTGTGTGTGTGGTGTGTGTGTGTGTGTGTGTGTGTGTGTGTGTGTGTGTGTGTGTGTGTGTGTGTGTGTGTACAGACGTGCTGGTGTGGAGCAATGAGCGGGTGATCCGATGGGTGCAGAGCATCGGTCTGAGGGACTACGCCAACATCCTGCTGGAGAGCGGAGTGCACGGAGCTCTGGTCGCCCTGGACGACAACTTCGACTACAGCAGCCTGGCTCTGCTGCTCCAGATCCCCAACCAAAACACTCAGGTACTCCAGATACACTCAAGACTCAAATGAATGCGAAAATCTGATGTCTGTCAGCAAGAAAAACTCTCACGATTAAGTGGTGGTGGTCAATACCCTCATGAAGGACTTGGTAATGACATGGTAGAGAAATTAAAAGATAATGCATGGTTTAAAAAACACAGGAATGTATTATGTAAGAAAGAACAGATTATTCCTATTTTTTGTTTTTGTTACAACAGTATGTAAACAAGGCATTGCAAGAGTTAAAATTTAAATTAAATAACAGAAACATACTCTATTTGTGAAGGGTGACATTATGATTTCCCTATTTAAGATAGTTTTATTTTCACTTGAAACATCTGTGACACAATTCAAATATGTTGTCCTTTAAATCTTAAATCTGAAGGAAAGTAATTCTGGTATGTTTAAGTGTTATTTATATCTCATCTTGTCCAACGCCTACTGTGAGCAATTCTCACTTCATAGCTTTTTCACACTGATTATTAAAAAAATAAACACATATTTTTCTGGCATCATCAATCCAGATTTAAAGGCTCTGAATGTGGGCAGTAAATGGTCTGTCAGCAGCTTCAGTCCAGAGCAGAGGTGTGTTGCTATCCTGCAGATTTGCCAACTGTCACTCTGCCGTGTGAATTTTCACGACTTATCTCGTCGATACTCTCGAAAAATTGATATAAATGGAAATACCGTAATGTGTCAGCTGCCTCTGTCACCACTCTGCTAAAAATATCCAGTCTTAGAATGTGGTGTGTTTTTTTTCCCACAGGCACGTCAGATTCTGGAGCGAGAGTACAACAACATGCTGGCGCTGGGCACCGACAGGAGACTGGACGAGGTGAGCTCATGACTCTCAAACCTTATTAGTCATTCAGAACATTTGCAGCAATTACAATCCATAAATTGGCTCAGCGTCACATCAAAGATACATCTCAAAGCTCATTAATTATGGTCTCTCTGTGTCTGTAAACCTGGCCAGTTAAAGGACACTGTGCTATTGTTAGCACACTGAAAGCATAAACTACATACTTAAATGTCTCCGATCATCGATAGATTATGTGATTATGATATAGCTATTTATGTTTAGAGGGCTTTCAAGGTTTCTTTTTTCTACATTCCAAGCCACTACACTTGTTTTAAGTAATTTTTATTTGGTTTAAATTGAAAATGGGTAGGCAATTTTGATCTTCCCCTGTACTTGTGATCCAAGTATTCCAAAATTGGCCAACTAACACACAAGAAGAATGTTTTGATTTCAATGCTGTTGCCCTTGATGTCCTTGTTAGAATTTCTTTAATAAAAAAATATATATTTTTGTATTATTATTATTATTTCAGATTTATTTTATATAATTTATTTTATTTATGGTTTATTATATTTTATAAGTCCTGTAAGATGGGACCATGTGTCATCTTACCCCTTATGTAATCAGAATCAGAAATCCTTTATTAGTCCCACAGCAGGGAAATGTACAGTGTTACAGCAAAAGTTGAATAGCAGGTTTTTACATGAAATAATAAAAATAAAGACAAATAAGTACACAACCATGGCTAAAATTTGAAGCAGTAATTTCAATTTCAAGTGACATAGATGGCATTTAAAGGTGGGGTAGGTAATTTTGGAGAAACCAGCTTGAGTGCGCTAGAATTTGAAAATACACAGCCGGAAAAAATCTGCCACTTCCTTACAGAGCCCCTCCTCCAACACACACGAACGCGCACATGACCAATGAGGGCACGAGATAAGTTTGTGCACAGATGGAAGGCAGGCAGGTAGGCCATCCAGTTATTTTAGCCGGGCCGGCTAAAATGATTGGTCGTACTTTTTACAGCGCTACGGCTTCCACAGATGACATTTTTTAATGGATTTTTTTTCAAAGCACTTAAGATATTCATCATTGCTATCGGGATGTTAAGAGCATTCCATGGAATATAACAAAAAGTGTATCTCAAGCCGGTTTCTCAAACTTACCTACCCCACCTTTAAGTACCGTGACCTTAAAATAATATAAGTTGGGACATTTATCAAAAAAAGTATTTTCCACATTAAAGTGATTATAGCACCGTACAAATTGCAGTTAAATGATAATAACATGAACATAGAGTAATGACTTCCTTAAAGTTTAGGTCGTGATCATCACTTTAAATGAGAAAAATATGAAAGTGAAGTGCATCCCTACATGATTTATGAACTATTGATTTATATGTTTTACTGTTTGGATGTAAAATCTTAAATGATTGATATCTGTCCTTCAGTGTGACGACAAAGACTTCCGCGGCCCGTCGTGGAGGCGGCAGTTCCCCCCCCGGGACGTTCACGGTATAAGTATGATGCCCGGCTCGGCGGAGACCCTCCCTGCTGGATTCCGCCTCACCGCCTCGGCTGGTCACCCCCGGAGGTTACCCCACGAGGGTAAGAGCCCGCCTCCTCACCTCACATTACCCTATCAGATTTCAGTAATGCACTAAATGTGGCTTCAGAGGCAGCTACAGAGCAGGTTTCTCCACCTGTTGCTCCACCCCTGAAGGCGGAGTCTGACTGTGTCTCTTGTCTCTCCGATTGGCTGCTCTGCAGTCCTGTATGAGGCGCTGGATGACAGCCCTGACGACATGTATTTGGATTGGTTTCAAGGTCAGCTTCGCCCCTCTGAGGGTCCCGGGCTTGTTGGCCCTGCGTGTCGTTTTATTTTACATAATCTCCCTCCTCTTCACATCTACCAACCTCTGTCCGGCTGTTTCTTTTACCCCTTCTCTCTCTCTCTCTACTAATCTTGAATCTCCGATATCCAACTCCACAGGTGTTGTTTTGCAAAGAAGCAAAATAGTTGTTTAGTCACCCTGGTTGTTAAGTTATGAATTAACCTGCTAGTGTAACCCTTGCAGTGACTGAGCAGCAGAACACAAGGCGGCTGAGCGGTGCTATGTAACAGCGCCTGGATCAGGAGGTTACCATCAGGAACTCAGACCGACAGTTTGTCATCCCTCTGTTAAAAGAGGACACTGGCTGAATGGGCTTCATTACAGGATGATTCCAATTAAGCACAACTTCGTTTCTGCCTTCATTTCAGTTTTTATTTTTTTATTACAGTACTTTGTATTCAAGTAATTGTTGAGAACACAGCAGCACTGCAGGAAACAGAATCACACAGGTTTTTAACTACAGACCAGATTTCATACGCCACTGCATTTAAAGGTACATTTAATTGAAGTGCACCTAAACTATATTAAAACCATAATAACAGTTATGGCAAAGCTTCCTGGTGAAGGATGTTTACAACAGACAGTTCAAATAAAACAGTTGCTTTTTTTTCTCTCTTACGAACTAATACTTCTTTCTTTTTTTATAAACCTATACTGTATGAAAGTCTGACTTCCAACTTCTTTCAGGCAATGTCTCCGCATTCCTAGGTCACAGTATAAAAACTGAAGTTCAAGGTTTAGTTAGTTAAATGGAAAAAAAACGACTAATAGAAGATAAAATACTATCAACTTAATGTCTTCTTACTCACTTGTTTTGGAGCCTTTAACCACATTGTTAAAGTAAAGATCCAAGTTATAATGACCTGGAAATGATGCTATAAAGAGATGACCGGTGAATTACATTACATGTTACTTGTTAGACGCTTTTATCCAAAGCGACTTACATACTCAATACTGTGGACAATCCCCACAGGAGCAATTTAGAAAGTCTCTTTACAAATGATGCCACCAGAGTTGTGATACCTGACTGGAAATCCTCCTGCTGATTCCGGACAGTGTTCTCCTCTAACACTGTGTCCCCGCTGACACTGAAACAGCCTCCCTGTCCCCCCCCCGCCCCCCCTGTCCCCCAGTCTCTATCTCTGTGCTCCCCGGTCTGTGACGTCCACAAAACACTCAAAGTCTTGTTGCTGCTGTTATCCACTCAAAATGAAGACCCCCTTTCTTTGAGTGCGTGATACAGGGCCTCCTCCTCTGAGGGCGATACAACAAGTGGTCTCAATGTGTGAGAAAGGTGCCTTTGAGGGTGGTGGTCTAGTGGAGGAATGTTTCCTCCTCTCTCAATCTTTAGAGTGGTGCAGTGATGACGTATGAAAACATTTCAATCGTTAATTTAATTTCCGAATCTTTCAAAAAATAAGATCTGTGGCAAACACACGCTTATGATGCTTACACATGTTGATCATCAGGATAAACTGCCCAAATTAACACCACTTTATAAGCTATCATTAGGCTATAAACCAACTACATCACACTATGCTAAGCTAAAGGCGGCTAATGTTCAACGTGATGAGGTTTAGTTTCATTTAGCCACTTGTAACAGTAGCAACCGCCATGACACATGGAGGCGTTGACATTCACGGGTGAGTTATTTACTGATGTATTTAAGCTTGTGTTCACCACAGATCTTACTTAAGACATCTAACCAAATTCACATTCCAAAAATGTTGAATTTGAGGCAAGGGATTCCAGAAGTGGTCAAATGCTGACTCAATCCCAGTTTTACAACTCATTCCTGCACTACCACTGTATAAAGAGTATGCTCTAACATGTAGACTCAAAGCCCTTTCTCTCTGGTGTCCCCCCCCCCCCCCCCCCCCCCCACAGTGGGATCGGCCACGGTGCAGCGGATGGACACCTCCACGGTGAGAACCTACTCCTGCTGAGAGGAGGAAGAGAGGCCCCTAAACTGTACGCTGTATGTAACACAACACAGACTCTCGCTCTGTTAAATGCTCTCCTCAGAAGTACTAGATGAAAGAGAAGAAGGCCAATTGTTTCCCAAAGATAAGTGTTTGTCTCATTGACGCTGGTGCAGTGATTTTGCCAGGGAGCCGTGATGAGGTGATAGCAGCTCGGCTAGCAGCTCGGCTAGCAGCGGTCCTTTTCTGATGCCTGTCCAAAAAAGATGAGTCAGTCACGGCCCAAGCTTTAGAAATCTGCTTCAAATCCATGCCGTTCCTTCAGTACCTTACACAGAGACTCGTTAACAAAGGTTATGAGTTCACACTTCTAAAAATAGGCCCTGTGAGATTTATCCAGACTTTCCACATTACAAAGGGAGCTTGCCCTAGATTCATTTGTAATGGTTTACTTTGTACTGCCAGGTGCAGTGGAAATGTGACATCTCACGCAGGTATTTGCTTTAATTTGCTGCACTATCTGACTCTGCTGTCTCTCTGCATCTGTAGTGACAAGCTGATGCAAAAGGGAACAGAAGCTATGTTCAACACCTGCCTCCCCCCTCATTCACTGGCTCATTTGACTCTAAAGTGAGCAGTCAATAGAGATGATAAGTGTAAATTAGGTAAAGAATAGCTTTTTTAAAGTTTAGCCACCCAACAAGCATGTTAACAATGACAACATGTAGAAAGCTACTGATGGAATAGCAAGATAGTATTCCAGAAGTGTCATAAGATATAGAGTCCCATAAAAAAATATGATACACTTCCATGAAAAATAACAGACGTAGACGCTATCAAAAAACAATGGGGAATTCCCTGGGCAGAATAACAGGAAAGCCTGACTCCATGGCAACGTTGTCAATCACCATTAGAGCCCGCCTCAGTGGGGGGCACTGGAGCCCTGTGCTCCTCCCTCTTGATCCAGAATGCCGCAATGGAGAAATCTCTCTGAAGAAGTGACCTCCCAAACTCCAGCCAGGAGCATGCTGGGTAGTGGGTACCTGGCCTCAGGTCCTAGCTGGGTTAGCTTAGCTCCCATCTCAACAACACAACTTTTTAGTATCATCGTATAATAATGATATAGTGCTTTGACTGCAGGGTTATTGTACAAGACAGGAGTGTTAGGACAATAAATAACACAACAGCTAAGGGTAGAGATCAAATGTGAAAGCACAGGCAGGGAGAGTTTGTGTGAGTTACATATTCATGACCATTATTTTGTTTAGTTCCTGGAGAATTTGCTCATTCCTTGAAGCACCCTGCAGGCTGTTTCTAAGGATTTCATCAGCTTAACTACTCCCACACAGCAAATAAAAGACAATATAGTGCAAAGATTAGTGAGAGCAAAGGGCGTAGTTCTGGTAGAGAACACGTGCGTAGAAAACAAAAACTGATTCTTCTTTCTGCACACAGGAATTGTTACCAGTCAGCCTGGAAATATTTATATTGTTCAGTGCAACATTTGAATAGAGGCCCCTAAAAAAATATTCTAGTATGATTTCCTCACTTCCTTCATTTCATACACTTTTTAAGATTGTTTGCAAAACATTCATACAGTATTTACTTAAAAGTTTAGAAAATCACAGTTCCTTCAGAGGTTACTTAACACACACTGTTTGCTTCCAAAGTCACAAGTCGTATTAAATTAGTAATAGTAGTACTGTATGTTGAAACAAATAATTGAAAGTCATAAAATGTTTAATAAACTAATCATTGTATCGTTTGTCATAAAAGATAATGTATAATATTTAATAATAAAGTTCTAGCATAGTATGTGGAAAAAATCCCCAAATTATGTCTAGAAAAATTATTTTAAAGTAAATAAACGTCATAGTATAGTTTGTTAAAAAAAAAACTGAAATGACATTCAAAAGTATAGTATTTCATACAGAAATGAGTCAAAACTCACATTCCATACTGCTCAAAAAATATAGTAGCATTTTAATATCTTACTTTAATTTACAATCTACCATCGAAGTTACCTTCTAAGCTATATAAGCCATAATGAGCTACAACAACATGACACTTAATTGACATAATACAGATTTCAAATGGTATAATTTAGGATTTTCTTTTTTAATCACACCAACTCACCAGTGCCTCGTTGAAAACTCCACACTCTCCCCCCCCCCCTCAGGTACAGTTTTGATCGGAGGTGAACCAGTGGAGCTGCTGGACGGGCCAACATGCCGAGGAACAAACTCTCTGACGACACGCACTGCCAAGAAGCCCTGCTCCCCTCTCTGCTTCCCCCCCCCCCCTCCCCTCCTCTGCCCCCCCTCCCCGCCCCCCCCGCCCCCCCCCCCCCCCTCCCTATAACGTGGGCACCAGATGCCGGTGCTAAACTGTCCCGCAGGCTGCTCCGTTGTCACCGTTTCTACCTTTTACATGTACAGTAACTTGTCGAAGCATAACGTACTGTGTATTTCTTCTACAGGAGATGTGTAGGTTATCTGTAAATAAATATGCCATTTTTTAAATATATATATACACACATCTATGTATAAAAAAGATATTCAGAGTTTGTGCAAAAAAACGTCCCTGCCACCTCATTTAGTGGACCATAGATTAATATATGCTGCTCTTTTAAATGTGTTCATATTACCCCGCCCTCTTAGATCATTTTGTACATATGGTTTTATTTTTTCATTGTGCTGCTGATGATGATGAAACATTGAGAGGATGGATGTGAAAACCTGCCCTCTAGTGGTGCACAAAAACCACTCTGAGCCCCATTTCTGACACCAACAACACTTCACTCTGCTTTTTATGCACTTGCTGTCATAAAAAGGAGCATTTTAAGAGAACATGACAAGCACTTTGATACAACCGCATCAACTCAACAGACTTTTAGTAGCCAAGGACAAAACAAGAGCTCCGAAGTTGCACAAAACTTCATCTCAGAGAACAAAAGACGTCATTCATAGAACCTGTCACTTGTTGTACTGTATGTTTTGTTGGGCGATACATTAACACACTCTGGCCTTCTCCCCCCCCCCCCCCCCCCCCCTCAGACATTACGTTAACATAGGAAATAACTGAAAGACAGACTGCTTTAGCTCATAGTGTGCGTAGAGTGTATATGACCATGTTGATGAAGTGAGGTGACATTTAATGACTGTTGCTTGCTGTGACTTACATCGGTGTAACTGTTGACTCTTTGTTTCTGTCGGAGTTCTCAGGGCAACCTATTGTACGGCCCTGTCTTCTGTCTTTTAGTTATCTCTGATGGACCACTCAGAACAAAAAGTCTCACGCTTTTGATTTGTTTTTACATCTTCAATTTGCACGAACGATGAATCATTTTATTTTGTGTCCATTCTTTTTTATTTATTACTTCTTGTACTTTGTCAAAACTAAGTGGTGAGCAAGCAAATTTTCATTGTCAATAAAAGAAAAACTACTGTCAGTGAGTTTATTATAATTTGTATTCTGTACAAACAGTTGCCATAGTGTCTCTACTTGTTAATTATGAAAACCTGAGGCAGTACGGTTTCAAGTTCTTCATGGATTTGGCACATTTATCTAAAGGTTAGATGGTAAAACTTACAGTACATTAAAAGATGAGTTCAGGCTCCGCGAGGTTTCAGCAATTTTTCTAACTGACTCTCGATATCTTTGAACACTTCTGGGTCCTCGATTGTTGGAGTGATCTGTTGGTTAATTTAATGATTAGAAATTACAATAATGGTCAAATTATGATTGTAATGTGCAAAAGTCCTACAGTCCTTCATTTAGGCCTTTCAGTTGTTGCCAAAGAAACTACTATATTAAGAACTCATTTCTTAGTGTCATCCACTTCTCTCTTGAGCACCTTATCAGCAAAAACTGAGATGGTAACTACTGTATGAGGAAAAATCCCAAACGAGCCCTCAGCTCTACTTAATGAGTTCAGCACCTGCTAATGCACCATCATTACTCAAATTCGGAATGATTAGAATAAACTGCTGTCCCCTGAGCAGCTGTGAAACTCACGAAAACAAGAAAAGAAAGATGAACCATTAAAAGGTCCCCTCAGTTTTTTTCTCCTACTCTAATTCACTTTCAAAACTATTAGTGATGGAGAATAAAGCACAGAATATTTCTTTGAGGGTTGTCATACCTTGTACGGCTTGCCGTTGACCAGGTTGGCTAACGAGGAGCGAGGGATCTTTCCAGAGCGCGTCTTCGGCAATCCTCGGACAAAGAGCACTTTCTTGAAGGCGGCCACTGGTCCGATGGTGTCTCTCACCAGCTTCACCATCTCAGCTACGATCTCCTCCTTATTTTTCTGCACACCTGAAACAAACAGCACATGGAGTGATAACCTAGGATTTCAATTCAGATATGTTTTATTTTGTTGCCAGGATTGTACATTATGAAGGTAAAAAGTGAAAGAAACGTATGTGATCAAATTCAGATACTACTTGATGTATTTCTAAACGTTACATCTGTCATGCCTCACCGTTCTTGAGTACACACAGGGCCAGTGGAACGACACCCTTCAGAGGGTCCTCCAGACCCACCACAGCGCAGTCCCCCACCGCAGGGTGCTGCAGCACTGACTGAAAGACATACACATATATATTAAAATACTACAATAGAAGAGTTTGGAAAATATTTGTGTTGCCTCCTCAGTAAGCTTTCTCCTACCTCCTCCAATGCTCCAGCTGACAGCCTGTGGCCAGCTACGTTGATGACATCATCAGACCGGGACATGATGTAAAGGAAACCCTCCTCATCTACATAGCCTGCATCCATGGTGTCATAGTAACCCTGATGGTGGGACAGATATGAATAAGATAAATGTAAGATGGAAAGGTGAAAACAGTGAGAAATGACATGCATAGTAGGGTCAGAAAATGTTCAGTATGGTACAAATATCAGAAACAAATGAAATAGTATAGTTTGTCAACAATATGAGTAAAATCAAGATAGAATAGTAGGTCTAAAATATTGGAAAGCCCACAATGTCGATTTTTTTCCTTTCATAGTTTGGTATGACAATAAAAATCAGCTTAGTGAAAAATATCAGGAAAAATATACATGGCATAGTGTAATAGAAAATTAGGAAAAAACCGACAAAGAATAGTACATCAACATTACTGTTTGTTAGGTGATTCATTGTAATTCAAAATAATTCATTGTATGTCGAAATGAGGCGTAGTATAGTATGTAGATAAAAATGACATAAAATACTATGTCGAAAATATGCAAAAGAAAGTCAAAGTATAGTATGTCGAAAATATCAGAAAAAACAACAGAGTAATGTATATCGAAGAATTTGAAAAACTGTTCGGTCAGAAAAAAAGACATAATATAGTATGTCTAATTTCGGAAATATCGAAAAAATACATTATAAATGGAATATGTTGAAAATATCAGAAAAATAAAATAGTATTTAACATTTCAGAAAATCAACAAAGTATATATTTGTAGGAAATATCAGGAAAAACGATGCGTATGATTTTTTTTCTTCTTGAAAACCTCATAACATTAAAACACATTCAATTGTTATAGCGTATTAATATCATCCAGGTACACAAACAAAAACATAAAAAAAAAGGAATGTTGACATTTCTCTTCAGGATTACGTCGGTTTTGGAGCAGGTCATTAGATACAATTTCACCAACCCACAACAAATCTTAATCAATTTGAATTTATGAGGTCTTTCTATGGGGAAAAAACTCACACGACCCTTTTATAAAACATTTGACCACTAGAGGGCCCCCTTCTTCCACAACTGACCTCAACCCACTCTACTGCATTAGTATGTCAGTGTTGTAGCTAAAGGAATTGAACAGAACTTCAAACACCATTGTTCTAAATCAAATGAGACGCACATTATCCAATGAACAATAAACATCACTATTTAAGGAATGTAATTCTTGTCTTACCGGGAACTTAGTGAAGTAGAGCTCCTTGAACAGATCATGGTTCTGCCACAGGGACAATGCTGCACCGGGTGGTAAAGGTAGTCTGGAGGAAAAAGGGGTTTCAATTCCTTTTGAATGTATTGCTTGTGCCATGACATTCACACAATAACAAAGGTAGGCATGCAAGACTTATAAATTACTTGTAGCTTGACACTAAGCATCACTTACTTTATTACAATGACTATCTACTTGAATGTTTGCATAAAGAGCTTAGATTGTACCCAATAAAATAATAGATAATTGTCCAGGGATACAGATAGTCTATACTAGGCTTCCCCTTGCCTGACACACACTTATACATGGCGCACAAACACACACTCATGGTGAATTAATAGAATAATAGAATACCAATAATTACTCAGTCTTTGTTTATTGAGAGACTAGCAAAAATCCCCCTTCTTGACCTAGATGACCCCATTTCCCATGTTGGAACTCTTACATGCCTCTGCACGGAGAATATTAAATCACAGCGAAGATCTTATTTCCTGTGTCCATTTGCTGCTTAAAGAGGATTATAAAAAAGCGACCCTATCCTACAGTATGTTTAAGAAGGCAGTATGAACCAGAAGAAAAAAGAATATTTAGCATCATAAACTTATAAACTAATGTCGGAGTTTTGCTGCCTGCTTTTCATTTGATGAGTCACTGCCGAGTGCTTCCTACGCACACAAGCTAAACAAAGCAACATTATATAATTACAGAACTAATTAAAATACATTTTTACTTGACACTCAAGCTTCGAAGGCACATTGCAACAACCTCACTCTGTGTAAATATTGAATATGATTTGATGAAGCCATACAGTAACACAGCAGTTACTGTTTCCAGCTCTACCTGTGCTTATCTCTGTGTGCATTGCACATGTGAACTGCTTGGAAATCCCCTGTGTTGGCAGTGAGTCGATACCAGCGGTTACCAATAACAGGGAAATGGAGCTGGAGAGTGATAACAGATAGGGAGCAGGCTGAAGATAAGGCAGCACAAAGGGCTAAGGGCCTGCAGCTAGAGCTTTTGATCAGGTCTACTTTGCACAGGCAGCTCTTTTACATAAACAGACAAACACCTTTCATTCTTTAGCCTGGCAACAGTTTATTTGGAGTCAGATACAAGCTGCCTGACAGTGAATTATTTAGATTAATGAGTAAAAGATTGGAGTTTACATTTGATAAGGGCATGCAAAATGCTTTGATGTCACATTTCAAAAGTGTTTGCGTGTGAAAGGTAAAGCAGTGACTAAGCTGCTGAGCAAATTCACTCGGCTTACCCCACCACAATATTTCCCAGGGTTCTTGGCTTCACCTCCTGCATGTCATCATCGATCACTGTGACTAGTGGAAATGAAAAGGCATGCAATTCATATTCAGAGGAGGTGTATCACCCACTGGGGAGGCAGAAATATGAAATGATCTGCAGAGAATGACAAGCGGTTTTTCTAATTGTATCCATTTCAGTTTCGTTTATCCGTTACTTGTTATTAAGGGGAAGCAAAGCTGACTTTAAAATCATGACTAGTATGTTAAATGTAGAATGTAGATGAGATGTGGATTCTGACTCTTACCATTGTAACCTGGAACTGGTTTTCCAGCCTGACCTGCAGGTGGCGTGAGAGAGTTTCCCAGACCGATGCATGAGGAGGTGATCGCAGAGCCAGTTTCTGATGAGAGAAATGGGAAAAAGTCATGGATGAAGACTCGTATCTTTGTGGGGGACGCATACAGTTTTACTCAAAGCACAAACAAATCTGGGTCTGTGGTGTAAAGCAAAGTTTGACACAACTTAGTTTCAGGATTTTCTGCTTTCTATGCAAATGTTAAACCTTCCTGATCAAAAGAGTGCGTGTGGTCGTGGCCTGCATTGCTTCTGACAGCAGCTTTAACCTACATTATGCAGAACTATGACAGCTCCTATGGGCCCTCCTCTACTACACCACCCAACTGTGCTCCACATACAGCAGAGGCTTCTGTCAGAGCTGCTGGCCCACCCAGAGCATGATTAACCCAATCGATCCAGCTCTGTAAGCAAGATTATATCAGAAATCTCACAGCAGCAGACCAGCCCGACATCAGCATCTGCCTTCTATGACGAAATGACATTTGAAAACACTGTCTGACAAAATCAACTGTCGGTTTCTCAATGTAATAAATACAAAAACAGAGATTCAGCTGAATGCTTCCATCTGTTTGTCATGTTTTCCTTCTGTTCAGTTAAGAGTTGTTCTCAGTTTCTCACAACAGGTGACAGACATCAGAAAATAACCTTCAACAGAATGATTTCCATAATATCTCTCCAATACATTTGCATGCTATTGTACATCTGACTGTTTACTTATGTGGTTCCAATCTCTAAAGGCACAAAGGGAAATATTCATGCTTAAGACAGGACTGGGAGCTTCATTAGTTGCTTAATTAAAACATTGAATCAGACATGTGACATTTCACAAACCAGCTGTATGGCTTTTTGACACTAACACAGTTAACAAACAAACTGCAGCTAAATTACCTCATGTGCTGCCATTTCTATCTTCATTAAAATGCAAATGTATGCACAAGCTGATCCAGAAGGTAATCAGATCATCCTCTCTATATGATGTTTCTGTCATGTATAGCTCTTGAGTTATTGTGGGAACGGGTGTCTTGGCATTTTATCCTGTTAATATGCAAATTAATGCAGCACCGTGCTCCATACCTGCATCAGATCAGCTACTGCACAGAGGGGAAGGAGGGGGATATACATTTTCAATCACGTATTGTTCTAAAGTATACAGTCAGTTACTGACAGCAGAAGTGACTTGCTGTCGGAGAGGGCAAAGGCCAATGGCAAAACATTCAAGCTAGCTTGGTTGATACAATGGCGATGTGAAAACAAATATTTGAGACTCCTTATTAAACCATGAGGGAGAGATAAAGCAACAGAGGACTTCTGCAGGGTTACACACCTGTCAGCTCCAAACAGAAAGACCCAGCTGCAGTATGAAACTAGACTGTGTAATTACTTCGAAAACAAGACAACATTTTATCTCTAGAGTTAAAGGGTCTCTGTGCAGTTTCTTGGAAAACAAAGTTTCTATTTACATTCAGTGTTGCTCAACTAAATGTCTGTATCCTTGAGGTAAAACCAACATGCATTTCCTATCATCATACAACTATACTGAAGTGCATTTATTACATCCATCTCGTTTTTGTACCTATCAATCAATGGAATAGTGCAACACATTGGCAGGACTGTCTATCGCCTCACCTGCATGCCCTACTTATGCAAATGCACCACAACAAAATATTTGTACTACTGGTTAAAAACGACATCTGGATAACTTTAAGTTGCAACATACAGAGATTGTCAGATTTAAGGATATATTGGACAGGAAGCTTTCTGGGGGAAAGAAAGATCAGGATGTTCAGATTATGAAGTAGCTCTAAGGTAAGATTGTTAGGATCTATAAGACATCAGGTCAACTTGTACTTAGACAAAATCATCTCCAGCATCTTGTTAAAGTACCAGTTCTATCAATTCAAAAATACTGCCTATACTACTAATGAAACAAGTGCTTTAACTTCCATCTTCAGCACAGCAGGCTTCAAAGACACTAGTTCAGGGGCAGGAGGTTGGTGTTGCTTAAGGAGGGGATTATGTTATCAAATGAAGAGAAGGCGGAGAGTTAGAGTTTAACACATTGCCCAACCACAGTGGCCTCTGAACTGGCAACCACAATACGCCTCATTCATCAGAGGCCAGTTAGCCACTCCCTGCCGGGTTCAAAGCCCATCACTGTCAGCACAGACGGCGTTCAGCACCAATGATAATTAAATAAATGAAAGGGCATTATGTCCCGCCCACCTGGTCCGAGAGTGGAGTCATAATAGAGTAATAACAGACTCCCCTGTTGACCAATGATGTTCTTTGCTTTCCCCTCAGGATCATACAGCTCTTTGCGCTGCATCATTTATGGCTATCAGATCATCTGAAAGCAACTAGGGCTAAGGTGAGATACGATCAATTCAAGGTGTGGGATTTCCAGTTCAGTGTTGAAACAAAAAAGAAAAGTGGTGGCATTTAGAAAGTAATTTGTACAAAAGTGAGTAATTAGTAGCCAATCAAACTGCATCATAATAGACCTAGATGGCATCATTTGTTTCCTCAACAAGCCAATATTGTCAAACCAATATATTCGTCTGACCCTGGAGGACACCATAAATGTGCTTTAGAAGCTCTGCTGAATTGCTGGTCGTTAAGGGCTCGACAAAACCAGTGAACCGTGTTTAGCAAGAGTGGAGTGTTTAGACCTGACCGTTTACATCTGGAGGCAGGGCTCTCTGGCTGTGGTTCTGAGCCTGGAACCAAAATTCAATATATAAAAAAGTCAATATAATTAGATCTAGACATTTTACAAGGCAGACTGTACAGTAAAGGGAAATAGCTGTGCAGCTTTCAGGCATGAATTAAACCATTATAAAGCTAATTGTTCTCAATGAGAATGAGTTCACTTCATAAAACCTTTTCTCCTACCATTTCAATGAAAGATGGTAAGCTGACAAGAGCAGAACTCAGTTTCTAAAGGCTGACTCAGACGTTTGCCAATAACTCCTGAGTTTCCTTCCTCAGACCACAAAATGAAAGCATAATAGATCATAACACAGCATTTTTTGTCCATTTACATTCCTACATCCCTAGTTCAGAGAGATTATTAAACATTTACCTACGTTGCACATTCTCTGCACCGTGATCCATCCAGTACTCAACAGAAAATCTCAACTAACGGGGGTTCTCTTTCCAAAACGGACTATTTAAAAATGTCAAAATGTTCACGTCTTCCAGGTAAAACAGTCAAATATTTTCCATTCTGCTTACATTGTGCAGAGGAGATTAAATATACTGGGAGGAAAAGGTAAGACAGCACAGGCAGAGACAGGTGAGTGAAAGCTACAGGGGCGTGAGAAGGAGTGAAACGTCGTATGGAGTCGCTCACTGATTGACTGGTGGGGTGAGTCTTTGGCACACACATACAGAAAACACTTTTGTACCAGTCTTTCTATACTCCCATATTCCTCAATTCCCACCTCTGTCTTGTTCTTTTCTCTTGCTCCTTCTTGCTCCTTCTTGCTCCGTCTTTGCCTCTCTACACAAACAAATCAATCTTCCTCTGAGGTGTTGGAGATGAGCTCGGCCAGAGAGAGGCATTTTGAGTGTGATGAATGGATTGCGGGAGGGGGAGGGTTGTTGTAAAAGACGTAGGAAGAGTGGGATGGGAAACACAGTGGCGCCTCTTCAGCAGGGAAGGTGCTATCGAACAGCCGTCCTCATTACTAGTAGCTTGGGGGGGGGGAAACTGCTGTTCAGGAAAAAAAACAAAGATGGCTCTCTGATCCTGCACTCTATTCTCTGCAACTCCTCAAGCACTTCACGTCTTGGTGAGAAGCAGATGAAATAACTGACTTCGCCTCGCACGCTGTCTGCAGGGCCTGCACAGAGACACATTCAAAGGGAAAAAGGGAATCATTGATATTTACTTGGCAAGATCCGATTCCTATTTTTCTAAAAGACTCACCCGCTGCTTCTACAGTATGTGTCTAAGAACAATAATGGATCGCATACAAACATGTCTTTTTTATAAGGGAAATGTCCATTATACAGTGTGTAGCTGTAATTCCATACAGTGCAGGAGGGACTCTAAGGTATACAGATGTGGTTATTATATTGTATCATCTCCCACTCCTGCCGCATCAAGAGGGAGAGACCCTGCAGGGTTTGGGAGAAGAGCTGGTCTGTGCGATTTCTCTGAGGAGAATGTGAATAAATTACAATATCATTTATTTGAATATATTGCTCCCCTTGTGGCAAGTTATTTGAAAGAAATGAAGTCCCTAACAGGGTCTCAAGTCGCCAAGGAGAGAAGAGAGAAACACCTATACAAGCTATTTATAGGTAACATTAGCTAAAGTTAAAATAATAAAGATTGTATCTGAGTTATGAATGTGATACTCCTTTTACAGACTTTCTATAAACTAGCACCAGTGTTTATTTCCTTTCAATTGTTCCGAATCTGGAAAGTGGCATTGCTACAGCTCGGTATGCTATTAATCTATACACATATATCAATGCAGCAAAAACACAGTATCATGTCATAAAACATAAAACAATAAGGACAATAAATCCTATTTAGATGATAATGCAGTTCAGTTATCTTTGACTCACATGTTTTGCATTAACTCTGCTAAAGAGCCAGATATTGCCCTCAGAAGTTAATGGGGAACATAACAGAGCTAAAAGGTGAGTTAACATCGGTTTTATTTTTTGCAAAGCTGATCGCAAGGGTTTGAATTGCATTTGTTTTTATTGTTAACCTTGGAAAATGGCACAATTTCAGTAAAATGAAAAGCAGGATCTCTGTTGTTTTTTGTTTGTTTCTCTGTTGCTAGAATAATGAGAAGCTCCTACTATAGCAGACATTACACACACACTGCACATGTCACTTAATGTAAACAAAGACCTTGATAGAAATAGCCACGGGGTGCTGCACATCATACCTATGCACAGCAGTGCTTGTGGTTGTCCTGGTGATATGTGGTTGCTGGGGTAACTTGGGAGTAGATGGCTGACCCAAGGTCATTTTAAAAGAAGTTGTGGCGTAGGAGGATGAGAGGATGAGAACAAACGGAGAGATATTGATTTTTTCTTTTTTTACATTGTTTTTTTATAACACGTTTCAATTCTGCTCGCTTCAGGACAGAACAAAAATCAATTAATCTCGTAAGAAATGGTACTGAAAGGGGCAACATATACTTGTATGCATTGTATGCATAGTAAACTGCAACATAAAACGTGTCCACATTAAAGGCTTATTGAACATGTTGGTGTTTCATTTCAATGCCATTTCTTTTTTGAGGCCAAGAGTGAGATCTCACTACCAACCTGTGGGATTAGTTCTGCTAGCACTCTGTGTTAAACAATACATCTCAAACAGCTCAGACTAAGACCATCACTGGCAGTCAGCTAAGAAGCCAAAAACAAGAAGAAAGCAAAGGATAGCGAAACTTTCCCAATTGGGGTGATTGTTAAAATGAAGAAAATATATCAAGTGATAAAAGGTAAGAGAGAACAGGGGAAGTAAAAATGAGTGTGTAGATTGCAGCAGGTTAATGGTTAAAGGTTAAAGACAATAGAACAAGATGAGTAATCATGTATATCATGTGCACAAACACGCACACACATGCTCTTGGATTATCACCTCAGACTCTTCAAGGGACTTTCATTCCATCAGCTAAAGACATTGCCTCCCTTATCACTCTTCAGACAGCTCGCCTCATTGGCTCAGAGCTAAGTTTTTGCATACAAATTCACTACTTAACTTGCTAATGAAAGACCCCGGCTTGTGCCTTAGAAGCCTCAGCAGACAAATAATATAATGGCTTGAAGTGAATGCAAGACGAACTCCCAGGTTAGGGCGCGAAGACAGCGGCCCCCCAGCAAACAACGAGGGAACGTAAACGTGGCACCTCAGCTCTCCAAAATGTAATTACAGGAGCTGTGACATCTGGGCTTCTGTCTCACTGCAGCTTTCTGCTGCTCCGTGTTGAAGAATATGAGACACAAAGACAAAGCTCCAATGCATCTCCCAGAGGTGGGCAACAGAGATTGAGAATGACATGACTCAGGAACAATTCTACTACAAATACATCTATTCTCATTCGTTTTGTAAAAGGATAACTGAAATGGGAGATCATACAAATAACGTGAAGCATTCTTCTTCTTTTTTTGTTTCATATAGGTAAGACAGCAATTATGCAGTATGATGAAATGCCTATTTGAAATGAAAGGGTGTCCACATGTTTCCCCTTAAATGGTATTTTAGTTGCAAATACACTGTGTGTGCGTGCGTGCGTGCGTGCGTGCGTGCGTGCGTGCGTGCGTGCGTGCGTGCGTGCAGTGAATACGAAGTCAGCAGTAATGTAGTCGTACAGCGTGTATAGTTTACGTGTTAGGCTACAACTGCAAAAAACCACCTGCTGATAAGACTGAAAACACTGCGGTTAGCCCGAGATCTGGCAGCATCACAGCTTAAGCTTAAGTTGGGTTAACTTTTGAGGTGAACAGCTATTTTCATGTAAAATTCTGCTCCTCAGCAAACTCAGCTTGTTTGCAGGTATAGAATACTTTTTTTTTAACTTCTCAATGCAAAATATGTTGGTATTTTCAATGGAAAGCTTAACCCTCGTTACAACTATGTGTTGATAAGCTGACAACTGAGAAGCTAATTGAAGAGAAAATTCAGATTTAAATCATCTTTGCAGGGGTGAAAGTCCTGTTGAGCTTGTTGGTTTCAGGTTAAGATCATTAACCGCTGCTTCAGATTAAGTGCATGATAGGCCCTTAAAAGACTCTATTTGTGTGTGACAGGCTATAAAACTGCATTCAAGACTCTCTGAGCTCAGACTTTTCCAGGAGTAGGATGATGTGAGGTCAACAATTCTGCACCAGCGCCGTTTTTGACAAAGGCCAGGGGAGGATTGTCAATTCTACAATTTATTTGACAAGACAGGTGCTTTAAAGCAGGTCACGTTCGCTTTTTATGGTAATCCCTTTCTGTTTACATCTGCTGTCAGTCCTAGAGAGTCAGAGACACAAACAAAAACAGAGAGAACCTAGAAGACTACTTTAGGTCCATCCGCCACCAATCACTGGTGAGGGAGCCAAACCCTGCCAACTGGAAACACACATTTGTTGCCAAGCAACACCAGTGACATCAGCAACCTTCATCATCACCCCCCTGCCAATGGCATTTGGCTCTTAAAATAGCCCACAGATTATTATCAGGCTTCAAAATGGCAGACATTTTCTCATATGCACATAAGGGATGGGGAGTTGGCTTGGTTCCAGGTGACTTCAGGGTGACAGACTGTGCATGCATGTCAGACTTGGGTGGGAGGGGGTAAGCAGATGTTAATTTATGTGTGCAAGTCTTTCAAAGAAGCATATAAAAACAGAGAGATGATGAAGCTAAAAGGGAGAGATTGAGGAGAAAGCAGTATATTGGCTAATGGGACAGGATGAATCGGCATATCAGGTGACAGGGGAAGGCTGAGAAATGATTGAGTCTGCTGCACATGGGAATAACGAGCACACCAATCAATTCCACTCCGTATCAGAAAAAGAATCTCGCCTGCACCAGCCAAGCGTTACAGAGTGAAATACTAACCAACGAGCTAAATTAGTCAAATTACACAAATTATCGGTGAGCTTGTTCGGACAATTAAACATTTCCCGCATAGAATGTGTAAAATTGGCGTTGCATGCAATTGCTAACAGGAAATGTATTGTTTCACCAATTGAATACCAGTTGGTGGAACAAAATATTCTATGGGCTCTGCAGAAAGTGAAATCCAAGCCTGCTTAATGCTTATAATAAACAGTGGTGCAGTCATTAATAGTCTTAGCAGGCAAGCCTGAAAGTAAGCATCATAAAGGGCTCCATTGACCAAAAGCTAATGGGATTTTTCCATTGGATTTAAATCATGGCAGAAAAAAAGATCTGTGGCAAACACACATTCATGGTACCTTCAGCTAGTGTCCACATATTAACACCACTTTTATAATCGTGAAGCGTAAATGCAATTTTATGAAGTAAACATAGGCAAACGTAGGCATGACTTCATAGGCGGACTCAGGTTCGGCGTGATGGCGTTTATTAATCCCATATGGTCACTTGTTAGCAACTGCCTGTTTTTAACTTGGAATCAACTCTCCCAAAATTGACTTCAGTACAAGGGAGTCCTAAAGTGCTATAATGCTAACTCATTCCTCATTGTTAGGACTCTAATGTTTTCAATCTAAGGGACCCAAGACACCTTTCCACCAATGACCTCCCCTCTGCTGTTGGTCATGCTGCCTGTTGTTCGGACAACATCACAGCAAACCGCCATGTGTCAGCTGACTGTCTTTTTTTTCTTCCCACCGGAGCCCCGTGCAGATCTAAGGAGAGCTCTGGAGTGAGCGAGTGCCTCTGGCTCTTTGTGTGATGCGACTGTTGATACACAGTTGGCTGCAAGGTAAGGAGAGTCTCCAGGGGATGGATGCGAAAATTATGTGAAACCAACCCTATTTTTAATCTTTTCAGCAGTATGCGCCTGGCATAGCTGATGAACTGTTTCCAGTGAGGGGGAATGATGTCAAAGATAATGAATTAGATTATGCATCTTTTAACAGGAGCTGGAAAACACACACTCTGTTTGATAAATACAAATGTATAGTGATGATACAGCAGCGTTACAATGAGGAGCCTATGAATACACTTCAAAGATTTTTCAGAGAGACAGGCGTGTGGAGAAGTGGTTCAATAGGGTTTTAATCAAAATCAAATCAGGTTTTATTTATATAGCACATTTTAAAACGATTTTTGGTCGAGCCAAAGTGCTGTACATGCAAAAATCCCATTACAAATATATTTTTTTATTCTGGAACCTTCCAACTAAAGTGAAATGAATTGCTTGTTTTCCAGACATAACACAGACACCAATATCCAGTCTACAGATGTTTATAGTCAGGGATTTACTGAGATATCAATGAATCCAGGTATGTTTCAAAGCTGCTACCTGAACCCTAGAGGAACTCATATTATTCTTCTAAAATGTTGGATTTCTTCACAAACTCTTCCTATCATCGCTCACAGTGCCTCTTCTCTCATGATCGAATAGGACTGCAGCATTTTACATTCAAGGATTACAAGCATGCAGCAGGAAAGATATATGAGCAACTGCTCCGGTGATTTATTTTGGTCAACTCCATTTTGCAGGTGAGGTACAAATGCAAGGACAGAACTATTAATATTTATAGAAGAGATTTGTGAAAGAAGAAATTAAGAGACTATCACAAGTTTGAGAAATGCATGAGTCTGAGCTGGAACCCAGAAGACGGAAACAATCTTTGCGTTTCAGGTGTTTTGAGTATAATGAGTTTCTCAAGGAGGAGTAAATGAGCCTTGAAAGTTAAACTGCTTGCCATTGAAGACGATGCTTCTCTTCTGCTGGTGGGGAAGATGAAGAGAGTTGTCAAAGGACAGACATTGTTAAAAGTTGCTTGATTGATGCCCCGTCTGCAACGAGAGGGTCGGACAGTGCATCGTGACACCCCCAACAGGGTGACTCATGAACTCAGTACAGGCAGAGGGAAATTGTAAACACACCAGTCTAGATGTACTGCTTTGAAACGGCAGATGGGCTTACAAAAATGTAATTCATGTATTTATTAAAAACAATTCTCCTGAAGAAACAATAATGGATTTGTCCTGATAAAAAGCAATTGCATTTGCTGTGTTAAAATACTTTATCAATGAACAGTATGTTCCATATTTGTACAACAAGTTCTGGGTAAACATAAACTATTTATAATCGGGCTCTGGGAATACTTCTCTACGTCTGAAGTCACTTCAAGGAAATTGTTGTTGAAAGATAAAATAACAACCAACCAACTGTGACTGCTGCAACAAAGTGGAAGTGGAAACATTCTTGATGGTGAACCCAGATGAGCTCAGAGAGCAAACACACTTTGAAAAGTGGCTCTGTTCCTGCAGTTACATAAAGAAATGACAGAATTATAATGTTTAATGTATATGTATGCCATGGTGGAGTCTCTTTCACCAGCGCGTTTGAAGTCAAACTGCCTCAGACACAAAGAGAAAGCAAAAGAGACGACCCACTCAGCCGTGAACATTTGGATTGCAGCGCTGGCCACTAGCTGACGGTTATTGAGTTTAGAAAGGGGTGAAGAATCCAACGGGATGTACACATCCAGACAGAAACCAAGAGGGAGCCAGAGGTTTTCTCCAAACTCAATAAATCACCTGACTGGGATACCCACAATGTGTGACAGGTGTTTGGGTGGTGTGAGGCAGAGAAAAACGAAGTGAGATTCAAACTTGTCTGCGGAACAAACATCCATTTGTTAAAACAAAATGAAAGGTTATCTCAAAAGGAGTGAGGTTCAGAGAAAAAGAAGGAAATCAAAAGCTCTGTTCAAAACATCCCTGTGAAAGTCTAGTAAAGGTCTAATGCCCCTTTCACACCAACGCAACTCCGGTTCAAGCTCCGTGCTAGAGCTTTTCTGGTTCAGAACCGGTTCTTCGGTTTAGCGCCGGCTCTTTTCACACCGCTCAGAGCCCGACTGGTGCTGCCGCTGCTGCGTCATGACGTCGCTGAGTTTCTCCCCAACGCCGGAGCTCACCTCACAACAACAACGGGCCGGGGACTGCGTCGGGTCGACGATCGTGTTGCTTTTAATCATACGAAGCCAGATTAAATTAAATAACGACTTCTCCAACCTTATACTTTTCTCCAGAGTGCCGTGGTTCATTGTTTATTAATGTGTTTCAGCGGCATTTACCGACCGCTGCTGGCTGCTCTTCAACGGGAGTGTATTCTCCCGTTAGCTCCGGGTTAGCTCACACGGCTCTAAAGTATTCACTGTCTGACTGTCACACAAGCAGCTGATACATATCCCCAGTTCCCCTTAAGTGAATGTGTGTCAGTCTGAATTGACGCTGTTTGGTGTCAGTCTGAATTGACGCTGTTTGGCATCACAACGCTGTTATGAAAGTTTCTCTGGTATAACATGGGTGATGTTAGCATAGCAACCGAAGCTAAACTGACTACTTGCTAAGCAGTTTTCTACAGGCACTTTTTACCGGGGTATTTTTCATTATGATTCTACTTGTGATAGTCGGACATGACAACCTGTGCAGCCCATGTATTGATTCCATCCGATAGCTGCTATAATAACAAACAACACGTCTGCCTGCTCTCCACAATGATCAATAACAGCGAACGGATGGTCAAAGTAAGGTACAAATAAACAGAATCACACGAAGCCTGGTTAGTGTTGCCTGACTTTATAAAGCGTGTTTTTTTTAACAAGTGTGTGGTTGCGTTCTCGTCACTTTGCTCAGCACTACTGCTTGTTACAACTTTTATTTGCCGTACTCGCCTTAACTGTTATCTCAGGTTAATCTCGCCCCCCTCCGACGTACGCGTGACGTATGCGGTTCTTGCTTCTAGACGGACAACTTTTTGGTGCTCGAAACGAACCGGATTCCGGAGCTATGACGCTGCTCCGCTGCGGTGTGAACAGGAAAACCCGGTGCTTTTCAAGCACCAGCACCGAACCGGCCCTGAAACACCGTTGGTGTGAAAGGGGTATAAGAGGGAAATACAGGAAGAGAGTATGGTAATGTGTTTTACATAACAAAGTTAACATCTAAATCACACAGCACCAAAAGGCTTGCAAATGTCATAATTCTGTGTTTGTCTGTGTGCATCGGTGCCTGTTCTAATCCCTCCAACTCCCACACTGCCAACAGAAGCAGGAAATGCTCATCCACAAGCCTTAATAAAGATCTCGGTATGGATATTTAAACTGAGCATAAAAACACCGCAGAGAGGGAATTCTCTGCCATTATTGCACTTCAGCAAATTGATTTTCACTTTATGAGGCCTATACTAGACACAAACCCACATTTTAAAAAGCGGTGTCTGAATTTTAGTGCTGGATGGTCACCACTCAGGAATGTGTGGTCCATCAGTAAACCAGCAAGATCATTGCTCCCCAAAATGAGACGGAAAGTATTGGTGCATTTGGCCCGTCTTCTGTCTCATAAAAGCAAGTTTAAGTTACCCTCAAACTGCAGCCAACAAGGTCAATCTTTGTGATAAGACTAAACTCCTTTCATGATCTCCGAATCGCCAGCAAGAGTTGTAATGTTCAACATCCAGATGACTTAATAAGGTGAAACATTGGAGTCTAGACTAGATCTTGAAGGTTGTTTTCTTTGTACCTGATGATATAGATTGTATTTAAGAGTTATTTAAGGACATTTAGGGGTAAATACCTTTAGGTTTGTGTGTGTAAAGGGCTCATAATTGGCCAAAAAAAGGATGATACTTTTTTTAAGGAATTGGACAGGCTTAGCTGAAATGGTTCTGCCTTGTCTGCCCTCTGTAATCCGTTCGGCCTTGAAATGTGACTCGAGAGGATGCCGCTTTGAATTGAAATGCAGCATATATAGATAAGTCAACAGTAGAGTTATTTAAACCCAAGAGGCAGAATTGATACAATTTCATTCCTGCGATATAACAATATTGAGCTCTTCACACTCGCATTAAGCCGGACAGACCAATCAGAGAAGTAGACCAATCAGAGAAGTGGGCTAATCTGCTCTGAGATCAGAGTGTGCTGCCTGAACAAACTCAAGGTCGATGGCATTCCAACGGTCCAGAAACAGTATTGATCCCATATTTAACACAGAGATGTCGTCTTGTCCGGCATCGATCCTCCGGTCTCGCAGGCAGGATATATTACTAAACAAAGAGTCATACAATTGTGCTCTTTCACTGTCGCGTGCACATTTATCATAGTATCATAGTGCTTGGGGAGGACGGCAATCAAACATACAGTAGGTGGTGAGGAGGGGAGGACAACATTAGCATGATGGCATGCTGCCCGGATTCATGCCTCACATCCAAAACAGGGCCTTAACTATTCAAGAATCATTAAGAACAGAGGCCTAAGAACAATGCAGGGGAAGATTGCATATTTTATTGTCCAGACCTACAACCGTGTGTTATAGAAGAAGGTGAATTGTAAGGTTAAAAGATTGCAAACTTTCCAAGAAACTGCAAACTCACTCTTCCTTGAGTAATGTAAGACCACTGGACTGTAATTAAATGGGCATGAACATGCTTTTAAAATAATGATTATGACTTCTCTGTGAGCGTGACATTCATCTAAAATGCATTGGTGCAATGTGGCAGCTGATATATTGGTTACACTATCATTTTGAAAGACCTATTGTACCAAAGATGAACTTTTCAGAGTTTTGTTTAAAGCTCCCATGTCATGCTTTTCCGGTTATTACCCGTCCCCTTGTGTGTTATGAAGGTTTTTATGCATGTAAACGGTGTGCAGAGTCAAAACCCTCAAAGTACACCCTGTAGCGAGTAAAACTCTAACACAGAAAATACCTCCACAAAACGCCTCGTTGGAGATACGTCACTGCCCATTTGAGTCTTCCATTTCGTTCCGGGTACGGCATGATGTCAAGCGGTACCCGGAACGAAATGGACCAATCCCGAAGAGCCGTTACATTACGTCCGCGGAGCCGTTACGTTAAGCCCCCGCTGATTGGTCCAAATTGACCGATCCACGGACTTCCTCACACACACATCTGTGTGCAGGGAGCAGGCAGCTCAGCTGATTTCTCCTCCCTGGCTGCAGGCTGATAACAGACAGTTGGGATCGCGGCAAAATTCTCTCTGCAGACCCATTCTCACAGCGTTTATCAACCTTTGTCTTACTCAATATCAAGCCACACTTATTGTTTTTACTTCGGATGTGAGTTTGTGTGTGCTCAGGATGAATTTGGCTGTGTTTCGCTATGTATCCTAAACAAGGAAGCAACACCTCCACGGAGCTCAGCGCGATTCACAACGTCCCGACCAATCAGAGCACACTGTGCTCACAGGGAGGGTGGGGGCTGGAGCTTTTGGAGCTACAACGAGCCGTTAAAGGCAGAGAGTGAAATTCAGTGAATACACGTAGTTTACAGAGATGCTGTATGAGAAACCAATGTGAGTTTGGAAAAATGCACTGTATAAATCTATTTTAGTAGACCTCAACAATGGAATTATGATGCGCATCGAGTGTAAAATACCATCGACAAGCTGATGCTGACAGCCCCGCTCCTGCCGCCCGCTTGTGCCCACTTCCACGCTCACTGGCAGGCCCGGACTGGCCATCGGGAGGACCGGGAGGGAGTGTGTATGTGTGGCGCGACTCGCGCGAGCGAGGCACACCTTACGTGTTGTTGTTGTTAGCATCTGGTGCTAGCTAGCTGCGCTAACGGATATAAGGAGCTGTTTCAATGACATTTCGCCGACAACTGCGCCGAGCACTTGACTTTATGCAGGTAGCCTGACAGTGGGACATTGTACGAAAAGTCAGCACACTCAGCACGGATAGTACGCGCAACATGATTGCAGCGTCCAGGCAGCTCCCATTCGAGCATATATGCCTTGAGCTGCACATAGCTCCAACGATCCATCACAGTGTCCACACACACACACACACACACACACACACACACACACACACACACACACACACACACACACACACACACACACACACACACACACACACACACACACACACACACACACACACACACACACACACACACACACACACACACACACACACACACACACACACACACACACACACACACACACACACACACACACACACACACACACACACACAGTATTATTGTATGAGAGAGGTTCCAGGTTGAATTGAGGCGAATATTTGTAATGTTCAGAGGTTGTTGTGTTTAATATTCATGAGAATATTTGTCATTGTTCAAATGATAATAAACAAACATATAAAGCATATTTGTCCACTCATATGTTGATAAGAGTATTAAAAACTTGAAAGATATCCCTCTAAGGTACATTTAGAACAGATAAAAAATGTGCGATTAATTTGCGATTAATCGCGATTAACTATGGACAATCATGCGATTAATCGCGATTAAATATTTTAATCGACTGACAGCCCTACAATAAATACAATTTATAGTCTTCTCACTCTGATAAGCTTAAGAGGAAGACGAGTCTAACAGATCAAGTTAAATTAAAACATCATATACAGTTCTCGCTGTGAAAGTACTTGAGGTCCTTTAAATGCTTTCTCAGTGTCTATATCATAAGAACGTAATCCCTAAAGTTTGGAGGGTAAAGTGCTTCTCAATGTACTACACTGACTAAATTAATTGCACAAGGCAGCTTTACACATAGCATATGGTGAAGGATACATGCTTGAACAAATGTAACCTTTACCTCCAGAAATCCTTTGACATTAAATCTATAAAGCGCAGTCTGCATACTTTGGAGGCATGTACTTCCTATTTAACGGGAAGGAGAGATTATTGAATAAAGTAAGACAGGTGCGCTTTATATATCCAAATCTTTCATAGTGCAGCTCTAAACACATGACATCAACTAGGTCACATCTGGTCCGTCTCTCTGATTGTCTGAAAGTATGAAAGAAACCTTCCTACCAGTCTGCCACCAGTGATCCAGGACAGGAACCCCAAAGCTCCTCTTTGCCCATTCCAGCGTCTCCACATCACAACGCTCTCCAGCCAGAAATAACGACCGCAGCCTGCAAGGACACAGAGCACATCTGTCAATCACCTTGAGGGAACATGACATATGTACACTCTCAGAGGAAATGGTAAGAAAAAAAGATATTCAGTTGCAGGCTAGTTTTGGGAGTTTTAGACCAAGTGTCATTATTCAGAAAACTTTAGAGTAAAAAAGTTCAACAGACAAAAATGGGATGCATAAACTTTTTTGCAAATTATTTTTTTTGACTGAAAATCGGAATTTGTGTTTAAAGGGCTGACAACAAATCCTGGCCATTATCATACGATCAGATCTGTTTCGTAACCTAAAATGGACCTCTTCACTTGATTCTCTTGAATGCAACTTGGAGCTTATGCAATATCTATTAATGTAAATGGTTTTTTTAACACAACTAGTTTGCCTTTAAGGCAGCAACCACCACTTCCTTGTTCCTATGATTCTCACCACCTTTCATGACTAAAAGATGTTTGCGTTCTGTCTGTGACCGGATCCTCCATAAGCTCGGCCATTCGACTTTTGCTTTGAATGTCAGAAAACACAACATTGAAACTTTTTTTTACCGATGAAACATTCCTGCATTTCAACGTATTTAAAGTGGGATGTTCATCTCCGAGGAAACAATCTTGTTGGGAATAAGCTGCCCTTTCTCCCTACAAAGATGTTGCCCTCTGTATGACATCTCAGTCAGTATTGATGTGACCCTGAATCATGGAGTAGCAGGAATCCACAAGTTCTTGCAATGACATCTAAATCTATCCCAATTATCCCTCCATCACTGCTCCCTTCTAGTTCCTCCTAGTTTGGATTTGTACTTTTCCCTGGCTTCATGAAACATTCTCCCTACCCTACAAGTGACCCAACACACTGCAGTTTCTACCTTAACCCTCCACTGCATTCCATATCATTCTTCTCTGCTAACCCTCCTCCTACGGCTCATATCTTATTCCCAACACCGCTCGTCGCTCCCTACAAAGCTCTGAAGAGATCTGTAACCTTGTCTCAGTGGAGCCATATGCCAGTACCAACGCTTCATTTTCACACAAATGACTGCCGGTCATCGCTCTCAACTATACGCAGGGCTAAAATGGCTTTCCAACTCCAATCAAAATTGAAGTCACATTCTATAAACTTCTAGAACAGGAAAAATATATTTTCATCATGTCACTCTCTCCCAGCTGAATCATACATGTTCTCCTCCTACTGGCTCTGTGCATTATATTCTGTGCTGTATATTGTTTATGAAGACTGTTTTCTCTGTGATTGCAGAACAATCAGAGAAATGTCGTTAGTAAGCTAATTAAATCATATAAATTCCGCCTACCATCCAGATGTTGAAAGATGCCTGGGGGCCTTCTATCAGTTTTATTGCAAATAACACTATTCCCATGATTAATGGGGGAATCTTCTCCACTTTGTTTGATAAGTTCTAAAGGGTTCTGAATGTTAAAACATATTGTCATTTCATAAAGATAAAAGAGGACAAAGCAAGTAACTATGGGCTTTAAATGTACGTTTTTGTCTTACGCAGGTCTCCCTTGAAAAAGAGATCAATGATCTCAATGGGATACAACCTGGATAAATAAAGGTTTGAAATGAAATGAAATGAAACAATGTGCCAATTTAGAAACAGTAGAAACCCATATTTGAGCTTATTGAAGGTATCATGATGTATCAGACATTTTAATTGTATAGTCATATAATTTAAGATTTTAAAGAAGAGATAACTGACACCCACACTCATCACATTATCTGAATGAATAGCTATGGCTGTTTTTATTCGATGAATTATGTTAGCTTTTATTTCTTTCATAGGGGTTTTATATGACCCTGTGCAGTGGAAACACAGGGGCTTTGACCTTGTATTTGTGTTGATTACCAACTTTAATGTTGAGAGGTTCATAAAAACAGCTTAAAGGATAGAGATTTAGGTTTATGCCTAGACTGTATCTATTATGAAAGAATTCCATTACAGACCATAATGAGCTGTCAGACAGATAATGCCCTGCAGGAACTGAGCTACAGAACATGGGAAAGATGATTGATTGATTGATGCACTGCCCTGGCAGCGACCCTATGTTCCAGCTGAGCCCACTGCCATGCTTTAGTTATCCAAGCACAATTCAGATTCTGTATGTTTTTCATGTTTTCTAAAGAGTTCAATGGAAGTACAAGTTTGAAAGATTCACAGAGACTCGGGCCGTTTCTCAATGTCGATTATACCTGCTGCAGAGCCACTATTTCAAGTATACTACGTCATCGAGTGGCGCCGAATGCTGGGCATTTAACATGCATTTAACCAGTCCTTCGGCGCCACTCGATGACGTGGTATACTTGAAATAGTGGCTCTGCAGCAGGTTTACTCGACATTGAGAAACGGCCACTGTGACCTCAGAGATGGTGTTGGGAGGGCGATCGTTTGGCTGCTGACCAAGTTCATGGAGTGTGAGTCAGTAATAGCCAGTGTAAACATCAGTGTTTACAAAGATCTTCAGAAAAACTTTCGTTCCAGTCTTTTTTTTTAAAGGAAAAAAAAAGAGGGTTAATACGCAAATCATTAATGATGTTGATGTTTCATCACATAAAGCTACAAACATATTTTTTATGCCTCAACAGCTTGTTAGTTGTTTGCAATTTTGTTGAAAAAATACCTTCCCCCATCTTAGATATGGATTTCACTGCCTAACATACTGTGTCCACTGATTAAATGTAGGGACATAATTACCAATTTAAGCACCATCTGTTTCAAAATAAACTTCCTCACATGCATACAGTTTGAGGGTGAATACACACTTCATTTGTCCACATTTAAACCAAGAAATGCACCACCTGTTAAGTTTATCCAGGCAGTTACTCCAAGTAACTGGTGAAGTAAAGTACAATGATAGAAAATGTACTAAAGATGTATTGATGCAGTGCTGTAAAAAGAATAGATGCTAAAAGCAAATATGATTTTTCTTTCATGATAACAGAGGCTACAACATGTTAACCATTAATAACTATTCTATGATAGTTTGTAAAGATAAGACCACCACAATCCCTACAATATAACCTTGGAGTAGGCTAATAAAGAAGAAAAACACATATTCTTAGTGGCAAAGGTTATCCACGTGATAACCTTTTGTCACATGTTTTAGGTCTACAAATTGCTAATATGCTTGAAGCTGATTATGTGAGCTTAGTGTGGCAAAGGTGAAGTTGGAATAAAGGAGAGATGTTCATTTAGGGAAGGAGTATATAGAGTTTATTCTAGTCTCAGTGGCTTAAAAAGAATGCAGGTATAGTTTCCCTTCAAATGTAATTTATATTTCTCTAAAGTAAGAGTTAGTTTGTCTGTTCCACCGTTCCATTCATGCTATATGGGGAAAGCTACTTTAAGCTTTATTATTGAGCTGTAAGTTATGTTTTAGTTTTTTAGGCTGTTTTTTTAATGGACTCTTAGCTAAATGAAATAAAACATCTTGTACATTGCCACTTTAAAAGACAATCAAGTTGCAGACATCACCACCTTTAAGAGCACCAGCTTTTAGTAGGCACCAAAAACCATTTTTGAGTGGAGTCTTGCCATGTGTCCCTTATGACTAAGGCTCTCAGCATTTGTTCGACTTAAAAGCACTACTGACAGAGTGTTTCCCTCTTTTGTCATGCTACATTTATGCAGAGAGCTGCTGCCTTCACAACTTTAGACAGCCTTGAAGCCAGACTCTCATTGAAGTCGAGGGTGACGAGCAATACGGCTCCAGAACATTGATAAGAGTCCAGTGCCATTACAGTGGAGCGGGTTCCGGAGGGAGGGGATATCTTAAATTGTCAATAAACCGCAGACAGTGTATTTGATCTGTAGTCAATTATTGTTTGTCCTCTCTAGCATGAAATTATGTGTTTGATAATACCGTTTGCTGAAAGGTTTTACTACTTCCATCAGCACACTTTTAATTAAAAGAACCATTCGACATCGACATATCTTTCCATGGGTTATAGGAAGTGGCAAAATGCACCGACTAGAAGTGGATTCATTTGGTAATATTGCAAAAACACTCTAGCAAATTAAACTTTCATTACATTTTCATGAACTCCTACACAACACAAACCCCTTAAATGCCATGATATTAAAAGGCTGACATTCAGAGATTCAAAATGTTGCATCTTTGCAGCAGAGAAATATTTTTGGAGCTTTGAAATTGAAAGAACATTTCATGTGTCTCAAAACATAGCTGTCCTGCCATGAAATGAAATCATGTTTCGTTGCTTCCTTTGTGTCGCTGCCTCTGTGTCATAGTGACATGTTTTGTTCAGCGCCGAAGGGAAATACAGTAATCTTTCACCAACCTGCCTCCTCCAAGGGGGAAAAGACACATTAGGAGTAAGAAAGAGCACACAGGAACAGCATAGGACTGATTGTTGTAGGGTCAGAACAATATTCTCTACAAATATTGCAGAAAATAATCTGTCTGCAAATACCGCCTTTTAGAAGGTGCTATGTATTCAGGACAGCAGAACATTTATATATCTTCAAATTCAGCACACAATGCCAGAGTTACTGAATGATTCACCGGGGCCAGAGGTCACCTGCACTCAGAATTGCTTTATGATTGTGTGCTTAAAGGTATTTTCAGACTGCAGAGCAGAATGAAAGTGGTGAGTTGACACCACAACCCCTTAGGTCCAAGTCTTGAATTAACAATACTGATCATTTGGACATGTATTTCACTCTCTAGGCCAAACCAATACCATGACAACCAGTTGTTTTTTAACTCTAAGCTACAGAAGACCTTTACATTAAGACAGCAGCCAGGGAAACAAGTTCTCACAGTATAATTTAATACAGGTGAGCAGCAGTGACCTGCCATTGTTTGCTATCCATCCTGATTAACACCCAAGTGAGTTGAACTGAAGGTACAGACGGTGAGCAATGGAGGTGCATCAACAGATGGCCGGAGACGAACGACAGGCTGGACAGAAGGTGCACAACACCCTCAGCCAGGAGATATCACACGTTTCTAGCTCAGCACACAATCTGCAGTTGAAGGTTAGAGCCAATACACACTGACTTTATTAGAGCAACTAATAGGGACTTAGTTTTGTATTTCAGTCTATAGATCAGTCAATTGTCATGATAGAAGCATGGATCACAGTGTAAAAGGCTAAACATTCTAGAAATGTATGTTTACTCTATGCGTCACCCCGAGCCAAATTGAAAGCAAAGTATCTGCAAAGTTTAGCACAAAAAAACGGATGCAAAGTATATTTTAAGAGATTTTCAAATGAAGACCTTTCAAAAAAACGACATTTTACTTGTTACCTGAATTTGTTTTTGATGGTCTGTAAGACTTGTACGTGGGCTTCTTTGACATTGGATTGTTCAATGGCTGGGGTTTTTATTACTGTAAGATGAATGTATCATTTAGTCAACACAATGTTGAAATTATATCATCATCAGAAATGTCCAAAGCCCACTGCAGCATTTCCCAAGTTACTTTGCTTGATTTAGCAAATTACAATCACAAAATGTTTTCACCTTTAAGATACTGCAACCAATATTGCTTTTAAAGATTGATTAATTATTATCAATCATCAGAATAGTTTATTATATTCATGAATCAACCTTTTATTGTAGCTCAATGGTACAATGTAAAATGTACTTATTCCCTTAGTGAATAATGTATTAGATTAAGTGCACATTTAATAGCTGATTTTGATATGTTCTGTTGAGTAAAGTGTTGCTGTGTACCTAGATAGGGGGTATTTTTTCCCAATTGCAGCATCAGGGTCCTGCTGGCGGATGGCTCGGATGGCAGTGGGGGCTGTGAACATGGACGAGGCTCCGTGTTCAGATAAAACCCGGAAGAAGGCCCCAGGGTCTGGAGTCCCCACAGGCTTACCCTGGGAAACGCACAGCGTGTCAGACAACAGATGCTTAGTACACACACAGTAACAAGGATGCAGGTAAACAAATCTCATCAATACACAATCCAATTCACAAAGAGTGGTAAGGTAAATGTGAAATACAAATACAATACAGTAAAATAAAATAAGATATAGGTCCGAGGAGGAAGAAAGGTTGATATGGAGGTTTAAAATGCACTTCAACTGTGAACTACAAACCATGAGTTGTCATAGTCAGAGCAGCTGTTTAAGTTGGAGAGGCTTATTGGAAGGCTGCCATCCAGACAGATGGGCCCAGAAATCCATGGATTAGAAAACAGAGTTGCACTATGGGAGAATTGTTTGTCAAGAAGGAAAAGACAAAAGACGCCTCCAGGCAAAAGCCTCCACCAGCTATTTCCACTGTGTCTCTTGTATTCAACTAGTCTGTCCCTACAGTGAGAAGACTACTGCAGATTAATGAGGGTGGTAAACAGCAGCCTCGAGTTCTGGGTGTCATTTCTGCTGTGAATACATATTTGTGCATGTGTATTGATTTGAGGAAGACAAAAAGTTGGCAGCATCACGCCTGAAGAGACGGCTGTTAGCACACACGCCACACAAGACTAACACCGAGGCTGGAGTCAAACATTTATTTAAGGAAGGCTGAGTAATTAGTGGCACAGCAGTTCTGCTTCCTGCATGTAATGTAATGAATGTCCCCCAGCATAAGAAACAAACACTGGGACACTCACACGGTAAGAGACAGACACACATCCCTCTTAGCACTGGTCTACAGTTTGTGATGCTAATAACCCTCCATATAATAAGGAGCCTGCAGAGAATATACTCCACTAGCCAGGGGTTATAGGACTCACAAAGAAAAGCCAAATAAGCTGTCAAAATCAGATCAGTCATGCAGAAAATATTTCATGAAGAGCTTGTTTATTTATTTACTATTTATATTTATGAAGGTCTGCTGCATGTCAATGTTGTGCTCAGTGGAGAGGCTGTTTCCTCCAGGTTTCAACCATTATGTTGAATGACCATTTGGCTGAAATATACTATACTATATACAGCATAACCTCCAACATTATTTTTTCTTATAAAATAGAAAAACTTTACAAGTTAAAAGGGAATTGAAGGTTGAATTTGTTGTATTTGCCATATGATGAAGGTTGTTTGCAGGTTCCTTAGTATGGGTACTATTGTGCCGTACAATTGAGATATTTTATGAAACTCATTAAGCTAAACAACAGATTGCTGCAGGAATGAGTCCTAAAACTTTAGGACTAGGAAATGACTTATTGCACTTCCCATATCTTGAAGTCAATCAATGTATTAATAAGTATCTTAAACTTCTGCTTGGCACAGAGCTTATTTTCCTCAAAAGTACAATAGTAACAATTCTGTAGGCTTTTTATTGAGGGAACCGGAGCAATATCCGTATTGACATAAAAACATTTGTCATCCCTGCAGCACACATACTGCTTCTACACTACCACAAAATAATTAATTCAATACAGATGCTTTAAACATAATGTTATTCCAACAGATGTATTCTGCAAGCTTAAATGTCTTTTAACACCAGTGTGGGGGTGTATCAACTGCAGAGGCTGGTGACACTTGAAACATTGACTGGCATTGGTGAGGAAAAAAAGGAAAGTAGAAAAAGGAGTGAAGCTGCAGTCTGTCTCTTGGCAGTAGACTGTAGCAGCCAGAGTCAAACATGGCAACAGGGTAACACAGAGTCCCAGTCCACTTAAACTTGAGTTGTTGACCAAATATGGATGTATTCAGCTTGCAGAGTCCACAAACGCAGATACCAAGCAGACATTACAATCTGGCAGCTTTTTAAGTTGTACAACTCAGGGTTTTATTGTACTTTCTCTAGTGTTAAATGTTTGCAATACTGCTGTTGTGAGTGGTAGATATTAAAACGTGTCAACAGGGACATACCTCATAGAGAATTGTGCTGTTACCATGGAGCAGAGGACCATAGCAGATGTAGGAATGTCCGACCACCCAGCCCAGGTCTGACGCTGCCCACCAAACCTGCAACAGGTACAAAAAAAAGATGAAAAATGTATAGAGACTCAGAGTATCAGTTTGTCAAACACCAGAATTAAGTATTGTCTCAAAAATTATTTGAACTCTTTCAATTCCCTTTCTGCCAACAATGATAACACTAGCAGTACTCGAAGACACTATACATGTAAATCAAACTACCTCCAATACTGAAGACTGTTCAGCTACCATACATTTTACCTGATCTTCTCTCTAAAAAAGAACAATATATCTGTTAACTGACTGCATGCTTTGTGCTTAAACATGGCTCTAACTCAGAAGAGGATGCTATGCTATTGCCTTACGTCTCCAGAACTGAGTCCATAAATATTTGACATGGTCCATTTCAGCATCACAGCATAGCCTGCAGTGTCTCGCACAACACCCTGGGGGACAAGATAAGAAAAAACATCAGACTAGTGACAGGTATTGCATTTGGCTGACTCAAATTTCTGTCTTTTATTAATAAATGGTTATGTGAAAAATGTTTTGAGCATAACAGTCTGTCCTGAAATCCTCATGTCTCCAATTATAGAGAATTGCCCAAACTTATGGCCGCCCTACAGCAATAACTGAGAAATTCACAGTAGCTCACAGAGAAAATGCTGGCAATAATAACACTATTAAGCGCAGGAACTAGCCAGCAGGTAGATATTTTATATCATCTGTTGGTCAAACACAAAATGAGAGCTGCGTTTTCTTCCATTTCCAACTGCCTCCAGGCATCTCTTCCTGCATGAGCTCCAGCTCCTGCTGTGGAATTGCTCTGTCTTATTTATCTACACATCTATTTCACGGAGATGGTGTTTGGATTGGCCGTGGATTGTTTTGAAGAGTCAAAGAGTCACACAGAAGCTCAGAACCGACATTTAGACGAATCCTAAAACTCATCTATGAGAATGTATGTTTCCATGATGTCTATAACTGTGCAGCAGGTATATTTCCCCCTGCTGCGGATCACATCTCTGTAAAGTCAGTACCTTTGGCGTTCCAGTGGTCCCGGATGTATAGAGGACATAGAGAGGGTGGTTTGAGGGAACAGGAACACAGTCATGAGGTCGAGCTGTAGCCATCTCCTCCTCCCAGTCCAGACTCAACTCCGGACTCATTGACACTTTTTCCTAAAAACAAAGAAGAAAGGAGGGACGTAAACTCATTTTCCTTACAGTAAATGCTGTAATTAACTAGAAAAGTATTGTCATATTTCCATTACAATGTGCAAATCTTTACTTTTTATGTAAATCTTAATAATTGTATTATATGTTATCTTCCTATTGAACATTTTTACTTAAACTTCTTGTTTTTATATACATTTTATATAAACATTTTTGTATTTTATCTTTTATTTTATTCTAAAAAGGAGCAATGGCCATAATGTAAAGTATCAGTGGGTGGTCATACAGTGTGAGATATTCATCAGTGTCAGCTGGCTGCATTTATGTTTTCAATATGTATTTGTCATTAGTTTGAGAAACAAAAACACAACCTTACCTTCTCACTTCAAGTCAAATAGAAATGTATTTAAAATGATGTTAATTTTGTTCCAACCAACGTCAGTACTTTGTAATCTCTTATATTCATCAACAAAGGTAATGTCAGGTCATAGAATAATGCTCCTTTCATCTCCAGTGGCTGACATCTTTCTCTTTTCAAATCTCTTTCATACTTTTTATCATTTAAATCCTCCCAAGAGGCTATAGAAAAGTCTGGGTCATTTCTTTCTTTGATTCTCAGAGAATGAGCTCAAGACACCATTCAATATTTCACATGGACTCCTGAGGCAGAGGACAGACAGCCCATATAACCTCCAGCAGGCTGAAACGCACCCTTTTTATTCTCTTTAGTCAAAGCCATAGTCAAATGTGGCTGATTTAACTACACTTTCATGTTGGAAGCTGCGTTCACAAAAACCACAACCTCTCGCTCACTGCATGCAGTAATTGATAAAGCAGCCGCAAACACTTTCAAAGTGGAGCTTCACACGATTTGAAGGGGATTATTTTCCTTTGAAAACCATTTTTCCTGAATTCAGTGCTAATCGACCCATATCCACCATGTTTATATGCCAAGAAAGATGCAACAGCGATCTCTTATTGCACGAGACTTTTCACTGATCAGTGCTGTACACTAATCAGATCAAATACAATACAGCATGTACTGTTGTTTCATTAAAAAAGAAAGAGTCAGACAGAAGTACATTGCGTAACTGATGACATCTATAAATTGAGACAGAAAAACCGTTTGAGAGGAATGAGTGCAACACTGTGCACTTTTTAAGAATAATTTATTTTCCTAGGCGTAATATTGAATGTCTCTTTTATGCTTGTGTTTATGTGAAGCAAATGTCAGCTTGCTGTCACCATTTTCATGCATAATTGTGTGCTGTATAGTCATTATGTGCAGCTCAGCCTGCTTCCAAACTGGATCTTTGCCAGGCTGTTTATGTCAGGTGGAAACCTCTATCGCAATTACACTATACATTTTCTAACATCTGCTTGTACTAGCTATACATTGTTTCTTCCTTTTATACAGTGGCAGGATTCCAAAGTCTTACTACCATAGCATTGAATAAAACGCTTCGTATGTAATTACATGATTAAGTCTGTTTCAAATGTTGAAAAAATGGCAACCCCTTGCCTTAGAAAAAACCCATCTCCCAACAGTACTCATCAGGTTTACATATGGCTGCCATATTTCAGATTCATTTATATCCCGTCACATAAAAAAAACCTATATTGACAAAGAAGATTTGTGTTGCTTAGTGCTTCTTACCATGTTCGGCCTGTTGTAGATGAGGACTTTAGAGGGTTTGTGAGAGCTAAGCTCCAGGGCCTTCTCCACCAGAGGGATGTACTCTACTCTTCTGCCTGGCTCGATGCCAAATGAGGCTGTGACCATCATCTTGGGCTGAGAAAAAGAGATTAAGGGTTAGTTCAATTGTGTTGAAATGTCACAAACTAACAGCATGTTTATATAAAGCTATACTAGAAGCAGGGCCTAGGACTTTTCATCATATCTGCCTTGAATAATGGTTTTGTTACATTGTTATAAGGGTATTAGTGGAATGAATGTGTTGCCATGCATAAGTGGACAGACCAGCCAAATAAACAAAACACAGAGCTTTGATAACATAGCACACAGAGTGACTTCAGTCTCTGCTCAGGTAGACATTACTGCACTCAAATTTCACATAGCAATATTTGTTTGCTTTTATCTTGATGCTTTGAATATACATTTGAAACCTTTTAATAATACTGTATTCCTTCAAAAGTATATTTGAATAAACACATCACATAACAAAGATCATCCTTTTCAGAAAGAGTCTTTTTCAAAATGTCAGATTTGTCCACTAATTATATTGTTGGCTTGTTAAAAAATCTTATTGCAGACTGAATCAACATTTGTCTTCATTGTTGGATTGAGAAAAGGAAAGGCAAAGCCAAGTGCTTTCCACTGTGAATGATTTATTTTGAGCTCACTAAAACAAAGAAGCCTCAGGCACCAACGGCTTTCAGTGTTTCAGGTATTGTGCAGGGTGAATGGTGAGCATTTTTAAAAGCACATAAAAAATGGGAATTGAAAACTATTACTTGCAGCCATGTAACTGTCCCGCTTCACATCAGCCTGTCCTCAGTTTTATTGAGAGGTCAAGGTACTAAAGAGTGACATTGAATTAATAAAAACCATGTAGTCTTTTTGCCATGGCTCATGAAAAGGATACATTTTATGTGCAAGGTCAATATCAACGTTTTCTAACCTTGGCATGATCGATGCGGACAGAAAGCTCTTTGGAAGCAAAGCCGCCAAAGATAAGGCTGTGTGGCGCGCCGATCCGGGCACAGGCCAACATGGTGAACATGGCCTCCGGCACCATGGGCATGTAGATGACCACCAGATCTCCTTTCCGTACACCATTCTTCACCAGGACTCCTGCTAACCTGGACACCTGGGTCAAGACACAGCACACAATGCAGAGAAATGAATATCAACATGTCATTTGGCTGTTAGCACTTCACTGTTTAAATATCTTATATTATCTCCATTAATATAATTGTTCAGGACTACTTTAACCAACATAAACGATTAATGGTTAAACAAATATTGCTTATCTGGAATTCTTCCAAGAGTTTTGTGCATGATGTTTTAGGTTACAGTGATAAAAAAATGAGATTAAGTGCATTTAAGTGCATAATCGATTGTGTATCGAGTGTATTTTTGCCTGTATAAAGCACATTTAAGTTCTATAATTGAGTTTTCATGGAACTGAAGCATCTCCCAAATGTCAATCAAGTTAATATCTCACTTTCTTCTCTTTTTGCAACATATTATTTTGCTGTTCCTTATGCTAATGCTGGCACACAGCAGAAAGGCCTGACAAATTGTCTCAGTTAAAGGATTCAAAATGTATTTATGTCATTGTAACCCTGACAATCTCCAATTTCAGTGCTCAAAATCCAACTAAGCTTACCTTTATATCTCACAATCCATTTTTACTACACATCCTGGCATTTTAAAATCAGGCTTTAACTGTTTGAGTACTTGTATTTCCCTTTTACAAGTACTAAAAAGGTCAGCGTGATACATCTATTTAGGAGGTTATGATGATAACAGGATAGGAGGTCATTGAATGTTCATTTCGAGGTGGTATAAAAAGGTTTGGCATCTTATGTAACTAATAATACTAAATGAGTGAGATATTTGTATAATGGAAAGGCTCTTGGTATTGTTGCTGTGTTGTTCTCCGTTTGACACAGTAATACAACTCAACATAGCAAAGTGACTAGCTCTTCAGGCTGTTCAGTTCTGTTTACCTGGTCCTGAAGTTCCCTGAAAGTGATGATCCGTTTAGTTCCAGTCACAGGGCTTTCATAAATGATGGCAGGCTGCTGTCCACGGCCGCTCTCTACATGACGATCCACTGCATTGTAGCACATGTTTAACTTTCCTCCAACAAACCTGAAAGAGACACATATCATTAACCAACAACCATATTTGAAATATGAACAACCTTTATCCTTTAAAACATATGTGTATATATCTTAAATACAATAAACTGTTGTTTCTGGCCCAGTAGACAAAAAGCTGGAAGGTAAGGTTCTTTCATTTGACTTAGGAATTGATCATAACTTGATGAAGCTACTTCAAGCTAAAACATGTTCAGTTTGCCTTCACAAGCGGCAGTAAACAAATCAATGCACTTGATAATATGACAGTTTCAATTCATTGTGGTGCTGTGCATGTGGATAAGAGGAGCAAGCAGGTTGAGCAGATGGTGTTTTGGAATCCAGTGAGATTCTTCATTTTAACATAGCAGCAACAGAATCACGGAGCTCTGTTTTTTTCTAACACACTAGATAGTATAATTACCCAGCAAGTAAACATACAATGAACTTTTAATTGTCATTTTTGTACAATTGTGCACAACATTTATCCATCCATGGGAGTTGACATCTTGAACCTCTCTGAAGAACCAGCACCTTACCATGGTGGAGAGGTTTGTGTGCCCTGATGAACCTGGGGGCTGTGTTGTCTGGAACCTTGTGTTCCTGGTTGGATCTCCCATGGCAAATTGGTCTCAGGCAAGGGGCCGGACTAAGATTGGTTTGAAGACCTCATGAAAGACGAACTAAGAAGTGAGGATACCCGGCCCGGGGTCCCCTTCTGGAGCCAGACCCAGAAGGAGGACTCGTCGGCGAGCGTCTGGTGGCCAGGCTTGCCACGGAGCCCGGCCGGGCACAGCCCGAAAACGCAACGTGGGCAACACCTCCGCTTCTCTGTCCCGCGGGCCCACCACCTACGGGAAAGAGCGATGGGGTCGGGTGCGCTGCCAGAAGGGTGGTAGTAAAAGCAGAGGGTCTCGACGGACCAGACCCGGGCGACAGAAGCTGGCTTTGAGGACGTGGAACGTCACCTCTCTGGGGGGGAAGGAGCCGGAGCCGGAGCTTGTGCGGGAGGTGGAGCGTTACCAGTTGGATCTGGTTGGGCTCACCTCTACGCACAGCGTCGGCTCTGGAACCTTACTTCTGGATAGGGGTTGGACTCTATTCTTCTCCGGAGTTGCCCAAGGTGTGAGGCGCCGGGCGGGTGTGGGGATACTCACAAGCCCCCGGTGCTTCTTTGTTGGAGTTTACCCCAGTGGACGAGAGGGTCGCCTCCCTAAGCCTGCGGGTTATGGGGGGGGACTGTTGTGTGTACTTATGCACCAAACAGCAGTTCAGAGTATTCGGCCTTCTTGGAGACCCTGGAAAGAGTCCTGTATGGGGCTCCTGAAGGGGACTCTTTAATCTTGCTGGGAGACTTCAACGCACATGTGGGCAATGATGGAGACATTTGGAGGGGCATGATTGGAAGGAACGGCCCCCCTGATCTGAACCGGAGTGGTGGTTTGTTACTGGACTTCTGTGCTAGTCATGGATTGGCCATAACAAACACCATGTTCGAACATAAGGATGCTCATAAGTGTACGTGGTACCAGAGCACCCTAGGCAGAAGGTCCATGATCGATTTCGTTATCGTATCATCGGACCTGAGGCCGTATGTTTTGGACACTCGGGTAAAGAGAGGGGCGGAGCTGTCAACTGATCACCATCTGGTGGTGAGTTGGGTCGAGTGGCGGGGGAAGCCTCTGGACAGACCTGGTAAGCCCAAACGTGTAGTGCGGGTGAACTGGGAACGTCTGGAGGAGGCCCAAGTTCAGGAGGCCTTCAACTCACACCTCCGGCGGAGCTTTTCGGGCATCCCTGTGGAGGCTGGGGACATTGAACCAGAGTGGGCGGTGTTCAAAGCATAGAAAGGAGCCAGTTGAGGTGGTTCGGGCACCTAGTAAGGATGCCACCTGGGCGCCTCCATAGGGAGGTGTTCCAGGCACGTCCAGCTGGGAGGAGACCGAGGGGTAGACCTAGGACCAGGTGGAGAGATTATATCTCTTCGCTGGCCTGGGAGCGCCTTGGGATCCCCCAGTCAGAGCTGGTTGATATGGCCAGGGAAAGGAAAGTTTGGGGCTCTCTGCTGGAACTGCTACCTCCGCGACCGACCACGGATAAGCGGGAGAAGATGGATGGATGGATGGGAGTTGACATCACACAATAGTACAAAAACATGAAAGACAAGAAAACAAATTCTAACTGATATTTGGAAAAAGGTTTTAAAATGGTTAAGTTGTAGGTAGCTCCAAATTGTGCCTCTCTTACCCTGATGTTCCTGCTGTTAGCTAGCATTAGTAGCTAGTTAGCTAGTTAGCTAGCAGCTATTTGCAGCTGATTTGCTCACATTTATTTTTTCACTGATAAATACAGATGTAATTTTCAAACAAGCAGGTTGTTTCATTTACGACTTTTGAAGACTCGTTGTAGAGATTGTTTGGGAGTCCTCTACTAAAATGGAAGAATATAATACTTAATGTTGTTAACCCCAGTGGCGTTGCCTGGCCTGGGCATCCGGGGCTTTAGCCCCGAATGTTTTTTCTGTAGCCCCGGACAATTCTCCCTCAATAATATAATACATTAACCGTGCTTTACGTGAACCTCATCATGACACGAAAGGACGGCAGCACTGTAATTTCCCGTGTTCAGTGAATGCAACAGAGGCATGACACCAGACCAATCAGAGAGTTGCATGGAAATAAACGTGTGCTTGTGTCATTCAAGCTCGGCTCTGTGTGTGTGTGGCAATAGCGCATTTAGGCCCAATCCCAAACCACTCCCTCGACCCTACCCCTCCGTGACGGAGTGAACTCCATCTGTAGCAACACTCGCAGCTGAATGAGGCTCCCTCCTGTCAGATGGAGGGAGTAAATACAGCGGCAAGCTTTGGGACAAACTCCCCTCTCTCCGGCAGAAACAGGAAATGCCGTAACTGCAGGGTTGCCAACTCTCACGCATCTGGCGTGTGACACACGCTTTCACTCTCAATCTCACGCTCTCACGCTGCCCAAACTATTCTCACACCAAAAACAAGATGAACCGGCGATCGTTTTTGGTTGGTTATTTACAATGTTGAGTTGACAGCTGCTCAAGCTGTCGATCCGCTCCCTCCCCGCCCCCACCACTCTTAACAACGTTAACAGACAGCAGAGCAGTGGGAGCCGGTTGGTCAATCCCCGACCCGTATTGCGCATGCGCAGATCTAAGATCCAGTAGAAATGATAAAAAGGTAAAAGTCTGCTGCTTATTGTTCTTCTAGGCCAAAATAGAGTCAAAGAGTATATGAGAGTGAGAGTGTGTTAATTAATATATTTGGCAGTTTGGAGTAAGTCTGTAGATTTGTTTGTGTGTTTCATGGATAGGCCTCTCACGATAATTAATTTTGTTGGATACATTTTCCCGGAAATTATTGCGATGAACGATAATATTGTCGGCACCGTTGTATGACCATTTTAGACCACTGACATAATGATAATATATAATAATAATTCAAGTACATCCTTTCAAACTGCTAGTCACATCCTCATGTAAATGGCAATTTATTTATTCATTTTTATTTATCGTACGATAAGTCAATGAATTGCTTATCGCGACAGGCACACAATAAAACAGTGGAAACAAACATGTGTTTGACTTTCATTAGTGAATGAAACTTTGTGCCCTTTATAGTCTGTGTCCAATATTGTGTATTTGTATATATTGTATATATATCCTATATGCTAAGGTCCCGCTGCTGACACGATAGCAGTCATTTAGTGCGCATATGTGTAATTAAACCCATGATATCAAAAGCTCACTCCAGCCAGGTACCCAAAGTTGGCAACCCTGGTAACTGTATGTAACAACGGTTTCAAATCAGCATCTCTTAGACAAAAAAAATGTAAATTAATAACTCAAATAAAACTCCAAACATCTTTCATTGTGTTACTTATTTGTAAAGCTCTTTTAGTTTTAAACCTGATGTTTATAAGCTTCTTAGTTTTTGCAACAGTCTGTAAATATACACAACTTTATAATAAAATGCACACATTTACCTTTTTCTAGACTAAACACAGGTATGATCCTAAGTTAAAAAAATATGAGGTTATCATGAGGTTGTTAACATCGCAATTTATCAGTGGATGTTTGCTGGAACTACTTGTAAACAGCGTGTTTCCTGATGGACACACACAGCGTTGAGACCGGTCAGGTAGGGCAGCAGGTGAAGTCAGCACCGATGCAGACTCGCTGTTTGAGGGCTTGATAGCCCACTCCCCCTCCACCCCGCTCCACACTCGTTGGTTTGGAACAGCACTTAATGTGGCGGACCCTCCGCGCGAACGCGCAAACGGAGGGGTAGTGTGTAGGGGTAGGGTGTAGGGGGCAGTTTTGGATTGGGCCGTAGTGTGATAGAGAGAGAGAGAGAGAGAGAGAGAGAGAGAGAGAGAGAGAGAGAGAGAGAGAGAGAGAGAGAGAGAGAGAGAGGAGAGAGAGAGGAGGGGGGGGGGGGGGGGGGAGGGAGGGCCCGGTGCCAGCAGGGACCGTGTTGTTAGCATCTGGTTAGCTAGCTGCACTAACGGACATAAGGAGCTGTTTGTTCCACAACAAGCTGGAGGAGAGTCCTCTCCTCTCAGACTGAGAGACTCAGGTGAGCTAAAGGACTCTCTGAGTGTTTAGATACTTAACTTTAGTCTAAGTTATCTCAGTGGGTCTCAAACGGTTTGGTCACAAAATATTCAAAAGAATATTTCCGAGGCACACCTTCATATGATCATTATAGTTATAAAAAAAATAAGAGAATAAAGGAAAAACAGTTATGAAATACTATATGGCAGTAAAACAAGAATAGAGTTTAAAAGGGGAGTGATTAGTAAAATATCCATAAAGAAAAAGTACATCTGTTTACAGTTCTGCTTCATATGGGTGTTGAGAGAGGTATCCATAGATCTCTTCATTTTGCTCTCAAAGTGCACCAGATTGATGCATTTAACTTCAATATTTAAAATAAATCTTCCCCGGGGAGCATCCCCCCGGACCCCCCTAGAAGAGGCCACTTTACCCCTGCCTATATGCTGTGAGCTGATTATCGAGCCTTCATTGTAACAGTCGCAGGTGTATTGTGTGTGTGCGTGTGGGGAGTGTTGCAGTAAAAAATGCCACTGTCGTGCCGTCGCCACTGTGGGCTAAGCCCCGAATGTTTTCAGGTCCAGGCGACGCCCCTGGTTAACCCCATAAAATGCAGAGCTGGCCAAAGGTGGCAGCCGTGACACACATGGCATGCTTTCTTTAAAACTGCAAAGAAATACAAAACATCACTTCAAGTTTTTCAACTAAAAGTTGTAGCAAATGTATAACATATTTTTGTGCTGCAGGGGGAATGTTTTTTTCCAGTCGGAGTTATAGCCTAAGGAACCAACAACCTGCACATTTTCCTACGTTTAATTGTGTGTTTGTAATTTTTTCTGTAATTTCTCAAATCACAAAATAGCTGGTGGTGGGCTTTAAAGAAAATTAGACTACACAAAGGCCTTTTTAAACTCAAATCGTGGTTGTAATAATCATCGAAGTGTCCTAACAGTGTATGGATTAGGTGATAGATTCTGTTACATAATAGCATTTGAGGGTCATAAAAGATATCGGTTTCGAAAAGATATATTAGATAAAATGTGAATCCCCATCATGCATGGAATCCCGATATGCCTTAGTATGCTTACTTTTACTTATTTCGAAAGTTTATTTTTCCACTTTCCATCCTACTACTGTCAACTTTCAAGGATGTAAAGCTCCGTGGGAAAGGAGAAGCTGTGGTAAAGCGACATGTTGTTGACAGTTTTAGATGATTCTTGCAGTTTTGTTGGCTTGCAACATTGAAACCTACCAGTTTGGAAACACTGGATCCTCAACGTGCAAAGTTTTGCTCCACGGCTCAAACCAGTTAATATCCTGTCCCACTTCAGCCCAGAATGTCTCCGGGTTGTCCCTCGCAGAGTTGAAGGCTCTGTTGTACGCTGTGTCCGATGCATAGTTTCTGCAACACTGCTGGGCGAAATACTTCTTGATGTCTGCAGATGCAAGTGATCCTGCTGCTCTACTGACGCTTCGTTGTTGTTGTTGTTGTGCTGCAGACACTGCTGTCCACAGTTTCCTTTCAAGTGTCCTCTTGCCCTGCACAGAGGCGCAGGGATTCAAACGCACTAAGTGTTTTATATGGAAGTGCATTGCTGCAGTTAATAAGAAAAGACAAACGTTTACGCTTCTGGAGTTTTCCTGCAGGTGGACAACAGGCTCGGATTCAACTCTGCGACGTCATCTGGGGCCAGGCAAAGGGAGAGGAGTCTCCAACAGAAATCCTAGCCTCATCTCAATACCCCTCCTCGACTCCTCCTTCCCCTCACTCGCGTCCCTTCCTTGCGTCTTAGCTCCGCCTCCGTAAGATACGAGCGAGAGACACGAGGAGGTGACGCGAGGACAGAGGAGTCCTCAGGTATTAATTGGGATGTCCTCGTTCACTCAAACGTCACTCTGTTAATGATGACATGTGCACAGCTGTATCCCCTCTCATCGGGCTTAACTGAATAACCCCTTAGAACCGGCCCATTTGTTGTTAAATATGTATTTAAATGATGAATCTTTCTCTTGTTAGTCAAGGAATTCAATGTATGATGGTTGGTCCTGCTTTTGTGTTCCGTTTTGGTGTAAAATGTACATTTCAATACAATTATAATTATAATAATGTGAAAGCCTTTACTCTAAACATGTGTGTCCTGTAGATCCCCACATTCACCACAAACCCACATTCAGGACTGTGCATTTTAAATAATTTAACTACTCAATATTTTAACACAAAACAAAACAAATAATTGTTATTTATCAAGATCTAGCCATTTATGAAATAGCTTTCTTAATAGCTATGTTTTAGTGACGTTCAAGATCATTAAACATGACTTAAATTGTTAGTATAACCTTAAGAAATGAATTGCACATAATAATTCCCACGGAGCTGTGAGCACTTGTACATTTATGTGACGCTTTTCCACTCATTCTTCCAGTTCTCCGTTTTCCTCTCTTGAAATCGACCAGCTGTGAAGGTGGGGGCGGGGCTTTTATACGCGAGTAGTGAAAACACTTCCGCGTAGTCTGCTCTCGTGTATCCTCCCTTTCGTCTCCTCCCGCACCCCTCCTCCCTCACCCCTCCTCGACTCCTCCGTGTGCATTTCAGCTATTGGGACGTCCTTCAACATGGCGTGTCTTGATCGATTTCCGGGTCAAGTCCCGGAGGAGGGGAAGAGAGGAGTCGAGGAGTCGAGGAGTCGAGGAGGGGTATTGGGATGAGGCTCCTCACTATACTCTCAAGGAATGCGAACTATAACCTGGATGTAGTTGATGCAGGAGGAGCCTTGAGCAACAACAACCAATGTTGCACAACACATGAACTGAAGTGCAACAATGTAAACTTTACAAGACATAAATACTAAGATGTGTAAAGGAATGCCATGAAATAATGTGTATGCTGTATTTCCTGCATATAACAAAAAATCACTGTTTGAAGCCCAACATTACCCCCAATACATTTTTCAGGAATAGCTATTTAGCCTGTGGCATGTATTTTGTTATGCAAATCAAGAATACATCATTGATAATTATTTGTGAACAGCTTGAGCTCATATTCAATGCAAATCTTTGTTTTCTAGCTGCAGCATTAAACTCTTAGGTTCCTCAGGGTGGCATCAATAACCCCTCTTACTGTTAAGAATACAAATACCGGTGCTTAAACTGATCAAGGGATGCATGAAGGGGCTTGTTTGAGGATATTTAGGAGCATAATTGGGTTTTTTGTCAGGAGTCAAATGATGACAACAAGCTGAGTTACTTCTTCTGGTTGCATCACAACAGCAGTGCAGTCCTGTCACGGCGTACTCTCAGATGCTGGTGAGTACATATCTTTTGTCACTGGCATCATCCAAGCTTCTGGTAAATACCCATAATACAGCTGACTCCCCCTGACTATGACCCCTTCATACTGGTGTCCAATGAGTAACTCATCCATCTGATTTTTCAGGTCATCTGTTTCTATTTATACATGCAAAGTTGTGGAAGCAGCATGCTCCTTCCAGGAAAAATTGGAGTATTAGCTGCTAACATATTTCACTAGATTTAAATGTAACTGTACAACCTACTTTGAATTATATCCTTTTGTTTACATAAAAATGTGTTATCCTAACACTTCCTGGTTTTATTGGCTTTTTGTATATGATAAACCTGTGGTTGTTATTTTTGACTGTAATATTGATTTAAATCTCATCACATTTCAACAGAGCATGTATGCTACAATCTATATTCATGTATAACTGTAATCAAAACATTGGCAGGAAAAGGATGCCTCCCTTCTCCTCATGCTGTAATTTGTGCTGCCAAAAGGTCTCTCTAAATCACTCCCCCAGGCGCTGCCATAACTCTTTTTATAACAGTGCAGATGCTATTGGCAGAATACATATCATTCTTATACTCATGGCACAGAGAGAACTACTAATCGCTGCTTGCAAAGGCCAATCAGGACTAAATCGGAGTCCAACATGGCTCATTATGGCCCCTCCATCTCGCCCTTTTCTCTGATTTGATGTAATGAGTGTGAATCTTTTCAAGCAGAAATCAGTTGGATGCCCTTCAGAAAAAGTTAGGGGCGAATTCCCAGAGTTTATCTACAAATGATTAATCTCCAAGCTGTGTTTTCTTTTACCCCCCGAGTCTGAATATGGATTTATAATTGAATTAGTGTGAAGATAATGATTGCCATTTTACATATCCAATGGCTTTTAGACGCAGCAGTTTGCAAAAAGGCTTGGGAATAATTTCCAACAACATCCTTCATAATCTGGAAAAACCGATACATAATTACACATTATTACAGCTGAGGGAAGTTGCATAAAATTAAACGTGCAAAATACTAGAGACACATGCTCATTTGCTATTCCCTTATTTAGTGCCAGTCAAAGCAGATGATAAATATATGAATAGCTTTAAAAGTACAAGACCAATATTTGAGCATTTATACATCTAGGGTGTAGTGGCAGTAGCTCTTGATATCTTAAAATATTTAAATGTCAGTTTATGAGCAGCTAAAATGCCAAATAAACAGCAGTAGAGCATGATCTTACTAATTTCATGCTTTGTAATAATGTGACAGGAGGGACAATATACTCCCATAATCTTTCTTCTCAAATGAAAAGATATTAAATCAGCTGGTGAATGAAACAAAGTGATGTAATGTGCGATTTCATTACTTTTATGTCGTGTATTATTTCCTTTTGACAAAGTGATGGGATCTGATTCCCTGAAGGGGGCGTCAGTAGTCTAATGGTTAGAGGACATTTGTGTTAGAGGTTAAAATCCCATGACAAATGTATGATGTGTGGAAATCAGTGCTGCAGGATTTCCGTTTTGTAAATCTCAAGGTGCCTTTGAGCTAGGCATTTAATCCCAAAGTTGCTTCAGTTACAAATAATGAAAGGTCCACAACCAGCCTTGAGAAGTGAGAGAATATCATCATGGAGCTACTTCCTTCAGTTGTCCCTCTAAAATATAAAGGAAAAAATATGTTTGTTATTTCACTATGTCTTGTTGGAAAATATATAACACTTTTAAGATGTCTATCAGTATGTTCACATTACGATCTGCTTTCATTATCTGTCAGAAAGCTGCCTGATGGAGCTTGGTAATAAACAGCAGAGCAGCTGTGGGAAAGCAACCTGTCACATCATGCAGCAAAACCTAAACACAAACAAAACACATTAATACTTCATACTTGAGATGTTGTCAAGCAAACAGGATATTTTCATCTCTTTTTACCAGTGAGACATGATCACCGTCATGCTGCACAGGGATTAGAGTTAATGGTTGTCAAAATTCATGACCCAATGTTCCTTTTGGATAAGAACAGGATCAGGCCAAGAAATAATCTGGCACATGACCCTTTCTTAAAACCACACTTTTTAAAACTTTTGCATGGTTTTTGTATGGATTAAACAAACAATATATACAATGTTGAAGAGACATGGTCCCACCAAAATAAAAATGCTTTGTTTTTCTAAGAATATGTCGCAAAAGTATTTCTTTAATGACATGTTTAATTTAATTTTGCTAGAGTACTGAATTGTGCTCGTGCCTGCAAACATGCTGATACGGACTTCCTGAGCTTTTATGTGATAGGTAAACATTCTGCAGCACAGGTGTCTTTATTTGCCTTGTCTACATGGCCTCTTGTCCTCCGTGGGAGTGAAAACCTTTTCAGAAATCAATTCACTCGCTGTTAAAGGGCTTTAAGAGCACTGCTGCGTAATCCCACCTCTTTAAAAAAAAAGCAGTACTGTATTCCAGCCCATATGGGCGGGGGCCTGTAATCTCTCCGTGCCCTCTTTCCGTGCGCTCTCTAAGCCCTGTCCTTCTCCATCCAGCCCACCATTAACCACCAGTTCACATCTGTATGCAGCTGGGTGGGACTGAGGGTGGCAGGAATTCACAGGCACATATGGACTGTGTGATTAGGTTTTGTTATAGTTTCAATCAAAAACCGAGATTATGATGCCTGAAATGCTTAAAGTTGATGAAAATGGAATCCGCAGAATTACATCGACATGAGATTTTTAAAATGTCATTCTTGGACTTATTTCATGGCTGCCAATTTGAAGTAAAGTGAGGTTGTGAGTGAGGTAATTGCTTCCCAAATGGATATAGGCAAAAGTGCTGCAAGCAAGATAATTGAATTCAGATAATTTCAGTGTCTGTATGGATTTTGCTCTGAACAGCACATGGAAGCCTAAATGTTGGTTGTCAGGTTTGAGTTTACAGCTTCATGCCAGCAACGTGACTCATCATCCAACCTTAACCAGCTATTTGTGACTTGTTGTTGTGTAGCACTGCTTCTGTTGAGTGCAATGACTGGCCAGGTATGAAAGATATCACAGCAGCAGGCACCATTAGGCAGCAGATCTACAGTAGATGAAGGGAGTCAGTAGTTTGGCTCCGTTCTGTGGTAGCACATAAACATGAGGATTAATCCTTAAGCCCTTCAACAAAGGTTCACTACCATCACTCAGTCCTTATCAGGCTGCATGCAGTGCATGTAGCCAAGAGAGGAGATAACAGTGCCATGGCTCAGCGGTTCATAATAAACCTTTAAGGCAAGCCTGGTTGCAATCAACTGATCTCTGAAGTGCAATGGATGAATGCATCATATGTGCCTAAGCATTTACACATGCAAAAACAGAGACACATCATTCAGAGATTCAGCATGAGGGCACTGGTAGATTCCTCTGAATGGTGATGCCACCGCATATTGTAAGTATAACTGTTAAAATGAGAGATGACTGACTTGTTTATTAAGTCAGGTTTAATATAAGAGATAAGCTGTCCTGAATGCAGCTGTGATTTATGACATATGTCCAAGCATGTGGTCCACATATTTGCATACTTTAGAGGACATGTTGAATGCAGGCAACTTCCTGCAGATAGATTTCATGGAGGACCTGAACAATGAAGAGTATATAGGCTTTAATAGCAGCATAATAATGTCCAGGATTTTTAACAAGATGTTCAGCAAACACATGTGGGAGTACTGCTCATTGGGTTTCACTTTTGAGGTTTTATACATATGCATTAGCATTGTTGGAGGGAGTCTGGGATCCAAGATTTTCCTAGCCAAAGACTGCTTCACTGTAATTGTTGTGCATATTTAAAAAAACGTGCAACTTGCTCGGGAGTCCACATTCTTGTAAAAGTGTCATCATACTTCTGGCCATGTTTTAAAGGTCCCCTATTATACTGTTTTTCATCAATATATTATAGGTCTCAGATATATACAAAACATGTCTCTGAAGTGTTTGGCTCCAAATACCAAACAGATCATTGTAGCATCCCATAATCCCCTCTGTTTCAGGCCTGTTTCAAAAGTGCTGATTCTCTGTCTGTTACTTTAGATGAAAATAAGGAGCCACTCCCCACGCCCCCCTTTTTGGTTAAAAAGAACAGTAACGGGAGGAGATTCAGGTGATAAGGTGGGGGGGGTTACCTTGGTTGGTGATTGGCTAATGGTTACACAACCCAAAACATCATCATGACATCATAAAGTGGCCAAAATCTGAGCAGCTCATCTTCAGACAGGTTTTTATATAAATGGATCAGGACAAAAAGTAAACTAATCTTTTTTCCTGAAACGTTCAGAATCTCTTTACACAGAGGGGACACATATTTATGTATAAAATACATGAAAAGGTGGATTTTGCATAATAGGTGACCTTTAAATATGTCTCCTGAGCAAATGTGGGCCTTTAATTATCTTTATATAGTAGTTGACCCACACTCAAATACTCAACAGCAATTTAATCTTATGTTTTCTTGAACATGTGAAAAAATATTTAAATGGTTTGAATTGTGCTTTATAGAGAGATGGACTTCCTCTTTTTTTTGTAGTGCGTTCATGCTGTTCCTATGAAAACAATGGCAGGTTATGAGATATCATGAGGACGGAGGTGGATTAATCCCCCTCCCAACCACTCCCAACATCCCCTCATCTCTCCCTCCCTCCCTCTCGCTCTCTCTGTGATGCTGCAGCTCTGTAGTCTCTCCAGTCTCCAGTAAACAGCAGTCATGGCGACAGTGGTCCAACCGCTCTCTCTGGATCGAGGTAAGGCGCTTGTGCTTGTCATCTGAGGGGTTTTTCTCCACATTTTGTACAACTTCAGCAATAATTTGGCAACCCTAGGTAGATCCAGGTGTTTGTGGCGGACTCGGATTCACTAGATTGTTTTTACGGGTCGTTATTGCAAGGCAATGTGAGCTCAATAGAACCATCCAGCCTATCGTGCGTAGAATGTGCAGAATGGAGCGTTACCTCTGTAAAATGATTGCGGGTTCTTTGTGCGCAGACAAATTAACTCACTATCTTTTATTTGACAAATGGACACCCTTACATCGCTTACAGTGCTTCTCCTTTATTCCCATCTCTATTATGTAATCTCCTCCGTAATATCATCCCGTCACAGCTTGCTGTAAACATAAAGCCGAAGCTATATTTAAGCGCTTTTGCACGAAAATCTACTGCGTACTATAAGGGATAACTTTAGTGTTTGAATGTGCAGGTGCACATCAGGCAAGTTGTCTGAACAGGACAGAGTTGTTGTCTTTTTGCACTTGTTGGAGAGACATATAGAAATGCAAGCAGCATTTATTGCCTAATGATAAACTGGGATGGTGTTGCTAAACCCAACGCACCACAGGTAGCGTTTACTACGGGCTGGTATGTGATTGTACACCATGTGACTTAAACACTTGTTTGTTCATCCTCTGACTTCATTCATATGGTTGAAAAGCGTCCAGGATAACAATTTGCATAATTTGTTTCATCTCAGGTTTCTTATTCAGCATATTGCACACATGCTCAAGCAGACCTTACACTCCTCTTGGTAATATCTGGGAGATTTTAAATATTACTTTGCATTTGAAATGGTCTTTATGCATGCTTGAGGATCGAAGACTCACTTGAAATCCCTGTAGTTTCTTTGTGAAATGGTCTATTTTTAGATCACAAGTGATGTGAAAAATCCCCAGTCTACATTCAGACCACAGGCATCCTCTGGTGTAATGTAATATTGCACAAGCCTTGCATAGGAAACGGATGCTGTCAAATACAGAGAAAGGAGAGCTATTTCCTCTGTGCCAAGTAAAGCATGAGCTCCAGTCACTTCCAGGTCATAGGAGGTGACTATAAATACACTTTATCTGGTGGGAACATACATTATCATGCAGGAATTAGTATGTCTGGTGTCAAATTGTATGTGAAGTAATGAACCATAATTGATCATTTGGTGCCATTAGAATTAGATTTTGTCCCTCAATTGCAATTTCTTTGTTGCTGAAGTGTATTGTTTCTGGGCAGTCAATCTTTACTGATGCACATTCTGCTATACCATGCAGAGGTAATTAAATGAGTCTGAGATTGCACCAGGCAAACACATAAACAATACAACCCATGCCTTTCCACCTCACCACTCACCCTTTAGAATGATAGAACAGGAGCTTAGCTGGCCTGATAAACAAGCGTTTAAACACTGAGGATAAGAGGAATGCCTTCCATCTTGGTAAAATATCAGCATTCAGCCAATTCAGCCGTATCTGATAGTAGCCATTTACTGGGCCAGTAATTCAGACGTGACCCTCAGGCCGTATACTGATCCATATTCGCATCCTGTGGCATGAATTCGACCAGTCAGCGGCTGACAGCTGTAATGGCAGGAGCAGTAAAAGGCACAAAAGCCGTCAGAGACATAACAGGCTCTCCTTTTTTTCAGCTGCTGCCTCTATTGAAAAAACACTATAATTGCTAATGAAAAAAGACTCACGTCTCGTGTGGGGAGTAGGCAATAGCTGCTGAGTTTGTCGAAAACACACAGGAAGGAAGCAGACATGTTCATTTCCAGAGCTCGCACTTGGCCCCACAGCAGGATGAAAAGATCTTACCCCGCTGGCCTTCCTGTTATTGTCGGAGGAAATAACTGTGATAAGGAAGCACCAGCTCCCCATCAAGAACTATGGATTTGAACTTCTCTGAATATTTTATAAAACCACTCTGTATTCTCTGTGGGGCTGGCATTTAACTACAAATGGGCAAGTCTCAGAGATGACTGCCTTTCTGAGATGAAATAGCAGAGGTTATTGCGCGTGGTGGCGTTTTGAAAAGGATTTTTGTCTCGTAAACTTATAGAGGAGAAGAGTCTTGGTATGAAACCCTTTGCAAGAAGAGAGATCAGCTGTACTGAACAAACTTTGACAAAACTAAACAACAAAGTCGTAAGCTACCTGCACAGGTTTGTTTTGAGCTAATGGAAATACATATTGATGTTTTAGCAGGTATAATTTACAGAAGGTGCTAATGGTAATGTATTTCGTTTAGCAGATTTTTGTTCCCACAAACTGAATAATTGGACAAATGAAAGAGTTGAGAGGTTTCCAAAGATGGCTAAAACATACATTTCAGAGCAATTATCAAGAGAATTGTCCATACTCCATAATCCTGCACATACCTATGATAGCGATAGATTTGCTGGCAGGTTTAGGGATAGTGGTCTAATGGATAGTGAGGTGGGATGAAGATCCGAAGGTTGTGAGTTCAAATCCTGCCAGGAAAACCACCACTAGTGTGCCCTTGAGTAAGGCACTTAGTCCTTAGTTACTCCAGGGAGAATGTCCCTGTAATTGGTAATTGTAAGTCGCTTTGGATAAAAACGTCAGCTAAATGAAATGTAATGTTTACATATCGTGTATATTTTTGATCTATAGAGGCTTCAAGATTTGGATGTTTTGGATGTTTCTAGTTTCTTAAACATCTTAAAAAGACATTCCAAAAATGCATCCATCAGTTGCCATGACTTTAAATAACTACTGATGTAAAACAAGTGAGAACTCACTCATACCTCTCTGCAATTATAATGATATTAATGTAAAGGTGTGTTTGCCTCTGACCATTGTGTGTTTTTGTCAAGATTATTATAGGGATTCTTTTTTAGAAAGAGATCAAGCGTTAGTGTGTTTCTATACAGTTCATATAAGGCCAGACCTTATTTCCATCACATGCTCTCAGTCACACCTGCGATTTGAAGGATTTGAAAGTTGCTGACAGGCTGACGTCACTCAACCCATCTCTGTTTAATACAGCAATTAAGGTTGTTAGAGTAATTGTCTTGGAGTGTGACTAGCTAGCAGATTGGCCAGGGGCACCAAGGACATCCAGGTCAAAGAGGCGGTGGAAGATGGCAGGGTTTTTTCAGGGCATTTCATCCCAGCATGCACGGCATTTCAGATAGCATCTCTCAGGGCACAAAGGTGTGGAGTCAAAGGAAGGTCAATCAAGCAGAATTTGAAAGGATCGTTTTTAGAGATTTCATCACGGCCGCATATTTGAATGATCTCAGCCTCTGATCTTGGGGTTTTTATTTACATCAATGCAGTTTTATCCAAATGGAACTTCTAAGTAATGAAAGTGAATTACACTCAGTAGTGCCACAGTTAGAAATTGACTAATTGTACCAGAAATCTGGAGCGCTGCCCAGTGCAAGCACCACAATGTTGTGGAGCCTTGTCGAGCGTTGATGGCTTTATTACGTGTCACTGTGGCTTTGTTCAGCTGTGTGCCTTTTCTCTAATCAGCAAATGATGAGGACGACCTTTTTAAGTCAGTCGCAGAGAGTCGTTACAATACTTCCTGGGAGGCTGCTGAACACAACTTAAAAATGGCAACTCTAAACTCTTCCTTGTGTGTTAGAGTTTGGTGACTCAAACACCCTCTGTACACTTTATAACTTCCTGTCTTGATAGACTGAAGGGAATATGCAGCCCTTCACTGACCCAGTCCTTGTTTCCCCTCTGACAGATCAGAGTGAGTTCACTGATTTGAGGCCCGGCCTGATTCCCATCACATGCTCTCAGTCACACCAGCGATTTGAAGGATTAGAGGGTTGCTGACAAGCTGACGTCATTCATAGCTGTTAATATCTCAACCCACTTCTGTTTGAAACTGAATTTACGGGTTTAAAAGTAATTTTTCTTAAAGAGTCACTAGCGAGAAAGAAGAAGACAATAAGTGCAATGATTTTGCTCTCACAGACTCCCACAGGAGCCATTAAACCTCAAGGAGAGATTTATTTGCCGTACTTTGAGTGGTTCGTTACAGTATTGCAAATTAAAGCTAATTCTCTTGGCATGGGACCTGTTAGGTAAAACCCTGTTGCCCCATTTTACTCATTTAGAGTGCGAGTATTTCAGTTGTTTTGGTTTGAATTAGCAGCAGAGTTGCCAGAGGCACCAAGGACATCCAGGTCAAAGTGGCAGATGGCAGATGGCAAGGCCTTTTCAGGACATTTTATTACAGCATGCATGCTAGACAGAATCTCTCAGGGTACAAAGGTAGGAGTGCAGTCAGAGGAAGGTCATTTGAGACGAAATCAAAACAAGGTACAGTCATGTTTGAGAGATTTAATCACGTCTGCATGGTTTAATGAGCTCAGGGTCTGATCTCAATGTGTTTATTTACATTGCTGCAGTTTTGTCAAAACTACACTTCTAAGTACTGAAAAATAATAACGCTCAGTTCTTCTGTTCACTGTTAGAATTTGACTACTTGTACCAGAAAACTGGAGCGTTGCCCATAGCTGATATGTTGGAGCCTGGTCGAGCATTGAAGCCATTATTACATGTCACTGTGGCTCTGTTCAGCTCTGTGCCTTTTCTCTAATCAGGAAATGATGAGGATGACAAGTTTTATTCATCCTGATGTAAGAAGCTCAGGGAAATTAGTTTGGTATGGTGCCGCACTGACAATGTCACAATTAGTCATCGCATACCACCTTTTATTTTGCATTGAATTGTATTATGCTTTCAGAAGGGTCATTTTCTAAGCATGGGAAGTCAAGAAAACTGCATGTTTCAAGTGAATATACTTGTATAAACACTGTTGCTATGCAACCGACAACAATTATAGATAAAACACAATCCCACTGACGACACGTCTGATCAGTGACCATTTCATTCAGGATCTGGATGTAGGGGGAAAAGTAATATTTGAATGTATTAAGTTTAAAGCACCATAACACCTTCTACCTTATGTATGAGGGCATGTGCTAGCAGTACAAATCTGTTTTGGCACAATTGATTGGAAAACATTTGTATTTTGATTTACATGCTACATTTAACATGTAACCTATGTTACCCAAGACCGTACTGTACACGGCTGCACTCTTTGAGGAATGGTTTTGCTTAATACTACCCCTGTGAATTTCAGAGGAAAATATGTTCCTTTTTACTCCACTACATTTATCTGATAGCTTTAAATACTAGTTACTTTTCACATTTAAAAACATCTGATACAACATTAAAACACTTTTGCTGGTATTTGCTTGAAATTAAATATTAATAATATAATAATCCATAACTATTTGAAATGAGCAATTCTGCAGAAAGAGTACTTTTACCTATGATACTTTCATTACATTTTACGGGTTATTCTTGTTTGATTTGACTTATGATATTAGTATTTCTTTCACCATTTAACATTAGTGGGCAATATAGTAATTCCATCGTCAACACACAACAGAAACTTTGTTCTCAGAAACATGAAGAAGTCTTGACAGTCACCTAATTAAAAAACTGGCATTAAACTTTGCTCATTTAATCATTAAGAATCACTAATGAGAATGCCCTCATCCTAAGTATAGCAGTGGGAATAAAGTGCTGACAGGATCTCTGCCGGTGTCATAACTCTGCTTAATATGGCTCCACTGCATTACACTGTAACCTAATGTACCATACACACAAGTTAGTGTCACACACCTCTAACACTTCAAAAGATACTCTGTAATTACAACTCATTTTACTTTGCACATTCCAATCTTGAGGTGCTTTGCCTAAGCTTTTCTGCGGCAGATAATGAGAGAGGATTATTAATAAATATTTCTATTTTTGCCACTTATCTTTAAAAAGAAATCTCCTTTTAGATACAGCACCACCAGCTATCTTTCCTCTGCCTTTGGAGAATAATCTGTCAAACAACACAGTGAGGATGACCTAATTGCCACAGTCTGTTTGCTTCCGAGATAAGCAAGATTTGGCAGACTTGCAGTTGTCAACGTGGAGCATATAGTTTTCATTGAGGCGGATATGAACACTTGTACAGATGTTGCACGCATCTGGACTCACCTAAAGCACTAAACCGCAGGTCTCTGGGTTTCGATGAGAGGCAAAACTGTACAAAAAAGCACTTGAGGGCTCAACTTGATTTAGTTGCGATTTATTTTTAGTGACACAGATAAGGTCAGGATTACTATAAAGTCCAGTGGTGGCAAAAGTGTTTAAATGTACGCTGCTTCAGTGTGTGCAAAGGTGGGGTAAATGCAGAATTTGATTCTGATTGAGTCGACGATCAGAATCAGGGGTCGCTAACAAGCAGGACGTCAGGACAAAAAGGTTGAGGCATGCTGGCAGAAAGTGCAAAAAGACAGGCAAAGAGAAAATATAACAAGACAGGAAGGCAGATACAAGAAGGATGAAGGGCTGAGAAGTGGCACAGCAGGCGAACTGGTAGAGATCTGAGAATAAGGAGCAGGTAAATAGGTGTCGATTGGGAAGAGCTGTGCAGCTAGGTGTGGCAGATGATGAAATAAATCCCCATACAACTGCAGAGAAGGGGTTTCATTACATTGCATTTCATGGAGCTGACTCTTTATCCAAAGCAACTTACAACAAGTGCATTTACCCATGATGGTACAAACTTGAAAAAGCAAAAATAACGCAAGTAGATAAGCTTTCAATTTGCTAATGCATTTTAAGTGCTACTGCTTATGCTTCAAATAAGCCAAACCTTTCTAGTTGCTATACAGAACCATGAATAATGTTTTTGCTTTTGTTTTTATTGGCAGTTGAACAGGTGGGTTTTCAGTCTGGGTCCGCTGGTGTGCAGACTTCCTGCTGTTATGATATCAATTGGGAGCTCTTAACACTTTCTTAGGACCAGGATAGCAAACAAGCATGTTTTTGTTGAGGGAATTCTGGGATGGATTGGCAGTCTCTCAAATTGAATGAGAGAGCAGATAAATAACAGAGGCTAAAGCCATATCTGTCTCTTGACGATGGATGTCTGTATGTGAATTATGGACAGACAAATAATTATTACCTGACTTTGCAGTTCTCCTTGGCCCTATGGAGCGTTATATTTCTCATCCTTTTGTTTTGGTTTCATGGCCAACAACCTTTTGAATGAGTTCCCAAACCGCATAAAAAAACCTCTTAAAACCCACCATTCACTACCTGCTCAGAACCAAACAGCAGGCAAGCAAAGTGGGAAACGGCTGGTGAACATACTGAAGTGGAGCATTCAGCAGCTAAAGAGCCGGATATTTCCCTCAGGCGTCACTAGAGACCCAAAACAGAGCTAAAGGAGAGTGAATGCGACTCCCAGTGAATGTTAATGTTGCTTTGTGTCTGCTGGATGTGTTAATCGCCAATTGTATGCCTCCATGTAGGCCGTATTCCATGGCTGCTAGTTGGCCAGGAAATCAGTGAGTGTAAGTACTGAAGCAAAACTAGAATTAGTGTAAGGCAAAGTGGCTGAAAAAAGTAACACAATATTTTCTATATGTCACTTTGGCAATGAGAAGTCATTAATGTTCATTGCACTTAACTCAACTGTTAAAATGAACATTGCCCTGTTTGTATATAACGCTTAAAGGTGGGGTAGGTAAGTTTGAGAAACCGGCTCGAGAGACACTTTTTGTTATATTCCATGGAATGCTCTTAACATCCCGATAGCAATGAATATTTTAAGTGCTTTGACAAAAAATCCATAAAAAAATGTCATCTGTGGAAGCCGTAGTACTGTAAAAAGCACGACCAATCATTTTAGCCGGCCCGGCTAAAATAACTGGATGGCCTACCTGCCTGTCAGCCTTCCATCTGTGCACAAACTTATCTCGTGCCCTCATTGGTCATGTGCGCGTTCGTGTGTGTTGGAGGAGGGGCTCTGTAAGGAAGTGGCAGATTTTTTCCGGCTGTGTATTTTCTAATTCTAGCGATCTCGAGCTGGTTTCTCCAAAATTACCTACCCCACCTTTAATGTAAAAAGGAACTTCAAATGTAGTGTGAAGTTATTGTAGCTGAGTAAATATGACTTGATTTGCAAAAGAATAGCATACTCTGTAAGTGCATGTATCTTAAATAGAGTGCTTGTACACTGTAGTCAATAATAATTCACGGCTTGAAACGCAGTTCGTTTAAGACATACTGTTAAAGTTTTAAATCCAGCATTGTTATTGCATTTGTAGGTTCATCACGGGTGGGATCATACGTCCTGTACTTCCCTCCAGCTGAAGCTATTCATAGACTGCGCATGTAACAGGAACGCCATGTGGGTGTTGAACACATACTACTGTTATCTTCAGCGGTGCTTATTTATTCTGTCAGCCTCTATCTCCGATGAAGGTAGAACATGAGGAGCGTGTGGTTGTGTGACTGTTATCAGAGTGCAAAGGGTTATCCAGGGGATTTTTTTTCCACCCTCTCTCTGCCAAACTATTAGGTAATGTAATATGTAATTTCGCTGCACATTCGATTCGGGAATCCTTTTCTGTTAATGTGACGTAACTGTGATCCCCTGCAGTCATAGAGCACAATCACTCTTTCCATGCCTCTTCCTCCGGGTTTTTTTACACTCTCTGATCAGTCACACAGCTCATCTGATGTCCCACTTCTACATCAAGCGTGCAGAGCAGAGGGGATTGAAGTGTTCTCATGGGAAATGTGCACTTAAAATCTGTTTGGCTCAGAACTGAAGACAGAAAAAAAGGAGATATATATATATATTTATTAATTTGTTTGCAGTGTTATGTACCGGAAATTGTCCAGCAGCCATGTGCCAGTTTATGATATGTTTCATTGCAACACTAAGATCATACTTTGATTTGTTTACACATACACTCTTCACAGTATCTCCCATGTGAATGACAAACAGTGTGCCAGTGAGGCAGAAGAACTACACACACAGAGAGTAGATATCACTGGAACTAGTAAAGGGCAAATGTGCCAATTCAGTGCCAGCTGATATGTCATTACCTCTGAGCTACTCAGAGAGCTACAATTACCACTTATTACCACTCATTATGTGTGACACCTGTTATGACCCTTTCTGTGTCCCTGTGCTTTTATGTTGTGATACAATGTCAATGGGACCAGATATATGGAAAAAGGCAGGTGCATAGTTTCACTGTTAAAACTGTCAATGTAGATAACAATGGAGCATTTTCTTTAACGGAGCAGCTTCTCTGGCTGATGCAAGCTGAAATTACCCAAATGTTAGAAAGATTATATGAGGAAATGGGCAGGCTTCACTTTTGATCAGAGAGATGAAAGCACCGCCAAAAATGTCTGCAACATTACTCTTTGAAGTTCAGTTCCAAACGCCTAGTCCACGTCCTTGATGTGGATAAAGAAAATGGTGCTAATGAGCATATGAAAGCAAATCATGGCATAGAGGTGGGCAAAAATATTTCCTAATGGCCCCTGACCTTCGTTTAATGAGAAAGAAATGCTCATAAACCTCCTAGACAAATGCTCTTGCTGCATGGAAGTTTACCATCTCATTACAAGCTATTCAGAAAGTGTGTTTTCTGATATTCAGGCATTTAGAAAAAACCTGACCAACAGACCACAGACAAAATGTTATTATAGCATACTAAGAAGAATATCAGCTATTAAAAACACCATATGCTGAATTTCCTATTCACTTGTAAAAAGCTAAATATTCTATATGAATATGAATATTGGAGTTACAAATGCCAAGTGGCCAACACATTACTCCAACTGAATGCTAATGTTGCTTCTTTACAAAACACAACCGTTTGCTAATAAGTTAGCCATTCACTTTTAATGTAATGATATGCCTATACTGTGGCATTGCCCCCAAGTGGGCAAAAAATATATAGGTGCTGGTTTTATGTGGTATTAAATGGAACTGATAGTCAGTTCACTCTAATAAAAAAAAGAGCTTTTACAAGTAATATCCTTTACTTAAAGTGTTACTTGAATAAAATCAACCAAAAAATGCTTCATAAACCTTTAGTGGTATCTAGCCATGCAGCTAGCTTTTACTTTATTTACCTAAAAATCAACAATCACCGGCTAGAAATCATAATTCTGTTTAGTATAACCATCTGAATTATATCAATGACCTACTTTGTGTGAAAAATACCAAGAATTTAAAGTGGTAAATCTGCAAGCATTATCGTTGTACATTGCAAATGATGTGCAATGATGGACATTATTACAGGCATAGCAACAGTAACTAAGGGGGGCGTATTAAGCTAAAGGTTGATTAGGGAACAACAAGCAGGTGTGGGGATAGGTGACTGGAACTGGTAAGACAGTTATAATTAACGTTGGTTCTAATTGTATATACACGTACCCGTGCCCCTATTTACATGAGACTCATTAATTCAGAGTCATTTAATTAATGGCTGATTAGCATCATCTTGATGACTCGCTCCGTTGCCAGTTCTCATCTGCAAATACAACTCCCGCTGGACTCACAATCCGAAGTTAGTGTCAATGGGATCCAAACCTGCAATTCAATTAGATCAATATAACCCTCAATGTTTCATTATAGAGCGCTTGAAATAGAAACAGGCATTGGATTTCTCTGCTTATTGTCTCCATATATAGTATAAAGGCAAATGTGGTTAAGATCTGTGTGTTCCACATTTCCTTTTTCTGGCCTTATAGAGTATTCACACAATCAGGGCCGGAGACTACTTCATTCCCCGTCTCCCACAGCTCTGCCAACAGTAAAAGCTCTCTTGTGTCTGCCGTCAGCTTTATTGAGTTACTCCTATATTCCAAGAATTCAATATCAGCATGTGTGTGGGGGATGCTTCTACGCACAAAGTATCTAACCATCAGAAGAGAAAATGATACAGCCTCGCAGTGAGAGGACAGTGTGGAGAAGTCAGTTGGTATTTACTTGCTGCTTCTTTTAAATCCTGATTTTATATTGTCCTTTACTTTAATGTAGACATAAGGGCCTTACCTTAGGCTGTAACCAACGATTATTTGCATGGAAGCTGGAACCTATATGTTTGGTATTTTGATTATCTGGATTGTTGCTTGTTGACTAATATCATATCTATTTCTGAAATACTTTAATGGAAAAGATGAAAAATATTGGGTCTAGTTATTTATTCCATATATGAATCACCAGGATGATGGAGAACACATGTACAGTAATGTAGTCGAGAAAATATACTATATGTTCCTGTTCTGTTTTGATCCATCCCACTTGGGCAAACAAGCTGTGTGGAAGGTTTTAAAAAATGGATGATTGTTGAACATCTCTGTTGCTTTGTGGAGTGACATGAATGTAAATCAGCAGCCCAGCTCTCAGTGATATAAGGTGTGGGCGTTCTGCTTGCTGGTGGAAAATAATGTTCAGTAGAACATCATCTCTGAAGTGAATCTAAGTAAACTACATTTCATTTCTGGAAAACGAACTTTGTGAGTGTTTTAAGATGCTCTAATCATCATTCTCAAAAGTGAATGATGATTAGAACTCTTAAAAGTGGTAACAATGACATCTTATGTGAAAGGGGTTGCAGAGATGTTTCCCCCTACTTTGCAATTCACTGCACATTTTAGTGTCATTGGACTGTTTATTTGACAAAACAAGCAATATGAAGAAATACCCAATGTGTCTGGGAACTTGTGATTGGCCCCACTCCTGCCTAACATTTTGTTGACAATATGATGAATTGGTGAATAAAAAAACTAAAAATATATGGTGTGAAACTAGAAACAGAGCAGTAAATCTCTGCCACTGTCAAACTGCAGCAATCTTCTCTCTTTGTGTGCTCGCAGGTCTCTGGACACACAGTCTGAATAAAACATGTTATTGAGAGTCGTGAGTCCAGTGATTGAGTACCAAAAGACTTCCCTCTCCTTTCATTATACATTTGGTCTGGTAATTTCAGAGGGCAAGAAATGAATCAGCCAGGCTGGCAGACTCATTGAGTTTAAGCTTATTAGTGGAAGAGAACTCATTGGACCCTGGAGTCTCTAACCTTAGATGTAGTGTAAATTGTTATAACTTACGATACTACCCTACATTTATATGTTTACTTACTTAAAAAGGCAGCTACTTAACATAAATAAGTAACAATTAAGCTGCCACCTTTATTTACCTTGCATGTGAGCTTATTTGATTAGATTTGATTACAGTTTCCTTGCCTCTTAAAGGTCACCTATTATGAAAATCCACTTGTTCATGTCTGTTATACATACATATGTGTCCCTTCTGTGTAAAGAGATTCTGAAAGTTTCAGGAAAAAAGATTTGCTCACTTTTTTTCCTGAAACATTTATATAAAAACCTATCAGATTTTGTGATGTCAAAACGACTTTTTGGCTTAACCATAATCCAATAACTAACCCCCCTCTTTTGTGAGAGCTGGTACCTACTCTTCCCAGAATATGTTACCTTCTAAATGAATGCCCGGCTTATTCCCTCCCTCCCTTATTCACATGCATATAGTCAAGCCAATGCAAACAATCCATGGATTGGATTGCTGTTCTATCTTTCCTGCCCCAGCTGGCCTTGACTGAGTCTATTTCCATTAACACACCCATTGATTTGCCTTCTCGTGCTTGTGCTGTTAAAGTAATTGAACAGGGCATTTTTCCCTTTGGCTCACACTCAACTCACACCCGTTCCCTGTCCCTCTTTTCTGCCAGATGTTGCCAGGGCTATCGAGCTGCTGGAGAAGCTGCAGGAGTCGGGGGACGTGCCGGGTCACAAGCTGCAATCTCTGAAGAAGGTCCTTCAGAGTGAGTTCTGCACGGCCATCAGAGAGGTGAGTCACTGTCAAAAAAGGGAACTGCTGTACCGTGAACGGCAACATGACTCATGTCTTTTCTTTCTTTCCTTCTGTGAGACTTTTTATTTATTTTTGCTGCTTTTTCTATGGTGACCTTTCTCGGGCTACTACTCTTTGTTGTTGATTCTTCCGATCAATCATTTCGTCCTTGGAGCTTCTGTTGATGAAGGTCTTTCTCTTTCACCTGTTCATTCATGGATTCTGTGTTGTCAAGACCTTTGTAATTTTTCTGTCTCATCCAAACAAACCAGAAAAGAACAACTTTCTTAAATAAATGATATGACAAAGTATAACATCAGGTTGTTATCTGAAAACATGGTGACCTAATGCCATGTTCATGTGGAGTGTGAAGTGTTGATTTCATATTTTATGCCAAGATTAAAGGACATGTCTGCAGGCTTTTGGTGATGTTTGTATTATAGTTGACCATATTTAGAATACAGCAGGGACAGTATCTAGACATTAGCCAACACACGTTAGCATACTTTGCATTTTAGATATATTTTACACATAATTTACTCTCATTTTACTAACATTTGTGTTGTGGTGAAACTATATGATAGTAACATTTGCCACTTCACAAGTGAATGAAGTGGAACATTTAGTGTTAAGATTGATGCAAAATTAGCATTTAGTATTGTACCTTTAGCGATTAGCTTGCGCAAACCCAACCTATGTTTTGTTTTGTTCTAGTACAAATTGAAGCCAAAATGTGGTAGTTGCTTTCAAACTGAAAACTTTATTAAATAAAGCAATAAAACAACAACATTTGAGATTGTACCTTCAATTTACTGTTGGGCTACATCTAAAGAAGGGCTGCAGCATAATGAAAATGTGAGATGATTACTCAAACAGCAGCAATGAATTTTTAACTGCATGAAAAATTCACACTGAACATTTTAATGTCCATGAGGCCAGAGAACATTATGAGCATTTCATTAACTTGGATGTTCGATACGCTTGTTACTGTGAATTTTAATTAAGCAAATCACTTTTAGAGATTTGGTATAATTACTTATTATAGTGATGGAACCAATTGTGAATAACAAGCAGGAGTTTCCCCCTTTTGCTTTGCATGCTTTCGTTCGCATGCATGCAAACGGCCACCCACTGATCCATCATCTTAGACCCATTCATCAGGAGTATGGCGTACAAACAACGCTACATGACACCACTACACAGACTTATAACAGCCGATCTTGTATATTTAATGTGCTGTCTGAAGTGATGTAGCGTCATCCAGTGATTTGTTAAGCCAACAGGACCGTGAACAGCAAAATGGATGACGGTCACGATGGCATCCATGTTGCAAGTTAATTGTAATCAAAGTCAACAATTTGTCCTGGAATGAAAGCAGATTTGACCAGAATATTGTCGTGTTTTGCTTTGAAGGGGCCTGTAAGATTTAGGGGGCTATATTGTCAGAAATGGAATGTAATATTCATAATGAATTTTTGTATTGGAATAAGCAATCAACTGAAGCTAAAAGTCTTCCTGTTTTTGTTAGCTGAGAATAATCCCTTTATGGGAGCGATTCCTGTGTTAATATGTTTCATGTTTCAAAGAGACAAACACTGAACTAAATTGTCCCAAAATATTTAACTTATCAGTCTAAACTTGGGAGGTAAATAGGTCAGATATTATAAAAACAGACACATAATAAGGGAAGATAATAATCTACGTCAAATGCATTTCAGAGTAGAGTCAACTTGTCCAGACGTCCCCAGCTTTGCATTATTAAAACAAGGCACTGTGTGTTCTATGTGCTTTTTAACACACACACACATTTCTATTTCTATATTTCTTCCAGTTTATAGAAACTCATGATAAGCTTTGTTTACAGTCGGTGCCTTGTTGCAATATTTCAAATGTTGGCAACAATTAATGATACTAATTGGCAGAGCAAACGCAAAACCCCAGGCATCATGCGAAGTTCCAGGAAGGCAGAGAGTCTTCTTCTCTCTCAGGGTGCAGCTCTTCTTGGCCCTCTCTAGGGAAGCTGGCACATCCTGACTCCAACTGCACGTCTGGACACCAGCAGAGCGATCTCAGTGCCAGCCAGTGAGTGAAATGATTCTCAAAAACCTTTGAAAAAGCCTTCAGCAGCAGTAGCAGAGGCCCTTGTCAGAGAGGCAAAGATGCAGACCACTTCACCCTCAAAGAGCTAGCTAAACACAGTCACCAGGGCAACCATCAGAGATGCTCTGGCATAAGTGAGCTGCAGAGAGGTCGACTCTGGTTTACAGTCGATTACAGGTTTGTAAGAGGCGATGATACAAACAGCTTCTCTCCGCGGTGTTAAACCAGCTCGGGGACAGGTTGTAAGTGCTGGTCATTGTACAAACTGTGGATTATTATTGTTATTACGCAGAGCATTGAAGGAGTTGTTGTGGTGGAATCTCCCAGTTCTCAACAGCTGGGTATTACCAGAAACAATTACAGAAGACAGTAACAGGATGGTTTAAATGGCCTAATATGCATGAGTCTATGTGAATGTGTTTGTGACAGAGGAGCAATTACCCTCATACATTTTACTTAAAGGTCCCATGTCATGCTTTTCCGGTTATTACCTGTCCCCTTGTGTGTTATGAAGGTTTTTATGCATGTAAACGGTCTGCAAAGTCACAAACCCTCAAAGTACACCCTGTAGCGAGTAAAACTCTAACACAGAAAAGACGTGTCTATGCTGCCCCAGAACGCCTCGTTGGAGATTTCTCTTTTTCCATTGTTTTCTTCCTGGAACCAAGTGACGTAACCAAATGGACCAATCCGCGGAGCTCCTCACACACACACACTCAGCCAGCCTTATTTTTCTCAGCTGCAGCTCCACGGATTTCTCAGCCTGGACTCAGCCTGAGACAGCGGGACACGGCGAGGCCCGGCCCGGGCCCGGTCCGAGCACACACACAGACCCACAGCCAGGCTGCGGGTGTGTGTGTGTGTGTGTGCTCCGGCCGAGCTCGGGCCGCGCCTCGCCGTGTCCCGCCGTCCCGCAGACCCCACGCCGCAACCAGGAAACAACACCAGCAAGCCAGCTCACACTGTCCGCTCCAGCAGCGAGCCCCGCAACGTCCCGCCAACACGGCACCCAGACCCCACGCAGCATTCTCATCTGTTTGTCATTGCTGGTGTCATTTTCTGGTTGCTAACAAACGCCATTGTAACACATAATCATTGATGTTCCGCTGTAACGGTGGTGGACTCATCAGAACAGAGTGGGCGAGCTGACCAATCAGAGCACACTGGGCTCACAGGGAGGGGGGGGACAGGAGCTCCAACAAGCCGTTTAGGACAGAGAGTGAATACACATATTATACAGAGATGCTGTATGAGAAACCAATGTGAGTTTGGAAAATTGCACAATATACATCTATCCTAGTAGATCTCAACAATGGAATTATGATCAGTAGAAATGGCCATGACATGGGACCTTTAACAGATGATAATGTTCACATAAATGTTGCCTGTTTGTTTTTCTTTGGTATCTTAGATGTCGGATCTTTACACCAGCACAAAAATACATTACTTTGTGACACAAACATTTGCATAAGGTAACTTCAACAAACAATGTTCGTTATGCTGGATTAACAATCTCAAGCATTTTTTGAGGCTTTGAAAGTGATTTTTATTATATGATTACACTAGTATGAATCCAGTTGGCACCTGGAAGAGAATACATATGCAGCCAAAGTATTATATTATATGTAACAAAAAATAAGCAAAAACAATGGTTCAATTTGTTATGGTAACAGTTTTCCTTCTCCTCCTCCAGCCTTGTTATTTTAGCTAATGCTATATAATCATATTCTAATTCATTTTGACTGCACACAATTTTCTTTCCTGGATGTCATCCATCAGTGTTAACTACCCTGGAGTTAAAAGAGCCATGAAACATAGGTTAAACTGAAAGCCAACCCTCCTGTTTTCTGCATTCTAATCACACACACCTCTGTGACATTTCCTCATTACAGATGACCTTTCTTTCAAACTCCGGGCTTTGTCTACTGTGTGATATAATTTCCTGCTTCACACACATGGTTGGCACAGCCTGACAAGACGAACATACTAATCCTCAAAATATGGTCAAAACCCCTCCTCCAAACCTGATCCTGTCTCTGCCAATAGAATTTACCGACATTAATCAGCCTTGTTGAGGATGTCAGGCCGGCTGTCAATGTGAAGAATGAACAGCGGGGAAAAGAGTGTGTTCAGCAGTATTGGGCTAAATGACAAAGAGTTTGATGAGGCGTTGTCTTTTTTTGTCCCTGCCATGTTCATCAATGAGTAGGGGAGGTGGGGGGAGGTGGGGGGCGGTGTAAGTCTCACTGCATCAGCCTGAATGAGTTGTCAGGGTCAATCAGCCTTGCAAATGGAAAAGGAAGGACACAAGACAAAAGGACTGGAAGGGCTAACCAGCTGGAAATGATGGAGAGGGGGAATTTCGTAGTACATGGAGTTAGAGAGGGCGACTTGACAAACAGGAAGTTGAAAACGCAGGCCATAGAAATAGCATCTTTCATCAGTTTTAACACTGCAGTTGATTTTTCTCATTACAGTTTTTAATCAGCATAATGTGTTTTTATTACGAAACTAGCGAGTGTGGAGGATTTGTGTTAAATGCCTCCCACGTCACATTAAGTTAAAGGATGAAAATTACATCAAGTTCAATATTTTGCGCTGTGTCATGGTTAGCAGCACAGAGAGGGAAAGTGTATTGTTAAGTCCTGTGCTGGTTATTATCCTTTTACAACCAGCTAAGATCTCTTTTACCCTTCCCCCTCCCTCCTCCCTGACTCTGTGACTCAGTAGAGGAAGTGGGAAGCCATGGTTACAGCAGCGTTGTCACGTCAGTGTGCCCCGCAGGCATCTCTCTATTCTCTGTCTTTGTGACATCCTCCCATCCTCCTAGGTGACGCTCAGTGCCGGTATCCTGTCCGGAATATTGAGTGAAGGCTTGTGTGTTTATCCATAATCTGCTGTGGTGAACCAGGCAATAACAAACATGAAGGAGAGGGGGCACTGATGGGGTCAGTGTTTTAAGGGATGGGCAGTGAAGACGTCTGGCAAAAGGAGAGGCAGGAGGGTAATTGAAAAGATGCCTGCAGGACAACTGGCCTCTTTAGAGTAAAGTACAGCCACAACAAGCAGACTGACATTCAAAAGCACACAGCCATTTGTTCTGTTATTCAGGGCACTGCATTCAGGTTCAAAATGTAGAGCAATATTAAATGTGCATCTTATTTGGCCTCCTTTAAAAAGCTTTCTTACATCAGTTATTTATAATTTAATTAATAAGAGAATTTTAAAGCTGCAATAACTCGTATATTTCATCTCTGCCATGCAATTTAGCATCTTTCCGCTCATAGAATTGGTTTTCTGATTAATCTGATCATTCTTGTTTTCAGTTGAAGCAGTAATCTGTGCTGAGTTTTAATAAAAGCAGCTAAAGAATTTAAATAATTTACCCAATGGAGTTGTTGTAGCTCTGAAACAAAGTTGAAAGAGAATGAATTTTGGAGAGCAATATGACACCAAGTGAATGCTAATGTTGTTCTGTGTATGCTGGCTGGATTATTACCGTGGATAATGTATGCTAACATGTGAGCTACTTGATAAAATAATATGTCAATTTTTTCAACAGGAAAATAGTCTATAGTCCATACTAATGAACCGGTTTGAATTCTTCTGCTTACTTCCACCAAAAACTGCCTTGAGGGAGTTGTGTTCAAATGTCAACTTTGATACAATTTTGCTGGTGAAAGGTCAAGGTCACTGTGACCTCACATTAAAGATATTTGGCCATAACTAAATAAATAATACCTTAATTAAGACAATTTGACACCTATGTCTAATAGAATAGTATGACAAAATGATGATATTTTAGACAGACAGGGTAACGAATGCAACTTGCGGAGGCATTCAACCGTGAGGGGTTATTTTTTAGTTTAAATATGCTTTTGCAATGTCAAACTATATCGTATATTCTCTATAATAAATGAGGAAAAAGAGTACACAGTTATGCACTGGTGAAAAAGCACCTTTCTTTTAGACATTCATTGAGCCTTCAGTCGCTAATGCAAATAACCTTTTCAATCAATCGCTGATGCACCCAGAGAGAGAAGACTGTTTATCTGCAACACTTAACAGATCGATGACCAATGAGAGATATTTGCGGGTAAAATAAGAAGGTGTAATTAGTAGTTGCAGTAGTGGGAAAAGAAAGTGGAGAGAGCTTGGGGAAGGAAGCCACTCTGCAGGCAGACTGAGGCAAGAAAAGCCTTTCATGGCATTTCTAAAGCTGTGCTCAGCCTCAAAAGGTGCAAAGGTGGAAGAAGTCCTCAGGAAAAGGTATCATTTGGGAGCTGAGTGAGAGTGTGTGTGAACTGCAGGCTGCTTACCCCCCCCCCCCCTCCTCCGAATGCATCAGCACTATAAATCTACAAAAATGTGTTGCAGCTTGAAAGGGGGAGTCGCACTTTCATATGGTCTTTGAGATTCATGAGCAAACAAGACAACAGAAGCTCAGGGATATTTTCTCCCAGTCTCTGAGAACCTTACATACAAATATATCAGGATTTGCATCCTATAAGCATACATCCTTTTGATTCAGGGAAGCGGGGCCTTTGTTGTGTTGTTCGGCACGTCAAAGCCACCGGGCTTGTTCGTTTCGACGCTTTGATGAGAGACATCATGTAGTGAGTGCAAACAGATGATTACAATTCTGCGCCACGACATACAGTATGTCACAGAGGAGAATCTTGAGCTGTTTTCGCACTGAGAATTTTATCATGATTAGATTTTGATTGCTCATTTGCTAAATGAGCCGGAACTGCCGTAAATTCTAATGTGTTCGCACTCGTATCTGCTGAAATTGTGCGTTCCTGGCAGTAATTTATGTGTTTCATCGAGTCAGTTGCGATGAGTAAGCAAAAGCGTTTCCTCCGGGACCTGTTTGCAATCGGCCCCATGCTCTCAATCACTTTCATCTCCATCCTACCATTGCATTGTTCATTTTTTGGTTTCAGCAGCGGAGAGTTCAGATTTTAAACTGCAACACAGACAGCATTCTAATGTGCCGTAACAGAAAAGTGTACTTTAGTGGTACAGTCTTTTAACCACAGAAAGCTTTATTTGTCTCTATCTTCTTCGCTCTTTTATTCGTTGAACAAGTTCAGTTGTTAGCTGTCAAAGGTCGGCTGTTTGAATTGATTCTGTCTGCCTCAGAAAACCTTGCTTTTTACCCAACTGGACGTACAACTACCCATGTCTTGGCACCAGCTCAGGTCCGAAAGTAGTGTATTACTGCCTGGAGACTCTTTGTGCTGTGTGTTAAGACAGGGATCAGATTGTGCCAGAGTTTCACTATTGATGTACACTGCACAAATAAAGGGCTCTATTCCGCATGTTAAGACTAACATTATATAATCCCCAAGTCTCGTACAAATGCACTCAAAAATATGCTTAATACAGTAATTGAAATATTTCCTCTGAGGGTTTTTTCCTCACTTACCTGATTGCTGCTGATCGCTTCACATTTGTGTGTGAGTGTGTTACGTTGAGTAAGTGAAATTGTACAAAACCCTGATTTGCGTGGTGCCACTTTGAGTTCAAAATAATGAGATTTACATACTGTTTGCACATGTAAGGTAAATGTAAGCAGAATTATTTTTGAGTAGTGCATTTCCGTGCCTGAATGCCTTGTGTTTCCCATCAGTCATTCTGTTAATGGCGCTCGTGTCAGTACAGCCAGCTGTGAAGGAACGCCATTATTCGACTATGGAAATGAAGTGTTTGAGCTCCGACGCAGTGGAATGATTTCTCTTTCCAACCATGTGAAACATAACTTGAACACCTTTCTTTCTTCATTTATTTCAGGTGTACCAGTACATGCATGAAACCATCACAGTGAATGGCTGCCCAGAGTACCAGGCGCGGGCCACAGCTAAGGTAAGAGCTGCTTTGGAGATCTCTACATCAACATCTACTGTATGATTCATAATAAAAACATAAAATATGACTGTAACTAATGGGTGGTGAATTATCTGTTAATCACATCGCCCAGTGATATCATTCTCATCTTTTCTTCTGGCCAGAGCAGAATGAAATCAGCAAAGTATATCAACTTTGCTAATGGCCATCATTAAGAGTGTGTGTGTAATTAGGCAAGAACACATGAGAGTGCCAATGTTGTTGGAAAGGCGGAGTATCACAGCGCTAAAGCTTTGCCTAAGGTTGTTTTTGATGATATACCACACACAGAAACATTTACCACATAGTACTAGAGTTAAGCTTTAGTTTGTTTGCAGGGATGTCATGCTTTACTGTGTATTCAAAACATTAAAATGCCAAGTTCTGCCAATGTGAGTTCAAAATTAGCATGCCAAATCTGGAAATTGGATTTACAAAAACTGTTCTTGTTCAGATTATCCAAACCAGGATAACCACATTTCATGTTGTCAGAGCACTGCCCATTTGTGTCATTTGTGTCATTTGTTTTTTATGAAGCGGAGCGGCCAAGATGTTTTGAATCCAGGAATGCCCTTATCGTATCTCATAGCATATTATCTGGCTTAACCTAATATAACAGGGAGGAGGCAGCTTCTTCCATACTTAAGAGGTTCAGAAAGTCCTCCAGCCATCTGTTTAAATTGAAGCAGTTGGGCTTTCTGACTTTCCAGTTCATTAGGACGAGGCGTTTAGTTGAGAGGCATACTAGGGCTACGAGTTTTATTGCCAATTTAGATTTGATGCCATTGGGCGGAGATCCCAGCAAGCATGAAGCTGGACTTCAGCATATATCTGTATTCAGGAACTCAGCGAGTGTGTCTCCAGCTAGTTCTGCTAAAGTAGCAGCTCCGAAAAAAGACAGGCTTGAACCCAGAAACCGAGTCACAAAAAGGCAGGGAAGATGAAGCTTTATGTTTACTAAAAATCATCAAAGCGAGGGTCAGGATCAGGCAGGCAGAATAACACGGGAGATTAACTACGCAGATGCACAATAGACAGTAAAAACAAAGTCACACACTCTCTATCAAACTTAAATTGATTATTTTATTCAGGCTGCACTCTCCCATCAAAAGGGAGACGTATTACAGGATGTGCTTGGAATTCAACTTCTTGAACATTTCTCTTTCGATATGAATCAACTAGGATTTCAAGCTCTTCATCCTTCTTTCAACTGTCTTCAGTGACGAGAAGTCTTTGATTTGAGCTGTGAATATTTCCTTAATTCCAGAAAATATTGACCCTGATTGATCTGATTATCAGATCTTTATTCTGCATTAGGCACAGTTTCTTTGGTAGAAACATTGACGTCACTTGAAATCCTGTTAAACAACCTGGATAAAAAAGCACTAAACTAATACAATGATAGGAACTCACTTTATCAAACTAATCGCCTCATTATTTTGTTGGTAGTTAACGTTTTTAGTGTACAGTCTAATCTGTCTAAATTCACTTGGCATGTAGTGATATCACAATTCACAATTCACACTCATCAATTTAAATGACAAGATGTTCATAATTGAATAGGCTCGTTGTTTTCTCATGTATTTCCTTCTTCCGCTCAACTATTTAATATTTCAGGCGTACAGGTTTTTCATTGTCTGCTGCTTAGAAAACATTACAGCCGTGTCACAGGGGAAGGACAAAATCAGAACAGAGACATTTCCTGTTGCTGTGTGAATGGAATAAGCAACATCTGGTACACAAAAGAGACACTTGAGCAGCACTTGTCATCTGCACCTTGCCTGAGAGAGACACAGGCCTTTTAAGAGAGGAAACAAAGCGGCATGGCTTTTCTGATTTCACGTGGACGCTGTTGAGGATGAGATGTGGAGAGCAGAATAGATGAAAGCGCCTCTCCGTCCTTCAGTTGTTCAACGTCCAGCTGTGTCCACTCCTCTTCACCACATCACAGTACTGAGTGAGTGGGAGGGTGGAGGATATGATGAGGGCTTTATTTTCTTTTGTTGCCTACTCCAACTCTCTGCCTCAAGTATGATCATGCAAGGTATGGTAACTCACAATCAACACCTGGTTTGAGTTTCAGTGTATTGGGGATCACACTTTGATTTTCTCGAGAACTTTTCAAACTTTAATCAGAATGTGAGATGCTTCAGGAGAGCCTCTACAGGTGAAAACTGTTTTTTATGCACGGGTCCTTTTTAACAGTTTGGGCTCTACTCTGCTTCCATACATGTCTTCTTTCAGACAAGTGGGAAAAAAACATCCATGAGCAAATATGTGTTTGTTTATTTGTGTCTTGAGATTTGTACTTAATTTACCAAAAGTGAGCATTATAATGCCTCATTTTGCAAATTACATTTCATAAAACTAGCAATAGAAAAATGTTTCGCCTCTATGTAAGTCAATTTATCTGGAATTGTTTGATAGGTATATCTGTACGTCAGTTCACTTTTTCCCCATTTTCATATTTTGCTAAGTGTTTGGAATTTTGCAATACATACTGTGTCTTTAAAGGCAGTTTTCTTCAAAATATATTTTGTTCTCATACTCCAGAAATGTAGTAGCTCTTACATACACGTTCCAGTTTTATTCCTCTTACTATACTCTGAAGGTTTTTACATTTATTATTTATAGCCTGATTTATATCTTGGCAACATGGCAAAAAATATATATATTTATGACTGTTCACAGTATTTAATGATTTATAGAGTGATATAAGGAGAAAATTCCCTCTGTGAAAACACTTGAAAAAAAGAAACATTGAACTTGGCTTTTTTCTTTTCTGTTACTGTAAGCAAATCTTATTAAATAAGATAATGCCCCATTTGCGTAGCCTACATGAAAAAATCCGAAATCTTGTAATACAAAAGATTATTGTCTTGATGTAAGAAATCAAGAAGTAACCTCTTTTTAAATGTGTCAAGTTATATCTCTCACAGGCTCCGCCCTCTACTGGACTCTATGGGTACTACCTTATCATGCAAGCATTCACCTACTGAGATTTCTATAGACGTAGCCGGCCCCGGGGCGGGCCTACCTGAATGCGTGCGCATCTCACTTCCCTATAAAAGGAGGCCTCGCCTCCTGACCACCATCCTTTACTCTTCAGCGAGCGGAGGTGATAGCCTAGCACTGAGTCCGAGACGTATTATTTGAGAGAAAGGAAGAAAGTAAACGAGTATTTTTTGAAATCATGCCCTGGATTAAATAGCGGGCGTCGATCCCCACCACCTCTGCTTCGAGTGTGCCAGGATATGGCCGAGGCGGTGCAATTCACGTTCACCATTCCTTCCAGGTCCGGCGTCCATGGAAGTCCACCGCCCAGGGCTGTACTCTCCCTGGATGATGATCATGGCGGCGGGTGTGTGGGCTACTCGCTCATTGCTAGAGATGCCCCCGCCTCACAAGGTCAGAGCGATTATTGGGCCGCAAGGCCGAATAAGTAGCTTGGTCCACGGGCCTTGCCCCAGGCCTCGGTGGCTTCACATGATATAGGGGCGACCCTACTTCATCACAGGCCGCCGCCGCTGCCTGCCGTGTGATGTCCCTGGGATATCACGCCGCATGGCACTTTCCAAAGAGGACCGTGTTGATCTCCTGGGAGCCCCCGTGTTTACGGAAGGGCTCTTTGGATCGATCTCCTTGCTCACGGGATAAGGAGTAATCGCAGCGTGGCTGCTTCTTGCCCATCCCCAGAGGAAGAAACACTGTCATACACTCCCCGCCTCTGCTGTAAACCCCAGTATAGGGAGCCAGCAGGTGGGTATGTGCACGTGAGTGGGATAAACCGAGTGCTGTCAAAGCACTGTGCGGGTTCAAGAGACGCTATTGCCGGCGTGCTGTTGTCAGAAAACACACCTTGCCTGGTATAATAGCTCCGATTAATGCATTTCACCGTTGAATGGGAAATACAGCGTTAATACGTGGGCGCGCGGCCCTCGTAAGAGTGGCCGCGGTGCGTTCAGGAACCTCCGCAGGAGAACGGTGGTTTACGTTTGTAAACTCTAGTTCTGGAGTGGTGTGTGTGTGTGTGTGTGGGGGGGGGGAAATGCATTCAGTTCTATGTTTGATTCTGTCACTAACTCTGCTTCTGTGAACACCTCAATCCGTGACTCTGAACAATGTGGTCTGGAAAACCCTTTCAGTTTTACTCCTTTTACTGTAAATGTTGTTCATGAAGCATTATCTAAGTTAGATCCTAAGAAACCGGCTGGCCCGGACGACGTAGAACCTTTCTTTTTAAAGATAGCTGCAGATTTTATTGCTCCACCTCTCACTACTCTTTTTAACCTCTCCCTCAGCACGAACACAATTCCAAAAGTATGGAAGTCAGCGTATGTCTTGCCTTTGCTAAAAGGAGGGGAGGCAACTGTTTTAAATAACTATAGGCCAATCTCGAAATTGTCAGTTCTGGCTAAGGTTCTTGAACGCCTAGTGAGTGAACAGGTAAAGGAGTTTTTATGTAACAATGACATCCTGTCTAAACATCAGTCAGGTTTCAGAAAGCAACATAGCACCATCACTGCCACAATGAAAGTGGCTTATTAGATAATAAGCAGAGTTGTGCAGCTCTATTTATTGACCTTTCCAAAGCGTTTGACACCGTCGATCATCGCATCTTAAAGCAGAGGCTACTCAGTATTGGCTTATCCAGCCATGCAGTGGGGTGGTTTGTGAACTACCTCTCTGAAAGGTCCCAATGTGTTCATTTTGATGGGCTGTCTTCTGAGTGGTTGAACATTGCTAATGGTGTTCCTCAAGGTTCTGTTTTAGGTCCACTTTTATTCTCCATCTACATCAATAGTTTAGGTGAAAATGTGGATGAAGCTACTTTGCATTTTTATGCGGATGACACCGTGATGTACTGTGCAGGTCCCTCCATTAAGGAGGCGGTTGTTAAATTACAGGCTGTTTTTAACATTATTCAGACTCAGCTCTCTGAACTAAAGCTTCTTTTAAATGTTGAGAAAACCAAGGTAATGCTCTTTTCTAAAGCTAAAAAGACTCCAGAGACTGCTTTGGATATTGTGACTATGCAAGGACAAGTACTCCAAGTGGTTAGCTGTTATAAATACCTTGGTATCTGGCTTGATGATTGTCTTACTTTTAAACTTCAGGTCACTAATCTGCTTAAAAAGCTGAGGGTTAGACTAGGTTTCTTTTTCAGAAACAAGTCCTGTTTCTCTTTTGAAGCCAGGAAAAGGCTAGTCACTGTGACCTTTTTACCTGTGCTAGACTATGGTGATTTGTTCTATATGAATGCACCTGCCCATTGCCTGGAAAGGTTAGATGCCGCCTATCACAGTGCTCTGAGATTTGTTACTAACTGTAAAGCACTTACTCATCACTGTACCCTGTATGCCAAGGCAGGTCTGCCTTCACTTACTGTTCGGAGGCTCAGTCATTGGTACATACTCATATATAAAGCCATGCTGGGTAAACTACCAACTTACATCTGCTCACTGATATCACAGAGAGTCGCAAGAAGCTATTGCCTAAGATCCCAGGATGTGTTTTTATTACATGTGCCAAGTGCTAGGACAGTTTTAGGTACTAAAGCTTTTATGTGCGCTGCTCCTCTAGCTTGGAACACTATGCAAAAAATATTGAAACTGAGCATTTTGATTCCCTTGCATCGTTTTAAAGCACGGCTGGATGAAATGTTATTGGATACCTGTAAATGTAAATAGGTTGCTAATGTATACCCCTGTAATTATGTTGTGATGTCCTTTTGTTTTCTGTTTGTTTTTATGTGTAACCAATGTACCGCAGGTCTCCCTTGAAAAAGAGATCGTTGATCTCAATGGGATTTTTTAACCTGGTTAAATAAAGGCTACACACAGTAAACACGGTTGCATTTATCCCAGAGTAAGAGTCATCTCTCTCCACAATTCCACTTTTCCCCATAATGTCCGTTTCAAAGAGAGGGCATTGTGACGGCGCGCGCGGCCCCCCTCCCCTGAGGGCGGGCCGTGGTGCGTTCAAAGACCTCAGTAGAGAGAAGAGTCACCGCTGCAGACGAGAGAGCGCAGCGCGACGGTGAGACGAAGGGAGAGGTGCCGGCACGGAGATCCCGTGCCCGCGGTGCCCTCCACCTCTTCGGCCCACCCCGTGGAACCGGCGTGTCGGCACTCACAGGGACGGGCTGCCCAGCCCCGGCAGGCTCCGCAGAGGTTGATCTGTATCCAAATCTAGGTGTCTTTTGTTTTCACAAATGCTACACTTACACACAATGTTAACCGTACAAATTCCCCATTCGCTGCCCCAGCTGTAGCTCCTGTAAAGGAGGTGACTAGTGGGCATGCGCAGATGAGAGGGATGAACCGCAGGGAGTGCTATCTAAAGGAAAGCGCTATGCGGTTACAGGAACATTATGGCCGGCGTATTGCTGTCAGAGAACACACTACGCCTAGAGCAAAGACTCCAGTTAATGCAGTTTACCGTAGTGGTAAAGGCTGCATTATGGCGGAGCCCGCACTCACACAAGAGCGCGTGGCGGTGCGTTCAGGGACCTTAGTAAAAACACACTACGCCTATAAAAACTCTGATTAATGCTGTTTACCGTCGTGGTGAGAACAGCATTATGGTGGAGCGCGCGCACACACAAGAGCGTGAGGCGGTGCGTTCAGGTACCTCAGTAAATAATCGGCCCTTTCTGTGTCGACCCTCCATGGGCAAATCTTCCATTCATGGGGAGTTTTGCGGCGGAACGGGTCACCAGAGAGTATCACAGCTTCATAGCTGCGGCCCCACAGCTGAGGGCTTGTCCATAAACACAATGTTATGGGGAATGGAAACTCAGCTGTGTACTAATAGGGTGGATGGACAGGTCGCTGAAACGGGGCTATTCACTCCAGTTTTGCAGCGTCCCACCTCCTTTTATGGGCATGCGAGAGGTAAATCTGTCCTCCCAGGAGGAGATGAGTTTCCTCTCATAAGAGATTCGGGCTCTGGTGCAGAAGCAGGCTGTGTCTGTTGTGCACCCTCAGCACAGAGAAAAGGGTCTTTATTTCATGTACTTCCTGGTTTTCAGGAAGACAGGGGAATTCAGACCTATTCTAGATCTCCGCGGCCTGAATCGCCACATTTCCTGCAGGAAATTCCGCATGGTAACTACAGTTACTGGGCTTGTGCAGCCAGGCGATTGGTTCACCACCATCGACCTGAAAGACGCGTACTTTCATGTAGAAATTGCTCCAGAGCACAGAAAGTATCTGCGTTTTGCCTTCCAGGGGATAGCCTACGAGTACAACAGGCTGCCTTTCGGCTATTCCCTATCCCCACGCACATTCAGCAAATGTGTGGCCACAGCGCCTCAACCGCTGCGCGCCCACGGCATGAGAGTTTTATTTTACCTAGACGACCTCATAGTCATGGCTGGGTCCCGGGAACAGGCAATGTTTTGCACAGCACAGTTGATCACACACCTAACCAAATTAGGCTTCGCGATCAATTGGAAAAAGAGCACCCCCATACCTCACCAACAGGCATTGTATTTGGGAGTGGTGCTCGATGCAGACGCGCTACGCGCCACCCTGTCAGAGAGCAGACGTGCGTCCCTTCTCCGGGCGGTGCACAGGGGGCGACAGTGACAGCTTTAACTGTCATGCAGACTCTGGGTCTCATGGCGGCTGCTCACATTGTGGTCCCGCTGGGGTTACTACATATGCGCCGCCTGCAGAGGTGGTTCTCCAGCCTGCGTTTGGATCCCAAGAGGCACAAACGGCGGCTGGTGACCATCCCCCCCTCAGTGGAGGGCAACCTCCGGTTTTGGGGGTCCCCGGATCACCTCCGGAGGGGGTCTCCACTGGGACGGGTGACCTCCTACATCACAGTGTTCACGGACATCCAGAACAGGATGGGGAGGGACCTGCCTGAAGAGGGCTATAGGTGGGCGCTGGGCTCTACGGAGTCTCGACACAGCAACCTCCTAGAGCTACGGGCAGTAGTGTTAGTCCTCCGGCATTTCATGCCCCTAATTCAAGGGAGACATGTATTGGTCAGGAGCAACAACAGCACCACAGTGGCTTATATCAACAGGCAGGGCGGAGTCCGCTCCGCCCCCTTGTTGGCCACAGCGGAGAGGCTGTGGTTATGGGCTTCAGAGGTGGTGTTATCTCTGAGAGCCCTCCATATCCCGGGACTGGAGAACAGGGGGGCCGACCTCATGGCGAGGGGCGGCCCCCTGCCAGGCGAATGGACGCTTCACCCGGAGGTGGTGAAACAGATCTGGGCCCAGTTCGGGAGAGCGGAAGTGGACCTGTTCGCCAGCCGGCACAACAGCCACTGTGCCCTGTGGTTCTCCATGGCCCTGAGCGACGACCCGCCTTTGGGGGTGGACGCGTTTGCACACGAGCCATGGCCAAGGAAGCTGCTATACGCCTTTCCACCGCTGCGTCTCATTCTCCCTCTCCTGGGGAGAGTGAGGCGAGAACGTCTGGCAGTCATTCTGGTGGCACCGGATTGCGTCGGGGCTCCGTGGTACTCAGAGATGACACAGATGAAGGTGGGCCAGCCCTGGGCGATCCCCCAGTTCTGGGGGGCGATGTCTCAAGAGGCAGGTGCAATCGGGGCGTTACCCACTCTGGGCCGTCCTCTTCAGGCTTGGCTCCTGAGAGGGACAGGCTGAGACAGGGTGGATTGTCTGACAGCGTTATTCAGTCTATCCAGGCAGCTAGAGCAGAATCCACCACAGCCTGTTACAGGCCAAAGTGGCTGAGATTCCAGCATTGGTGTGAGTCGCGGGGAATAGAGCCCCTATCTTGTGAGTTGGGCTCTATTTTATCCTTCTTACAGTTACTGGTGGACAGAGGGCTTGCTCATTCCACAGTGAAAGTGTATGCAGCAGCCATCTCGTCCTGTCATGAGGGATTCAACGGCAGGTCAGCCTTCTCTCATCCACTGATGTTGCGGTTTTTACAGGGGGTCAGGAGGCTGCGCCCGGTGGTGCACGCCTCCGCCCCACAGTGGGACCTGCCGCTGGTGCTCGAGGCTCTGGTCACGGAGCCTTTTGAGCCTCTTGAGCTCTCCTCCCTGAAAGCACTGTCGTGGAAGACAGCGTGGCTACTTGCCTTAACGTCAGCCAAAAGAGTGTCCGAGTTAACCGCTCTGTCGGTGCACCCGAGCTGTTTACTGATTCGGGGTGACCAGAGTGGGGCGACACTCAGACCGAACCCCTCCTTTGTGCCCAAGAGCCTAAGGAGTGCGTTCAGGTCGAGGGCTATTCAGTTGGGGGGTTTTAGTCTTCCACCCCATGGTGGGGCTAGGGAAGCTAAATTACACCTCCTCTGCCCGGTGCGCGCGTTAGCATATTATGTAGAGCACACAGCTACCCTGAGACGCACTGAACAGCTGTTTGTGTGCTTCGGGGGCGGGGTGACTGGAAAAGCTCTGTCCAAGAAACGCCTGGCAGGCTGGCTTTGCGAAGCCATTGCACACGCCTACAAGCAGGCAGGGAGAGCCTGTCCCATGGGGGTCCGTGCGCACTCCACACGAGCTATGGCTGCATCAACAGCCTTATTCAGCGGTGTGAGTGTGGAGGATATATGCACGGCGGCGTCTTGGTCAACACCAGGCCCCTTCATAAAGTTTTATCTCTTGGATATGTCTGGCTCTTTCTCAACGTCTGTGCTTGCTGTGGCAACACAGGACTGGTGAGGAGGGGGGGGGCTGTGGGTCAGTGGGCATCTGACCCCCTCCCCGGGCGTAAATGCGCTTACATTTCTCCGGACCCCTGGTGGGTCGCGGGGTGATGTAATGCGCTCTGGGCCCTTACAGGGCTGAAGGGCTCCCCTCGCCTGCCTGGGGGCAGGAGGGGGAGAGCCCTCCATACTATAGTCCCTACACACTCTGCACAGGGTCAGTGGCGGAGTGGGGGGACATAGGGGGCACTTGCGTTCTCCCCGTGCTCTTTAGGGACTCAGGAGGGAGAGTGCATAGTGAACCCATACAGGGCTGCGGACTTTCCCTGTCTGCCTATGGGCAGATGCACGGGAGTCCTCAGCACTATTTTTGAGCACACTTTTTTGCGAGACTTCTCCACGGTTACAACCGAGGGAGAGGTGAGTGAGGCGCAGTGGCTGCTAAAGCCGGTCAGGGACAGTGAGGTGGAACGGTGTGCTGGACGACAGTGCGTGCATACATCGGGGCTCCGCCCACTGTACCCATAGAGTCCAGTAGAGGGCGGAGCCTGTGAGAGATATAACGCCGGGTTACGTATTGTAACCCTTGTTATATTAACACAGGCGGAGCCCTCTACCTTGGGGGCACTGTTTGTCCTATACTGCTCGCTGAAGAGTGGTGTAGGATGGTGGTCAGGAGGCGAGGCCTCCTTTTATAGGGAAGTGAGATGCGCACGCATTCAGGTAGGCCCGCCCCGGGGCCGGCTACGTCTATAGAAATCTCAGTAGGTGAATGCTTGCATGATAAGGTAGTACCCATAGAGTCCAGTAGAGGGCTCCGCCTGTGTTAATATAACAAGGGTTACAATACGTAACCCGGCGTTATTTCACCCTACAAAGACAATATGGTAGAGAGAAAACACAACAACTTTCTGTCTGGTTTTTTTCTGAGCCGGAAGCAATCATGAAGTCAGGATTTAAGCGGCTTTAAAACTCCCTCCTACTTTCCTCTTCTTTGCCCCAAACTCTGAGTTCCTGCTCTTAAATCTGTATTAAAATGTCATATCAACCAGGCATTAAAACACACAGCTAATGAGCTGAGCTGGCTTAGCTGTGCAGACACTCAAGAGCACTTGAAATGTGTTTGACTTTCTTGTGAGAGAGAGTTATTGATTAGGAAGGCTAGAGTGCCAATTGCAGTCAATCAATATCAAACATATAGTCTGAAATGATAAAAAGATGGTAGCAATGGTACTGAAACAACAAAGTGTCTCTGCAATAATGATGAAATGTGTGAAATATGCTGACACTTCTGCTCCTCTGTCTGGAGTTTAGTTAGAGACGATACATCTCCAGAAAGTTTAGATTTTTGTTTCACCTGAACAACTCGGTTCTCTTTGATTGCTTGATTAATTTAATCTATTTGGCCTCTATTTCCTGGCTCAATGATCTTATTACTGATCTTAATGCAGACTACTGTCTTGCGGACTATCGGGGCTGTATGGGCTTCAGAGAAAACGATGAGAGCCGATGATCAAGTGTCTTTACAGCGTTGGCAAGAACGTCTCGCCTAGCAAGCCTTTCATTTGAAATGCTGTCTGAGTTTGAGAGGCGCCGGCCGTCTGCGAGATTGTTTTTTTCACTCGCAGAAACCCAGATAAATCGGTGAAGGTCGATGTGCGAAGTGGCGGTATTCATGTTGAGGAGCTTCCTTTTAGCTTCACAATGCGACAGAGGGAGGAGCAGAGGAAGAGAAGAAGAAGAAGGACAGAGAGAATGGAGGGAGAGAGGAAGTTTGTGGAGTACAACAAGCAGATTAAAACTGGAAGCAGGAGAGGAGAAATAAATGGGCAAAACAGTTGGAGCACAAATGAATGTGGATTTGAATATGGAAGAAGTGGAAGTGCTGCCTGAAGGCAACGTCAAAGACCTTAAAGATACTTGCCTGCTGCTGGGAAATTTGGATACACATCTGCCAAAGATTCTGACTCCCTTTCACTTTTTTTATCCTCCTTTTTTTGATCTACCTCACAAATCATAGATGATGCCGACTTGACAGCTAGGCCCCTGTGGCAATGCATCTGGATCAGTGGGCAGGGGGCGTCTTCTTCTCTGTTCGTCTGCCATTAGCTTTCCCAGACTCGGTTAACAAGCTCCTGGCTGCTTTGCTCAGAGCAAACAAGGAGCATGGAGCTCAGGGTTCAAAGAATCCCCTCAGCCGGCGAGCGACACACACCAGCTGGTGGGGAGACAGAGGGAGAAAGTCGTCTGGCAGCTCCTCCATTGTGAACTTGGATGTGTTAATCCGTGCGCTTAGAAAGCCAGAAAACTTCTCATGCGGAGACTAAACCCCCAGCCCTGAATCAATCCTAATGCTTTGTTATAGCCTTCCTCAGTGAATTGAGAAGGTGCAGCAGAGGTTCACAAACCCACCTTCACCATCAATTTCTGGTAGTTTTGAATAGGTGTCCTCCTTAGCACGCATTCTGAGTGTAATAAAGACACCATTAGGATGTTCATTGTCTTTTTTCTTTACTTCCCAACAAGCTCTACTAATGAAATTACAGATTACACTATATAATGTCTCCAAATAAATATATAAGTACAGGTATTTTTCTTGGTTTTTGGATAATTGGCAGTAACAACAAGTCCCATCTTGCTTCTCTTCCTTCAGGCAACAGTCGCAGCCTTCGCAGCCAGTGAAGGTCATTCCCACCCGCGGGTGGTGGAGCTACCGAAGACGGAGGAAGGGCTGGGCTTCAACGTGATGGGTGGCAAAGAGCAGAACTCACCCATCTACATCTCCAGGATCATCCCCGGAGGAGTGGCTGAGAGGCACGGCGGGCTAAAGCGAGGGGATCAGCTCCTCTCCGTCAATGGAGTGGTAGGTGAACGCTCTGATGGGAAGAGAGGCTCAATGTATTGATTTGAGGGAGAGTGCGTTCCTGTTCTTTTTTATAATTTACAGAAGTTTGGACACACCACAAAAACCACAAGGTTTTTATTTATTTTGATTAGTTTCTACATACTCATGAAGCTGACTGAGAGAAGCCAAGAGTGTGCAAAGCTGTCATCAAGGCAAAAGGGGGCTACTTTGAAGAATATAAAATAAAAATCATATTCTGGATTTTTTAACACTTTTTTGTTTACTAGATAATTCCATATGTGTTCTTTCATAGTTTTGATGTCTTCAGTATTAATCTACAAAGTAGAAACAAATTAAAATAAACACAAAACATTGAATGAGAAAGTGTGTCCAAACTTTTGACTGGTAATGTAAGCTAGCTGCCGAAAAGATACATCCTAAACTAAAATACTTTTTTGAAACTTCTCGCAAAATGTTGCAATGATTCATTTCCAGTCCTATATGCAGGTTAAGAGTCAGGAGAGCTTTTGAGATCAAAGTGCTTCCAATGTTGAGCAAAAACCTGCTAGAAAAACTTGAATAAAACAGCTTGTACTGTAAGCTTGAGTTTGCAAGGAGGTAACAAGTGAGGAAATGTTTTGTCAGATTACTATTTCCAAGACTATATTGAAATTGGCTGCCTCTCAAATCCCCCCTTCTATAAACCCCCTGTAGAGTGTGGAGGGCGAGCACCACGAGAAAGCGGTGGAGTTGCTGAAGGCGGCCAAGGACAGTGTGAAGCTGGTGGTCCGCTACACCCCCAAAGTGCTGGAGGAGATGGAGGCCCGCTTTGAGAAGCTCCGTACAGCCCGGCGACGCCAGCAGCAGCAGATCCTCATGCAGCAGCAGCAGCAACAGAACGTGGCCTCGCAGCAGAACCACATGTCGTAGGTGAGGCGCTTCATTGCTTTAAGGGTGAGGGGAGGGGGGGGGGAGACACCAGAAACACAAGGTAAGGACAAGGACTATGGGAAGTAATAGCCTGACACATGTTTTAAAAGGTAGGGACATATTCTGTAAAATGTTGAGAATTAGATGACATGCCAGGGAGGGAATGCTAATTATGAAGCTAAAGTCAACAGGTGGTTAGCTTAGCCTAGCATAAAGACTGGAAGCAGAGGAAACGGGATAGCTCTGTTCAAATAGAAAGGTGGGTTTTGCCATGAAATAGTTACAGCAAGGAAATCCCTTTAAATCCATTCAAAAACAAAAGTGTGCTCAGTGAGATTTTGAGTTTGTTGCTAGTCTTGTGGCGAGTCTTGTGGCTGTTTCAGTTTCAAGGTGCCCCAGACTTTTCCTGTCGGAAAGTCCTACAGGCAGACACATTAGCATATATAAATATAATTCAATATTCAAGGCTTTTATTGTAATTTGTACATAGCTACAGTGTAGTTATGACGATGAAAATCTTAGGTCACAGGCTCCTCCAACAGTGCAACACAATCACACAGAGAAAATAGTGCAAGTAAGTAAAATAAAATAGAATATAGTAGAAATAGTGCAGAATAGAATATATATATAATATATCTCCCCTGAAATCATACTTTTTATAACCCATTGTTTTAGATTTATTTACTTCATTCCTCAAAAAATGTACCTTACACTTTTTTCACGAGTGTTGTGGAAAGTCTCAGAAGTAATACATTTTTCCAGGCCTGGTGCGAGGCCCAAAACCGCAGTGGTATATTTTGCAAACTCAGCAGCTGGCATGCTTTGTGCTAACTTTACTGCCTCTGCTGTGTTTTGCCAGTGTTTCTGTTGTAAAGGCTGTAAATGATTCAAGCTTGAACCGATTACATCTGTGGCTCATGCTCTGCAGGTACACGGATAAGTAGATACGGCCTGCAATGCTGCTTCTACAGCCTGATGGAGGCATACCTCTTCTTGAAACAACATTTTTACAGTCCAAATTTAGAACAATGCTTTGAACTGCCAGTCAAAGTGAAGTCTCGTTGTGTGAAAATAGCACAACTAAAAAGCAAGGAGAGACTTTTAACACACCAATCACACCATTAAGCCAAATCAAATCATGCTACCCCTAATTCTGCCCAGGCTTCTCGAATTATACGTTTCCCTGATGTATTTGAGGCGGGCATGTGTCCAAGAACTCTGTGTTACAGTCCGTTTGATGCCAAATCCCCCTAAGCATATCTCTTGTCTTGCACTTGGCACGGCACAGCTTGGGAAGGTATTTGGGAGCTTGTAACTGTGTGTTATGTTGGAGGTACAGGCAGGGAACCGAGCAGGGATCATGTTTTTATCAACGGCGGCAATGCTGACCGCAGAGATTTGCTTTGGCGGCCAAGAGGCTGCTGACCAAGTGACACGCACAAGCGAACAAGAATGCAACATAAGCCGCCGGTTCGCCTGGTATTCATCTGTCTTTGTCACTGTGTCTCTGAGTGTGGCTTTGTGTCCACCACACACAGAGAGAGATGATAAGACCCTAGAAAATGTATCACCCAATTTTAATTTAGAGCCTGTGTAGAGTGTATAACAAGGTTTCAAGGTTTCAAGGTTTTTTATTTGTCATACGAACCTAGCTACAGTGTAGTTATGACGATGAAAATCTTAGGTCACAGGCTCACTCCAACAGTGCAACACAATAAAACAGATAAACAGACAAATATAGTGCAAGTAAATAGTAAATACAAAAAGAAAAATAGTTTTAAAAAAAGTGAAATAGTGAAATTAGTGCAATACTCGTACTCCTATAAGTTATAGTATTGTGATTCACATGGATGTCTTTCAGCAATTTATTGCAAGCCACCAGCATACCCTCCCTATAATTGCAGCAAAACAACGCACTCACAAGGTCTCTCTTGCATAAATGCTCCGTGTGGCTGTGTAACACAATGAACAGACTCACTAAATGCCCCAGTGGGCAACATTGTGTCTCCCCTCTAACATAGGAAGAAACACAGCAGGCCTGACACACACACCTCAAAAAACCTCTCTTCTAATCACCAGATTTTTCATGAAAACTTATCAAACCTTGGCATAAAAGATCTTCACTTTACACTCGTTTAAAATATATTTACATCCCATAAATAAAGCTAATCAATAACAGAAAAGAGGAAGTAAAGCTACAGGCACAAGCACACATACAGATGATTAAATACATGGAATTCAATACTTCATATTGAAAAAGACAAGGTTCCCTCACAAAGGAAAGAGTTGAATTGTACCTGGAAAAATGTTCTCCCATAAAAAACATATTGGAGTGTACATCAGATGTACCCTAAAAATAAATGTCTGTCACCTCCTGTCATCTCTATACTCTGTCTTTGAATTAAGGGAAAATACAGTTGTTATGTTTAAAGCAAGGGAGTTGTAGGAAGGGAAGCTTTGAAGCTGGTTTGACAATCAACCAATAATTAAAAGCTAAAATGATGTCTTCTCCTAAAGTCCTTAGGCAGTACAGAATTAACTTAATAACCCTTAAGTCTCAAGAGCTCTCAGCTTGTTTCTCTTTTGGACTGATCTGCAGGTTGTTCCAGAAGAAGAAGTGAAGGAGAGCGTAAAAGGTGGCCTTCAAAGACCATCTGTTTGCGTTGAGGATCCCAAAGGAATCTCTCCGTCGTGGAGGAAACCAACACGTAGAAGAGTCTTTGACTTCCTCCTCCCTTCCAGTGTACCACCGGTTACTGAGCAAAAAACAAAGAGAGCCCTTTGTCCTGAAATTGGTGCTTTGAAAAACAAGTATGAGGGAGGCTAGCACTGAAAGTTAACTTTGTACTCCCTTTTATAAGTTGTTCTCCCTGGTGGTGAGTCTTACTGAAACTCCCTTTTCTTGTGTTTGTTGTTTTGTTTACAGTCATCCACTTTTGATTGCTTACCGACATCCATTACACCGTGGCACCTTTTGCCATTTTGCAATAGATATTATTTGTACAGTGGTGTTTCTATTGATTCTTCAACTGGTGCTCGTGTCTCTGTTTGAATGACCATCGGTTTCTTTCTTTGTGTCAAACTTGTCCTGTTTTGGATAAACGTGAACTCTTTTTTACCTTCTATATTGTAGCAGGAACGATTTTCTATCTTGTAGGTTTAGCAATAACACACATTATTCTGTTTTTACATTTCACCACTAAATTCACAATCGGATACACGCATATATACAGAGTTTATGGGATAGGCGCACATGTAAGTCGTTGTAAAGCCAACTGGGTCTTATGAACTGTAAGGCAGCTTCTGTGTCCAAATATATCCTCTGTGCCATTTAAAGAGATTATTGATTTACAGGTGGCATGAATAATTAATGTGCAATAACTGCGATTATTAACAGACTTTGTAAGCTACACCCAACTCAGATTCATCTATAAAATATATGAGGTTCAAATCAATCCTTAGAAATGTTAACCGTGTCCTGTTCCCGACAGAAAAACAGAATGTCACCCGTTTTCATTTGTGGGAATTAAATCAAAATAATTGTTCAGACCTGTCTATTTTATAGTTTATGAGATCAGAGATGTATTGCTCCTTTTAAATATTATAATATCACAGATTTAACATAAAGGTTTATTGTTCCTTTTAAACATTATGTATTTTTTCTGAGACGTGCAGAATATTATTTAAAGTCTATTCCTTGTATATCAGCTCAACATTAGCACATGTAGATCTGCTCCATGCGTTTCTGTTCTGACAATAATTTTTGAGAAGACAGAGTAGAATGTTTCCCTTTCTGTGTTCCTCCGTATCTGTAAGGTAAATCTGTTTTCAAAACTAGAATTCAATTTGTAGTCTGCCACGTTTGTGTTTGCTTTCTCCATGTGGGTGCTTTTGTGTATTTGTTTGCACTCCTTTGTTGTTTCTTACACGTCTTGTTTTTGATGTTTTTTTCTTAATGTTCTGTAGGTGGCCGATTTCTTTGTTTGTTCAACCATGCAGACTCTAACCAATGTTTCTTCCTCTATTAACCTTAAACAAAATCTAAAACTCATAACTTCCTGTATTCCAGATGATATTCCCCATGCTGTATGATGAGAACAGTGGATGAAAAAGCTGCCATGAATTTGCATTTGTTGAACATTTAGCTGATTGTTATTGAGAGAAAGTGACTATTTTCATCTTTAATATTTTCTATAATTTATCTAATTGCACAATTCCAGCAGAGCAAAACCATTCTACATGCATAATATCTGCCACATTGATATATCCTATACAACCTGTCAACACTAAGGTCACCTAATGCCAACGTTATTGTAATAGGTTACCTCTGGGTTCAGGTTTTATAGGACATTCACTCACTATTAACATCTTAATACAACAGACTCCTTTTTCTATCTTAGATCACTGGTACTCTTTCTTAATTGACTTACATTTTTGAAGCTGATGGTCCTGTACTGTACGTAAAGATAAAAAAAAGACAACCAACTGTTAATATGCAATTGTTATACATACTATATTTGTATAAATAAATCTATGTGCTTGTGTACAGTGAATTCTTCGTCGAGCCTTTATTCATGTCACGTAGGTAGGTACGTTTGAGAAACCGGCTCGAGATACACTTTTTGTTATATTCCATGGAATGCTCTTAACATCCCGATAGCAATGAATATCTTAAGTGCTTTGACAAAAAATCCATAAAAAAATGTCATCTGTGGAAGCCGTAATACTGTAAAAAGCACGACCAATCATTTTAGCTGTTCCGGCTAAAATAACTGGATGGCCTACCTGCCTGTCAGCCTTCCATCTGTGCACAAACTTATCTCGTGCCCTCATTGGTCATGTGCGCGTTCGTGTGTGTTGGAGGAGGGGCTCTGTGAGGAAGTAGCAGATTTCTTCCGGCTGTGTATTTTCAAATTCTAGCGATCTCGAGCTGGTTTCTCCAAAATTACCTACCCCACCTTTAAGTTAGATAAAATGCGATAAACCTTTATTAATCCCTGTAGGGAAATACAGGTGTCGTAGCAGCAAGTAAGAGTGAAACCTGGGATAGTACAGATAAGAGTTCACGTAGGGATAATACGAATTTTTAAAAAAGTAGTATGAACAAAAATACCAACATAAGATACGGGGAATCACTGAGTAATTTACATAAATACATATAAGTGAGGATAATTATGAATAAAATATGTGCATGTCTATGTGCAGGTGCAATTGCAATTACATACAGTAGTATTTAGTTACTTTGATTTTGCATTAAACTGCTTAAAATTACTACTGTTAATATTCGGCATACTTGCTTGCAATTTTAGTTTCATGTTCTAATAGCATAATAGTCGTCAAATTTGGAAAAAAGACTGCAATCTTCCCATAAAACCTCACTCTCCTGTCTTTAATTGCCAGACATCTGAACTCCAAGCCCCATATTTTTGGCATAAATGTAGAAGCATGAAGCATTATTAAGTTACTAATTTGTCAAAATAATTGTTGGGGTGTTTATTTGGGGTGTTTATTTGTGGTGAGTGACCACAACCAAATGCTTGTCTGTGATTGCTTTCTAGTGATCTAAGTGCCGCTGCTATACTGTAGGTGAAGTGGTTAAACTTGGGGCTCTGACATGTCCCTCTGAAGACTCCTCCAGGTTTGTAGCCCTGGAACAGAAAGTCAATGGCCTTTTGTTAGCTCACTACAAAGAGTAGACAGTGAAACTAATAAAGAGACTCTTGTAAATGGGAGGTATTGAAGTCAAACAGTGACAGTAGAAGCACAAAGAAGAGCTGTTTCTTCCCTGGCAAAGTGTCGGTACACAGTGTTATGTGCAATAAAATCACTATTAGAGCTTTTCTCAAGCAAACAATTCTACAGCAAGTGACCAAAGCCTGAAGTGACACAAATAAAGACTTAAATGCAGGTGACAAATCCCTCACTAGAGACCATGGCTGTTAATCTGCAGTAAAGAGGCTGAATGTAACACCTTCTCAGGATCACATTACCACAACTTCAATTCTTATTTCTTATCATAAGGAAAGGTTCTGTTCAGAGATACTGGAGTTAAACCACAAATGATAAGACATATTCATATCATCGGCTGCATCTGTGCAGTAAGTATGACTTTCAAAGATATAAATGGTGTGAACATAGTTTTGACCCGCCTTCTTGATCTTCTTTGTAATGCTTAAAATACACTTGCATGCTCGGAAATATCGCAGAGAAATTGTGTGTTGTTAACACTTCCAACTTTTCCAAGGCACTAACAGCCAGCCATTCTTCTCAGACTACACTTTAATAATTTCTTCTTGGCTCTTGACATGACAACACTATTTAAACTCCTCAAAAGGTTGGAAACAAAATATCTACATGGTTAAAATATGGACAAATGCAGGAATTTATTGCCCATAAGTATTCCTTGAGAAAGAAAATGTGGATTTTTTTTCTTTTAAGGCTAATCAATCTAGGAAAATAAAATATGGCATATTTAATCAAACTAGAGGGCTTGTGGTTAAAAAGGGAAAAAAATGTACTTGAACACAATGGGAGGATGAAGATTAATTTGCAAAACCAAATATTGGCATTTCAACAGTTCTACCTCACTATTGGGAATGATAGGACGGTCCCAAAGTCAAATGTATGTTGTAATGTTATTTCCACAACAGTCATGCTGTTTACTGACCTTTGACCTTCCTGCACTCTAACACGTTGGCTAAGTTCACACAGGATGTCAAGAAGCAAAACAAATTCCTTTTCCCACCTGTATGGGTTAAACGCTCAAAATGCCTTAAGCCAAATGAATCAACACTCAAAGCCGTAAAATCATCAATATATGAGATTCAATAGAGATTTTGGGTGGTAACACTTCAGAAGTTTTACTACATTATAACATCTCCTTTTCTATCTTTGCATGTCTTTACTCAGATGAACAACATCACAGATTTTGCCAGAGGGCAGATTCAATTCTCTAAAGAGCCCAGTTAAACATTCATTATGAGATTAACATTCCCTTCAAATATGAGGAGATGAATTAATAAATACAGTCAAGAGTTATCTTTTAGAGACTATAGTTACCTCATGCTTTAAATCTGTACTTCGTTGTATTGATTACATTACATTTGATCACAGAGTTTAAATATGTGTTATTGTATGAAATACAGAAAACACTTCCCCCTTGTGGTCTTACTGAGTACTACAGGCATGACTGTGCTGCCTTTTGAGTCATGCTGTCCAAAAGTCAGTGTATTAATTTGTGTCCATTCTGACTCAAGATACAAATCCAGCTTATTAAATAATGAAAATCTGAAAAAAAATGTCTTTCTGTATATTACATTCTTCCTGATTCCATGTTTGACCTTCATGGAAACTCGTGCTTTGTTTTTCTGGTGACACTCTAGGCTTAGTGAGTGAGCGATTCATGAATCACAACCAGAGTTGTAGCCATGGAAAATGACATCAGTGACATTTGGAGGGTCGTACGCAGCCGTGATGTAGGCTGAAATACAAGCTGCTGAAGGAATGTTCACAATGTTTCACAGAACTGAAGCACAGAGACTCTGAGCAGAGCTTTACTCTGAACTCCTCTCCGCCAGGGGCGGATCTAGAAAAATATTCATGGGGTGGCAAGAGGGTGGCAGGAAATGTTGAGGGGTGGCATCCCCTGGCAGAACTATATGCTGATTTAATCGCAGTCATATCAATCAATGTTAACTTGGAAAGCCACAATATTAATATTTTAACTGAATAACATTAGGGGACATTATTGTGGCACATCAGTAAAGCTGAATGTTGAATGTTCCTCAAGATGCTTGCTCACCCTCCTTCAAATTTGAAAGACAAGTAATTATATCATGTATCAAAATTCAAAAGATTCAAAGGAACAGTTCAGCGCCCCACAACTTTACTGCAAACATTTACAACCTTGACTTTACATCAGAAAGAACAAACATTAAAGAAGTGACTAACTGCATCAGTTAGGGTTAAAAAAACGTGTATTCAACTAAAACATATACATCGCTGCAGTAAGTTATTATCCAGTGGAAAGTCCTTACCTACTGGCCTAGTTAAATCAAAGTGGTTACTTGCTTTTGGCTGGGCAGTGTAGTTTTACACCTAAATTCCACCGGGTCCGTCTGCGCCGCGTTACGGCTGCGCCGCAGTTTTGGTCCGGCCTCCTCCGGCGTCATACCCTACCAGGCGCGTTTCAGAAGCATTTCAGAAGCGGAGCGTCTTGCCTGCCGGCTCGCAGTTTTTGTTGATTTGGGCATATTTCCTGGACAGGCTACTTTGTACAGACAAAGTTAATAATAACTGTAATATTCCAGTTATAAACGACATGAATCAAAGATGTGTTGCTGTATTTTAGTGGTAAAAAAATGCATTCATCATCATAATTATTCTATATATATAATTTACACAGTGCCTGTAAACCGGAGGAGAACGCTAATAAAAAAGACAGAGCACATTGGAGCAAGCAGGAAGACATTATAAAAGAGGAAATTTGATTAAGGGAGTACAGAATTTAATAAAAACAAGTGCAACAAATATTGGTTTTCTGAGGAATGTTTGAACAACTATATTGCATTTCACAGGCTGTATTAAAAAATATAACAATGCTGACTTAGGGCATGGTCAAAGTCATGAGGCAGTATCACACACCCTCCCCCTCAACTACAATTAGAGGCCATTTGTTCCTGACTCTGGTGTTGATGGTATAATCTAAGGTGTTAATGATGACTTGCATTTGGAAGGAAAGAACAAACAGGTACACAAAGTGTTTCCTCCCCCTAAACACACTCCCAGCAGTAAAAAGTACAGAGAGATGGTAAAATGTGAAGAAGACAAGTGTGTTTTACACTTTGAAACTGCATTTTGTTCATACATTGTTTGTATGTTTTGTTTAAATCCTTGCTGTGGTTCAACATTTAAATACAAATATATATAAAATACCCTTTTGGACTGCTGTACTCATCATACGCAAATGTGTCCAAGGATTCATAGTATAACTTCTATCAGTTACTTTGTGATCTCCACACCTTGTGAACTGGACCCGTCACATGATGGAGAACTTGACATTTTATAATAAAAGAGACCGTTTTTGGCTCTAGAATCTGCTAATGAATAATTAAGCTATTGTTTTGAAAGCAGATAATGCATATTTAAACTGTTTTGGCCCACTATACTATTAGTAATTAGTGCAATAATGATGGAAACTTCTATAATTATTAGATGATGTGTTTCCAATATGTAATTTCATTAAAAAACAATCTACTCCACAGTGGTAGTCACCAGTTGTGGGTGTTAATGATTGGGTTTTTAATGCTTATGGTGTCTTCACATGCATTAAAGCATAAGTGACCATATTTCCTCACTCCTTAGTCTCTATATGCATTACATTAATGCACACAATGTTCATACTGCTTACTGCACATATTTCTTGTTTCATATTTCATATCCTATAATTCATTCATAGCATTCTATTTCCATGTAAATTACTGCTTTATTTTATTGCTATTTAACTATATTTTATTACGGTGTCCTTAAAGATTTTTTGTTTTATATTAGATTTCCTGTTTTATATTTTATGTATGCACCATGACATCAAGTCAAATTCCTCGTATGTGTGAACCTACCTGGCAATAAACCTGTTTCTGATTCTGATTCTGATCATTGTTACAAAGAAATACAAATCGCACAAAGGTTTATACAAAACAGTAGACAAATTTAATGTTCACGACAACATGGAAAGAAAGACATTAAAATTGCTTAAATACCACTTCATGTTGGAATAATACAACATTACATTAACTGTCATAATTAAATATGTGTCACTGGGTATAATAGCATGTATAGATTAAATGGGCATTTACAATACATATTTACAATCTCATGTACAAATAAAAGCTGCTTGCCGCAGGTCTTCAGGTTCAGCTGAGTCTCCTTCAGATTTGCACAGAACAAAAGTTCTTATCTATTGTTTCAAATGCAGCTAGTGTTTGGGGGAAGCCTGTGGCAATATATCCATGTCAGAGTTTTCTTCACAGGACGTGGTACACGGGCCTGGACCCGGGGCTCTCCGGCGTGCAGGGCTGCGAGTCGGAGCTGCCCGGAGAGAAGGTGGAGGAGACGTCTCTCTGCAGGTCTCTCTGCACGTCTCTCTGAACGTCTCTCTGAACGTCTCTCTGAACGTCTCTCTGAACGTCTCTCTGCCCGTCTCTCTGCACGTCTCTCTGCACGTCTCTCTGCCCGTCTCTCTGCCCGTCTCTCTGCGCCGCGGGGCCACAGCCGGACCCCACCGAGGACAGGCGGTCCACGATGCTGGAGAGACACGCCAGACTGGAGGCCCCGGCTGATTTATCGCCTAAACTATCTGTTAAGAGGAAAACAGAGGACACAAGTTTTAAAAAACAAACCCAAAACATGTTTTTGATTTATAAGTTCTATCAATTTTTGTGTATTTTATAGTATACTTAAACCCTGGTGCTTTACGCAAAGTAAAACATGCATTCTAAATAATCTACCATCTTCCCTTTCCTTATTTATTTTTATATATTGTAATTGTATTTTCACTCATTTATTTATTTACATTTTCTTTGTATGTTTTCCTTTCTTTGTATGTCTTATACAGCAGCATTGGAATGAAAAGGAAACACAGACCAAAGTGTGAACATGTATAATGAGGCTGAAACTGAATTGAAAACTAACAAATAAATAAGTAAAAAATAATAGTAATAATCTAGCATTCAGGAATCAGGTTTTTAAAGCACGATGCTTTCAAGATGTCATGTCGTATTCATTTCAGGAGGCTGTGCGAGTCAAAAGGTCTTACCGTGCTTTGCATACGAATAGCTGTTGCTGTAGTTTGCATTCAGATGCTGCCACAGTGGACTGTTGCTGTCAGCCTGTAAGGAAACGAGAAATATACCTTTGAGTTATTGTTGCAAAAAGAAATGATGTGTTATGTTTTCTTAAATATATATAGGGAGTATATATGGAAAAGAAAGAAGTGGGAAAATGTGCAAAGACAACCAATGCCCTTCACAATATTCTAGACAGGCTAATAAATCCTGAATTCCAAAGTTATGGGCTTCTTTATTTCACTTCCACCTTAAAGCCGAAGTGGCAGTATGACTCCTTCCCCTGAGCGGCTCCGAGCGTGCCGAATCGATTGTATCAGTGGAAGCAACACCAGTTTGTGCAAGATGACACTTTCTCCTAGTAAATCTGCAGAAAATCCTGGCAGCGGTGCAGAACATGCAGTCAGGATGGAATGCAGAAAAGCGCCCAGGTTTTTTCTGCCAGACTTCAGTAAGGTGGATTTAGCTCGGTTTATTAGGGCTATAAAGTGTCCGGTGGTGGGAAAGCCATTACTCCATCCAGCTTGATAAGTTATTTTGTATTAACTGATACGCTGTCACCTTCAGACTGTCGGAAAGAACAACTAATTAAACCTGACCTTTAATAACAAGTAGAGATAGCTTGTAAGACTGCAGCTTTTTGTATTAATGAACTATAGGGGAGTATGACATGCATGAAGAAGCATGGTAATTGAGGTCTTGGGGCAAAACAAGCTTGTTTGATAATAGGATTCTGAATTGGAAATCCAGGCCTTTTTTGGAAATGAAATACTCTACATGGTAATGAAAAATGGCAACATGGCTTAAACGTAAGACTCTTTGGCCATCAATAACAAGCTTGTCAGGTGAAGTTTCTACAAGATAAAGTTCTGTCTTGCATGCAGTTGTGGATATTTATTTCCCTGCCTGACATTGTATTGGTTTCAAAGCTGAGACTCTGCACTTCCAGATGTTTGTAAGAAGAGGCTGAACATGTGGTTCTTACCATGCCGTCAGAGCAGCTGGACAGCGGGCTCCCGGGCTCCGAGCTGCTCCCCCCAGGTAGGCCGTAGTAGTTTTCCACCTGCTCGTGTAGCAGCTCCTGCAGGCTCTCGATGTAGTGGATGGCGTTGCGCAGGATCTCCACCTTGGGCAGGCGCTGGCTGGGGTTGGCCGAGGTGCAGCGCCTCAAAGCCTCAAAAGCGTGGTTGACCTTCTTCAGCCGCCGGCGCTCTCGCATGGTGGCGGCTCGTCTGCGGTCCACAAAGTTGGACTTGCGCTTGCAGGCCTTGCAGGCCCACTGCAGGCAGTGCCCCGGCTGGTGAGGGGCCCCGGGGATCCTCACATGCTCATCCTCCTCAGAGCCGTCCAGCTCCATGCCGGGGCCAAACTCCAGGCTGTCTGGAGAGGAAGCTTCGTCGTAGAAGACCTGGGATGGTGAGAAGACGTCCATACTGGATGAAGAAAGGAGTGCGAGTGGATGAAGATGACCGCAGAAAGGAGGGTAGAGGAGTGGGGTGAGAGAGAGGAGACCTCTGAGTGATATGAGGGGTCTGTTGCCCTGGGCCCCCCTTATATGCCCCCAGGCCACAGCCAAGGGCCCACATTGGCCAGATCTAATTACCATGGCCCAGCCAGAAGGCAGGCTGGGGTTAGCTCAGCTCCCTCCCTGCCCCATCCCCAGCCCACTGCCTGCACCCCCCAGTACCCTGCAGAGTTTCCCACATCTGCACTTAATGGTGTTTTCCTACTCATCACCACTCTCCCCTTCCACCGGCCCAGCAAGGCCACGATGAACACAATGCTCGGGAATGTTTCAGGAGCTTTAAGCACCACATGGTCTTTAAGTGAAGAGCTTCATTTTCGCTTGATTTATCCATAACCGTCCTCCATGCCTCACATCAAGGCTGACGGTGAAAGTGACACTTAGCTATGAAGACGTACATTTTAAAGAGCGTGTTTTGTTTGGTCAAACTGTGCAGAGAAAGAGGGTGAGCACTTGTAGGAGTATGCAGGGCCAATTTTTACGGTGGAGACAACAGCGTTGCAGATGCAGCCCAGCTGCAAAGGAAGGTGTAACATTTCAAGCCCTGTGAATTCACATTACAGTGGTAAGCCCCCTCTAAACACCCCAGCTCATCACTGGAGGTGCTGTGTGAATGAGGCGATCCCTGTTTGCCAAAGCTCATTAAAAACAGTAATTACACAATCGACACCACTGCCCAATTCCCTGCACCATTTCGCCTCAGAGGACCAAATTTCAGCCATTAAAAGTTATTGACACAATTCAGGAGCTTCAGTTCGGAACAACAGATGGCCATTATGGTGCAAGAGTTTTATTCAAGTAAAGGACAGAGGGTTTAATAAGGAATGGAATGTTTTTTTATAGTGCAGAGATTTCAGCATGACGGTAATTTGTTCCCTTTTTGACAGAATTTAAATAACCATGATTGGATATTTAACTGCAGTGCAATTGAAAGCATTTTGGCATGTTTTAGGCTTTTATTAAATACTTTTCTTCACATTTGTAAAAAGATGTTTAAAATATTGGTAATTTAAACCCATAGAAGAGTACTATATATTTAGAACGTTATGTGTAAATGCTAATTTCCACTTAAACGTGAGATTCATAAGCTTTCACAGCTCTGAAACAGATGACATATAAAAGAAGCTGGGTTTCATTTTGAGAGCAGTAAAGAGTTAAACCTCTCATATCAGTTGAGATTCAGACTCACTCACTTTTGACATGTGATTCTATTAAATAATGACTCTGGAGTGAAGTTAAATGAAATCTCTATTTTCAGAATGACTGTCTCAGAGAACAGATTGTCAGACTGAAGGGGTTTTTCTTTTTGCAGCTCGACCCTGACGAGCAGACTGCTTTAGGTAATGATATTGTTGACAGCTTACAAGGATACAATGCGGATATTTCTCACAATGTGTCAAAACGTTTGGCGATCCCCCTTCTCTGGGAACTGCGCGCACCTAAGAAAACACCAGTACCTGCTGCTGCCTCTGAATTGCCGTCGGAGTTTGGATTAGCCACAGCTGAAGAAGACATCGGCGTGTAGCTGCTGAGAAGATCAAAGCCCCTGAGGCTGAGAACAACGTGGACGATGAGAAAACCCGCCATCAGACGATAGATAGTTGAGGCTGTGGTTAGATTGGCGCAGCACATGGCAGTTATTGGCGCAGTGATCGCCGGTGCTGGGATCTGTGCGCACTGCTGGTCTCTTGGGAACTATCTGAGTTTGCTTTTTTGTTGTTGTCAGGGGTCAGAGACAGAGTTAAGTGAAGGGCAGGAGGTGATCCTTTATGTCTATTCCCCTCACGTCTGAAACCCTTATTTCTTCTAAACGGCCTCATGCTTTGACGTAATATGCTGTTTGTTTGGTGCAACAGTAGCCCCCTGAAAGAAAGGCAATTTATTACTTGGATTCCTGCAAAAATAAATCCTCCTAGTGACATTAAAGCCCACATTGAATTGTTTATTTTACTGCTGCTGAAATTAGTTTTAAGATGTTGTCTGCATGGTAAAACTAATATATTTACTCTGAGTCTTACAAGGAAACTCAGTTATGTTAATAAATGTTTAATGAAAAAACATTTGTCGTAGCTCAGTGGTTGTTAATGCTATTTCCCCACCCATAAAAAGTCAATTTTCCGTTCCCCACAATAATAAGTGAAACAAAAGACCTTTTTGAGTGGCAACAGCATTTGTTTGGCAGAGAGCAGAAAGCGTGCTGCCAGCTCTGCTGCAGGGAATCCTTTCCTGCAGGATATTCAAGGAAAAGCCTGGATAAATCAGAGTTTTCAGCCTCAAGGCTTATCCCCCTGTCCTATAACTGCTCGCCTTTCATCAGCTTTGACTTTTAAAACACAGCCTTCACAGCCAAATGACAATTATATGGTGTCATCAGTAACACCGAAATGCCTGTAAAGTTAGACGAGAGAACGTTGGGATTCGGAGAGGGAGCTATGGAGTGGAGGCTGAGGGTTCAAAACATATTTTCAATAGCACAAAAAGCTTGTTTGTATCCAATAAGTCGTACACAAGTAGCGTACTTTGCAGTAAAAAGTAGACGCACTGAACCAAACACTTCTTATTGTTGATGTTAGGTCTACAGTCGAGGTCAACTGTATAAACGGATATTGAATTAGCAGATACCTATGGAGCAGTAAAATGCAGTGCAGTAATACTGCTATCAGATTGAGTGAGTGGGCAGGAGCCCATTAAAATCACATTACTATTTAGGGGTATTATGTGTCGCTCTATAGGATGTTTGGTAAAAGATATGAGTAGAAGTGTTGAAAAGAGACATAAGGATTACTGTATGTTTTTCAGCTTTTAATGAGCTCTGTAGAACAAGCATTTATATTATTTACTTGAAAAAGGTACCAACACGAATAAGAAAAATGGAAAAGTAGATAATTGTGCACAATGGCCCTAAATTGTTGTTTTATTTTCTGATCATTTTTTGTGATTCTTGGATAAGAGAAGTGTATAACTCTCGAAAAGGGAAACAAAACAAAACATAAGGTACATTTAAAATAAAAAATAGGAAAAACATTTTAAATGGAACGTATACATTTTCAAATTATAAAATAAATGTGTAAAGGTAACCTTATAATCTGTGTCGAAACACATCTCGTGTCTCAAGAAACATGCAAGTGTCACAGTGTATTTGAGACATTTCCCAGCTGTGCGTTCTGTGCAGCATGTTGGCATCCTTAACCAGTCAATCAACACTTTTAAAAACAAAGAAAAAACACAGAAAAGGGGATGACCTTCACATTTAAGTATGGTTTGAACTCTCCCCCCGTTCTTTGAAATAGCCTTCATTTCTCCTTGTTGGATTTTTCATTGAAGTCTGATAAACACGACACATGTGTGACACTTTACATGGACACATGTGTGTTTGCAGGCCTGAGAGATGAGGCAGCGTCCCAAAGGTCAACCGGGGCTTTGTGTCGTCCACAGAGATCTGAGGGAGACCAGCACACCCCGACATCATCAACAAACGCCCGCCTCTCATGTCAATACACGACAAACAAGACTCAATGGATTCCCATGCCGTTAGCTTTGTGTCACGCAATTTAATAGCTCGCATGTAAACGCTTTGCCATGTGATGACGAAGCAAGTGATGATGAATTAAGACCCAAAGGCTCAAATAACTTCTTTATCCCAGCAGGCTTTGCATTGAGCCTGCTGCCCAGATTTCCATGTACCAACATTTGATAGCAGAGCAGAGGCACGCTGTGTTTGGAGGGGACTCGAGTTACTGTTGTGGGATCAGTGCTGCCGGAGGCCAGTCTGAACAAAGAGAGCCAGCCCGGCAGCAAAATATTGCAGGGTAGTTTAAGCAGATTTTATGGACTTTTAATAGCCGTGAATGCTGGGGGAACTGGAAGACCTTGAACTGGTAATGGGCTTTACTTTCTCTTTTGGTGTAAAACAGAGATACAGTGAGGGGTAGAGTGACCTATTATTCGTAAAAAGAGGTTTCAACACCATTTTTGCCAAGGGAAAAACTTGAAACGTGATTATCGTCGTTATGATTGTGATTTTGGACATTCAATGGTTAAAAGCATAAGGAATTATTCCCCCAAAATGTATAACTCCCCCATGTTACCACAAATTTGGGAAAAAAAACTACTTTTGAACAAAAAAATCTTAAAATCAAAAGGATATGGCTCCCATTTACTTGAATGTATCAAGACTATTCTCCTACTTTGAGTTCTTTCTTCCCCATTGTGGCATTTCTGCTCTTAAAGAATGAGATACAGTTGTTTTAAAGTATTGCAAAACGTTTAATTTATTGTATTGGTCAGTTATGTACAAATATTTAAATACAATAGCTTTCGTACAAGAGTGTATCTGCTTCTGAATATAAAATAAATAAATCTAAACATCACATTATAATAAAATATGTACACATTTGTTGCTCCTTATGTACAAATGAGGACTACACAACAAACAGAATGGCTAAATATAGTGGAAATAATTTAGGGATAAATAATGGAAACCTAAAATGTGGTGTCTAGTCGAGGTCTTTGCTGATGTCAGTTTTCAGAGACGTTCTCGCTGAAGTTGACTTTGTCTCCGTTGGTGATGCTGTTCACAATGGAGGACAGACGCAGGAGGCTGGAGGAGGCAGAAGACTCGCTGGATCCTGAAAATAAAAAGGACATTGACTTACACTGCTTTAATTTATTTATTAACAGTTTATTGTAAGTGAAAATGATATGTACCTTCTCTCTGGTTTATCATTGGGACAGTGGAATGATCGGCAGAGGTCGGCCACGAATCTGAGGACTTTTTCCAACGACCATCATGGTTTTCCATCTGCAAAATCACACATGTTATTCATGCAGGTTTTTGATAGGGTTATATTAATAATAATACATTACATTTATATAGCGCTTTTCCTATATTAAACATCATACTTAAAATAAGTAGTAAGTACATAAGTATTTCCTCAAATAGGCATTTGCCTGACTGAAAAACACCCCAGAAACTGGCCTTATATTTTATTACAGTCAAAAACCAAGATAAAAAAAAAAAAAAATGAGAAAGAGATGAATATCATTGGAAGATCATAGGGAAAATCTTACCAGAAAAAGAAATGAAGTGGCCAAATTTAACACCAGGGACCTCCTTACTTAATATAATATACATGGATAAGAATATGGTGTCACTCAGATATTAACATGCAGTAAACGCATCATCATGTCATTGAGGAATATTATAGGGCTGTTACAGATACAATAAGCACATCATTAAGTTGTCATTTAAAAGTCATCTGAAAACGACAAGCTCACTCATAGGAATACCATGTTAATACTGTGAGGATTTCAGAGTGAAATCTTACACTGTGTTCTTTGAAGTTGTGGGATGATCCGTTTTGGGGTTTCTCCTGCTCGTCCAGGGTCTGCAGCAGGTCCTGTAGCCTCTCGATGTAGCTTATGGCGCTGCGTAAAATCTCCACCTTGGGTAGCCTCTGGTTGGGGTTTGGCACGGTCTTCCTCTTCAGCACGTCGAAGGCCTCGTTGATCTTCTTCAGCCTCCTCCTCTCCCTCAGAGTGGCGGCCTTGCGTCGGTCGGGCGGCGCGGACTTCCTCTTGCAGACCTTACAGGCCCACATGAGGCACTGACCGTCGCAGTGCGCCCGGAGACCCGGGGGCGCGAGGACGTGCTCTTCCTCGCTGCTCTCCCCCCCGGTCTCGGACGGAACATTATCCTGGCCCGGGGACAGCGGGCTGTCATTGCCGTTGTAAAGTGGAGAAACCCCGGATATGTCCAGGTGCTGTAGTGGTCCATGATCCCCTTCTTCCAAGTAGCGCAAATCATTGAAAAGATAAGGGTTGGTCTCAAAAAGGTCCATCATATTGTTGCTGCCCTCTCTCTGTTTTGACAGTGGGACTCTGGCATTTAAACAGAGCAGCCGGGACACAAGTCACCAGGCTTATATATAGAATGTGAAACTCTACCCAACAGTTTGGCTGTCACACTGCATCAAGCTGTTTTTTTTTTTCAATGGCTCTTTACAACCAAGTGACTTTGTGCAGGAAATGCATATACATTAAGGCCGCCAGGAGCTATTGAAATATCACCTCAGGTTTCATGACAGGTGCTTCAAATATCTAGATCCAGACAAAATGGCTGCAGAGATATTTCCCTGCGCTGTCATTGAGAAAACGAAAGACATATTACTTTTGTTCCACAGATAAGGAATATGCTAATAGCCATGTGGTTATTGGTGGCACTTATTTCCTATATGCTAAATATAAAAGTGGGATTTATAAAAACAAGTGCAGCTTTTAGCAGACTGACTAAATAGAAAGAACTTACAACTGCCAATAAGTTCTAAATAAATTCACTTTCAGATGCCTTGAGGCTCATTTCCAGAATTTCTGTTGATTAAGAGCTAAATTAATCAACTTATGCTGCAGGAGGAGGATGTGCACCAGCCAAATGTATTAACCACCTGTCAGCCTGTGTTTTAGCCTCTTTAGTCCAATGTTTTGGTTTAACGGTTATGATTCAGTGCAACTAATCTTATCAGCCGGCAGCCCTTGAAAACCAGGCCGTACACTTCCTGCTCAGCACCAAACGACATACAGATAAAGATAACTGGATGTGTCAAGAATCAACTCCTCTCCTATAAAATCGCTTCCCAACACAACTAAACTCCATTCTCAATAACGTTTGGAGGAAAAGCAGTGTTAAAACATTGAAAACGATCATTGTTTGCCTCTCTTGGTAGAGTCCTCTTTTGTGTTCACAAACAAACATACATTCCGGCCCGGCCTCTTCCCCTATATTTTTTTTGGAGGCCATTAAAAAATTATTTGTGATGGGTCCAAAACTAACTTCATCTGGGATAAAATAAGTGTTATTTAGAATGCAATTTCAGTGTATGGAACTGTAATTTGTTGTAATCGCAAAGCCCAAAATCTTAATTAAGGTAAAAGTCATGCCTTCTGTGAGTAAAACATCATTTACAAACAGAAGCCGTAAAAACCTATACACATTTCAGTCATTTTGTGCCTGTTTTAGCCGGTGGGAATGGTATGTCCGATAGTAACGTGTAGAAAACTCAAATATAAATAGACTGGAATGTGCAGTGTCAAAACAGCTTTGTGAAGCGCATGCATAAGATGTTATAAATAGAAACGTGGCTCATTCATCTCAGATTGATAAAAGAGATACAAGTCTGAGAGGAGGTGATGTATAGCCTGGGGCCTTTTTGCCTCAACCTGAAAGATCTACAATTGGAAACTTCACAGGAGGGAATGTGAGAGATTCCTATTTTTGTGTGACTGCAGTTCTACTGGGGTTTTACTTTTACCCCGTCCCTTCCCCCCTCCTCACCCCCGGCTTCTGTTACGTTGTTGTGGAGTCACATGGGTTTTTCATCCTCTGACAGCTTGTCTGAAATACTATAACCAGTCAACATGGTATCTCCAAGTCATACTATTAATATCAGCCTACTGCTTGTACTTTCCATTAACAGGTATCATATGAATCATAATTACTTCAATATCCAATGGTGTCATAAAGGCTGCAAAGCCCTAATCACTAACAGTTATATAATGAGTCCTATAGCTTTACAGCTTGATCTGACAAAATGGCGAATGAAACAATTTCTTGAGTCATTTTGCGTGTTACACTTTTGGTTTCATGTGTTATTTGACAGAAACAGAAGACTCTTAGAGCAAGTGCTGAAGAAGTGTGTTAACGTATATAGTGCAAAGAGGCTGTTTGTGTCTCGTGCAAAACCAAAAGTCCACGGTTGACTTATTTATGTCTTCTACTTGACTTAAATAAAAACGTACAAACACATATAGCAAATAATCCTTGTTTCTATAGCGTCATTATCAAGCTAGGAAAGAGGCTAACAAAGACATAAGGATTTTAGGGTTCTTTACAACATCTGAGTCACGTCATTTTTAAATATTCTGATTCTTTTATGGGTTATTTTTTATTTGTGGTTATGATCAGCTAAAAAAGCGCAAACAATGTCCATACTCTTTATTTCTTTCCCTCTGGCTAACAGTTAACTCCCAACCAGCATGAACACACCTCAGTTATATTGATCTGTTTTAAAGTGGGAAGTGTGTCAATTCCAGGTGTTAGTAATATGTCTAACGATTGCAGCATCCCATTCAGATGAAGCCATGTGAGAGCATGCTGACTGGCTGCTATGGCATAGAGACACTTCAATTGAGCAGAGCGCTAATTAGCCTCATTAGCTGCACCTGGTCACAATGCTTGCTGTGACAAAGCTTTATTTCCATCACTGAGGTTCTTTTCAACCAAACTGATAGCTAAATATATATCTCCACAATAATTTTTGACTTGTCATTTCAGGGGCCAACATGCACAGAAATTAAGATTTCAAAACTACTGAGTTGTAGTTTAAAAGTCTTATGAAAATAATACTGAACATTCACTGTTGTTTGTGTTATGCTCTCCTAGAATATCAGCTTTCAGCAATGCATCAGTAACAATTGTATGGTTATGTTTGGTCTAAAAGCGTAGCAAAGTGTGAGCTGTCGTACACGAGCACTGGTAAATCCTGCATTTTATACCCCCCAGTCCATAGGTGCATAAATATTGTCATTGATTACTCCTGTGTGTTTCCTGCTGAGTCAAACACAAGCCCATAGTAATTCTGTCTCGGAATTTCTGTTCATGACATTTACGTTTTTTCAGTGTTCAGAGCTGCAAAATTGTAGCTTTCACACACTGCTTGGTTGATTTGTGTAAGCTGATTTCAAAAGACCAGCAGATGACCTCACATGAAAATGTCAGATAATGTTAACATTTGAACCCTGATTACAATAAATAAATATGCTGGTATTCCTTCTGAATATCAATGTTAATTTAATTCCCAGAACACAGACACCTTGTAAAAATGCAGGATTGACTTTTGTTAAATGTTCAAGATATGTGTATTCATCAAATACTGAGAGAATCTCTGAAGTGTTTTTTAGTTTTTTCATAGAAGGGAAGTATCTTCTCTATGGGAAGCCATGTGTGCAAAAAAAAAAACTTGTATTATTGGCTTGCTGTTTCTGAGCTTGCCATGCAGCTGAAATCATCAGCCTATGTACGATAGAGAAGAGTGAGTGTCTAAGTATGTGTATAAATGAGGACCATTAAGTTCTCTCGTGTGGGAGATGTTGGAAATTCAATGCGTTCTGTCAGGTAAAATTGATTTTGCCTCACATCAAAGCAAAGTCAAATAAAAAAACTAATGCTGCATTCCCTGTCACTGCCGCTTTCTTATTTTCATGCCAACAATTTGTCATGGTGCAAATAAAAAATGACAACCAATGATAAATGAACAATCCTCCAAGATGACTTCTAAATACAATTTATCTCAACATTATGCCTGACTTAATACTATAATCACTGAGTTGATATGAAGAGCATTTCTCTGAGATGATTGGAGTTCTGTCCCTGCTGTGCCCTGGTCGTGTATTCTCTCCCCGGGGCTACTGTGCATCCTGAACCGGACCATAAATTCCCGTCAGTGTCAGGGGTTGACGCTTCAGCTGTCAGGAAGAATCATGGTATAGCCTGCATAGAAACTCAAACTGCATGATCTGGCCTCTCAGGCGAGGAGGCGGAGTCGCATGGACTTCACGAAGTGTAAATCTGTCGAGAATCCAAAGAGTCGGAGTCAACAGCTCTGCAGTCTTAACCCTGCATCTGAATACTGAACACATTTGGATAAATCCGAGTGTAGTTTACATAGTGATCTTAATTTAAAAATCAGTATGACATATCACTTTAAATTGTGTGGCCGTGTTAAATGAGAAGAGATCACAACTCCACCAAGTCCATGCCAAACAGAAAAGCAATGGGATTTTTTCAATTGGGCTTCGGAATATTGCAGAAAATAAGCTATGTGGCAAACGCACAGATGGATAATCTCTATATATTAACAACACTTTATGATTTTTGAAGTGTAAATGGAAAGACCAGTAAGTAAAAAGCTAATATGAGGCTAAAAAGGAACAACATCCTGTTTCGCATGGCAATGTGTCGTCTAAGCCAGGGGTTCCCAAAGTGGGGGTCGCGAGATGATTAAAAAAAAAAAAAAAATTGTTTTTTTTAAATTATCAATTTTTGTATCAATTATTTATTATTATTAATAATAATAACGTGTGCATAGACATTTTTCAGGGGCGGACTGGCCATCTGTATAATTTCCCCGCAGCAAGGCTCCCCTCGTTGATAATCCACTAGCGCAGTGTTTCTCAAACTTTTTCATACCAAGGACCACTTAACCAATAAAATACACTCACGGACCACCTAACTCCACAAATATCCAAAAACAATAGGCCTGTTTACCACTCCAACAGTACATAACAGCCTAATGACAGCTTAACCTTCCCTACATCGCCTCGTTCACACAATAAATCAACAATACAAATACAACTACAGATTATATAAGCATTTAGTTCAAATGCGATTTAAAATGCTCTCAGGTTTTACACCTCTTATCAAATGTAGACTACATTTATTACGGAGTTTATATCCGAGCCAACAGACTCACAGATCGTTGGCTACTGAGAGATATACAAAACACACCGCATGTAGTACGACACAAACCTCCGCTGTGGATTTTCAAAACAAAATACAGTAAAACTATGGTCGCAGGCCCAAGTTGAACTCTCTGAGGTCTAAGCCATTTTTTCACATGTTAGGCTCGCCTGGGCTTTTTTTGTAAAAATGCTATTAAAACATGAACCTTGGTGACCATCGGGCTGGCCTGCATGGTCTGCCTACAAAACAAAAATTAAAAAACGTTTATGCAACCCCCCAACAACAGCCTCTGATCATCAACAGACTTCCGGCAATGCTTCATTGGATGCATATATTAGATAATAATCTCTATCTCACTCCTAAAACATCTAAATCTACTTTGAGCATGGATAAATGTTCATAAAATACATCCATTGTTTGTTCTATATGCTTCTTGAAATCCTAAAAAACACATCGTTTTTCTAGAACAGATTACAAATCGCCAGAAAATTGTACAAACAAGTGGCAACATGTGTGATGAAGGTGTTGCGCTGGGCTATATCATGCAATCGAAAGAAACGTAAAGCTCGCTCCATTGTGGAGATATTGCGTTGCGGGCTGAAAAATGTGGGAACCCCTGGTCTACGCTAAGCTAAAGGCGGCTAATACTTGGCGTTTAGTAATGTTATTTGGTCCCTATTTAGCAACCACCGTTTTAATGACACAGAAGCTTCAAACTTTCACGAGTGGGGCATTTCACGTATTTTATGTCGCAGAACAAAGCGTGAAAATGTCTTACATTTGCGTTAACCACAGGTCTTATTTCAGGTGTCGAACCAAAAACCTGAAATGCTGACTCATTTGCTAGTTTTAGGACTTATTCCTGCACCACTCCATAATCAGTTAGGAAATTCAGGTTCTGCTTAGATTATTCTCCTACATCTTCCTGTGTCTCTCCATCCAGCCACATGAAATTCATGAGGAAGAAAAAATATATTCTCTTTCTGTACTTTGGCACTTTGACTGCAATATTCTTAAAGTTATCCCAGCAGAGACAGTCTGTATTTCTTTCTGAGGCACTCAAGAGATTCAACAGATTTTTTGAATGTGAATTATTGATCAGGTGCGGAGGGGGGAGGGAGAAAGAGATAATGACATATAACAGTGTGCTGCAGATGTATTCTCACTATATTGATATTATCCTTTTAAAATAAAAGAAAGGAATAAAACAAATTCATGCAGCATTTTTGGAAGTTTGTCTATGGCCAAAAAGATGTTCAATAACACTAACTAACAAAGTATTTTAGGAATATGTTAAAGAATAATTACTACTTATACCACAAATGCTAACAATAATAATGCTGGTGACATTTTATTGGAATTGCCATGTGAGTGAGTCAAGCTCACAAGACAAAGATCTACCCACAAAAATATAGATATCAAGGAAATGTGCAGTACTCATTTTCCCCTAACTTGTGAAATACATTAAAAAATGAAAGAATGTATCATGTTGGTTAATTTTTCACATTGACCAAATAATAATATTTATAATAATATTTTTTCAGTCAGAAGCTTAAGCTCAAATTACCCCAAGGAATGTAATTATAAACTGGACTGTTCTTTATCCATTACCACTAAACTTAAATGCTGACTATATTTGTGCTCTCTTCTCTGCTCTTCTTAAATTACCATAGTTGAAATAAATCCCACCATAAAAGCACCATGCCTGCAGTATCGGGTTCTCTTACAGTTCATAACAGAGCTTGTCCATGTGAGTGTCTCCAGCAAATGTTAGAAGAGGGATCCAGTTAGGACCAGTGCTGACATGGGGGTCACAAACAGAACTGATAATGAACATGAAACCTCCTCTCCAAACCCCCTCCCCCACCTTCCGAGCTTAACCGGACCTCCTGCCTCATTGGGCGGTTTTAGAGGAAACTCTGATCACCATGACGGACACACCGTATATAACCTAGCTCCACACCTGGGATATGAGTTAGCCAATAAGGGGTTAAGTACCCTGGTCATGGGCCCGATGACAATGCCCCACCTGAGATCACGACCCCTTTGACCTTCAGGGCCTCCAGTCCACCGACAGAGAGGAGCTTAGTAAATGTGTGGAAAAGTGCTCATATCTCAATAAAGTTATGGATTTTGAGAATTTATGTTGGGACTTTGCAATTACAAATGTTGCGTCAGATTTTCATCAGATTGATCCAAGAGAGAAAACAAAAGATGGATCATTTCTGCAGTCTCTTTTATTTAGTTTAAAGTAATAGACAAGAACTGCAACCAACATTTGTTCTGTGGAAATCATCCAAACAAAAGGTATATTTTATCATACACATTTTTGCATATAGGGCGTTGTTGGCTCAAAACATGTTTTATGGTCAACTCAGGCAGTGTGTGTGATCAAACATCTGCAGGTATGTTTGATGGTAGCTCCAGCCTGGTCTCCAAAATGTGTCATCATAAAACAGAAGTGTTAATGACATTTTGAGGGGAACGTCTTTTCTACGGGATTATGTTTTTCTCCAACATGGCACACACAACACATTTGTAAACACAGGAATTTAACCAAGGAAACGTGTTCCGTGTAAAAAACAAAAGTCATTGTCTGCTTATTTAATCAGGTCCGTAACTTATATATATCCAATCAAACATACTAATTATATCCCAAAATTATGATATTTTAGTTTTGTTGCAACTTTTCTCTCAAAACATAACTGAGTATGCAGTTTAGTTGGTTGTAAATGGGAGAGGAGCAATTCAAAGCTGATAATACAAAAATAAATGTATCTACTCTCAGCCGTGTGCCATGGAAGGCCATAAACAAAGACGACAACAGGTGGTTACAATGAGCCAACATTCCCCCTCTCTAGTTACTCTGCTCATTAGCCAGTTTCAAGACGAGCCAGAAATAACTTCAGTTGTCATCCCAGTGCACACAATTATTAACAGAGGTAATCTCCTTCAGCATGAACAGTCCCTTCCTGCAACATCCATCTGCTTCCAAGAGATTACTTTTTATAAGTATGGCCACAAAAGAGACGTACAACTTCTATTTCAGAACACACTCAATATTACCATTACAAAAAACGACCTCTTTCTCTTTTTCAAACGTTTGCCTTAAATTATTACGAGCAAACTGATTAGACAAGTCACAAAAGAAACCGGCCATTTCCATAACATTACTACATTGGAGAGTAATGAGTTGAGTCGGGAAAAGCTGGGTAACTTTACGGCTGAGAATACAGTTTGGCTTTTGGCTGAGAAGTCAAATGTATTTTAAAGCTGCAAACAACTTTGCAGGAGTTTGGAGTAGGCTGGTTGTCAGAGTGCCATGCACAGTATTGGATTGTTTAAGAATGCAAATCCCACTAATTGCAGAAGACCATACTCCAAGAAAACATTGACTTTTGCATGGTTTTAAGTGCCACACACTAGGTTTACAACACATGTAAAAAAGTTGAGTTGCTATTGTGTTGTTTTCATGAAGCAGAAGTGACACAACTCCAGTCTTATACACACAAATGTATGGGTCTATAAATCCTTGTTGGCTTTGTGCACAGGCCTGGAAGAGTGCCAGTTGAGGCTCAAGTCTTGCAAAAACAAGGCTCCCCTCCTTAGGCCAGCCGAGCTCTGAGACAGGCAGGAGCAGCCAGTATCACTACCGCCAGCATGATAGCATCTCCAACTGAAAACACAGCTTATCTTTTTTGGCCTGGCTCCCTCAAACTCACAGGCTAGACTCAACGGTGGTCAAACAAATCGGGGAGAAGCTGTCTCTGGAGCTAAGCTAACAGACGGCTCCTCTCACTCGTGCCCTTAGCTGCGGGTTAGACGTGGGTCTTGGGTTTCAAAGGCGAAATGGGAGGCAACGCTGATGGCATCTGCCTTCTCTCTGGTGGACGACGCAGGGATTCAGTTCAAAGGCCGAGCGGCTGAAGTACATCAATTAGCGAGGGAAAGAGCTCGCTGACTTGCCCGTTTGCCAGCTAACTCTCTATGACCTCAGAGCATTACATTATGAGGCACTAAGAGTGTTGCACACTGGTTAGACAATGTCAATACCCCCCTTGCAAATGGACTGGTATTGATGGACTGGCTTAAAGGGTTGTTCGTGCAAATGGATGCAAAGAAAAATAACGTGCCGCTGTATTGAAAATAAGAAACACCAGCAAGCCTATAGGGAGGGCAGATTTTACCAGCTGTTCACATGCCTTTTTTGCCATTGTTTCAACAGGTTTCCATTGTAACACACACTAAGAGAAGGCCCTCTGCAGCTTATCACCCGACAGCCCATGGTGATTTAGTTCAGAGTGATCTGAAGGTCCCTCCTGATTGATTCTGTCCTCATTCAGGAGAGTGATGGATTAGACTCTGGTGTTGTATCCCTATCGGCCTGCCAGACAGAGCCACTGATGGGGACTTAGAGAGGGCGCTGGCCTTGACCCAGCCGCAGACGATAGGAGACCCCTAGTCTGGCCGGTGAGGTGAAACGTTGACCCCGTTGCCCTCTGTCTGGCCCTCTGTGTACCACTTCAACTCGTGTTCACGGTACTTTGGGACAAGTGGCAACCGTCCCAGGGTAGGCGTTATGTGAGCCATTTCTCAAAATGTTACTTTCACTGCACAAAGAGTGTGCAAATTGAATCCAAATCAAAAGAAGAGTTGGTTTTATTCCCGAGTTGTTTTCTTCTGCAGCGTTGCTTTGATGTTGCAGCCTGTAAACGATACGGTGGAACTATCATTAATATCACACTGCCTCTGGGATGTAGCCAGCGATAACACAGAATGATTCCAATCATCAGTAAGTATGACTGTAGCCATGGCAACACCGGTGACAATGATCCACCAATATTAGTTTTTCCTGAAGTGTCTGAGCCCAGAACAAAGCGGGTTTTGTTACAATGAAAATGGCACTCTTCAGTAATAACAAAATACTTTTTTAGGGGGTGGTGGCATAAAGGGCCTGGCTCCAAGAGAAACTAATAGGATATTGATGAATGTCAGTGTTGACGAGTGAGGGGAAGGGCACTACGCTTGTTTAATTGGTTATATGCGGTCTATCATTAAAACAACAGATAGAGAGGGCACTGGAGCTTAGGCTGGATGAAATAATATGATATCAGAGCCCGGGTGGGGAAAGATCACAGCCATGTCTGACACTGCCATTATGAAAGCCTTTGTTACCTAAAACTCATAGGTTTTCCCGTTGATTCACAAAGTTATTTAATATGAAGACTCCTTCAAAGCCTAGATACTACCGACATGGGCTTTGCTAGACAATTTCAGTTTCTATTTATGTCTATAAGCCTTCTTTAGCCTTTTAGAAAGTGCTAAGAAGATATATTAATAACGAATATAGATGAGAATTACTCATACTGCTTATTTTTCAACTTATTTCTTATTTGTGCCTTCTTTATTCTGTGATACATGTGTTATTGATACAATGCACCATGTGAGGCTAACGCAACTGCAATTGAGTTTTTCTTGTATATTGACAATCAAGTTATTTGACTCTAATTGAAGGGGACCCACCAATGTAAAGCCCTTTAGGACATCAATAATGCATCTTCCTTGAGTGTGATCTCCTTTTGAATCCACTTCCTTCAGATCTTCTAGTGTCTTTATTTTGATATTCTGCAATAGATCTTTCCTGGTTTCATCTTATTAATGAACTGAATAAGCATCTTTCATTTTTGGTGGGTCAGGAACTTCTTCCATAGATTAGATGCGTGCCCTTTTAACGTGAGATTAAACTGAATTGTTTAGTTTGGGGCATCAGTGATGAATAATGGCTCTGACCAGGATTTTTATAATCAGTGAAAGCCGTTGACTTCTCTCTCTACAATATTTATGATTGTCTGACGTGGCTGAAAGCAATAAACGAAATGTGATTTACACTTGATCCCTATAATGTTGACAACTGGGTTGAAGGATTTGTCCATCCAAACGTGTGTGGCCCACAAAATGTAAGAGAATCCTGAGATTCCCAATTTTGACACCAACATGAATTATTTTCAACAGGTTGCTCTCCACACCCAAGACCCTCCGGATTAGCATTACTGTCTAAACACAGGAGAGGATAATTGAGTATTGATGATTGTGTGTGTGACTCCATGCCAGTTAAATGTGGCTGTGTGTGTTTGCATCGTCCCTGCTGCAGGCATGGTTAGCAAGTTACTCTGTGTGATGTTGTTGGTACTCTGCATCTCCACGTGCAACTATAACAAAACAACACAGAACAAACAAATGCACGTCTACACACACATGCAGACATAGAAACACAAGTCTTACTGCGGCGCTGAAGGTCTTCACCACCTGTTTGATACAATAAAAAATCTAGTGTTACTGTTGTGGAAGTTATTGGAGATAGAGTTTCATTGTGTGTGTGGAAAAGTAGTGCAGGTGCATGCAGGGAAATGGTCCCGACGGGTGTATTATTGATAGGGAAGCGTCAGTCTGCACTTTACAGCTATTTCATTTCATTGTCTTGTGGTGGGAGATAGTCAAGAAGCCATTTATTGAGTTTTACTATAAAATGTTTTAATATAAATAGTTATAAATCAGTGCAATTAATTGTCCATCCAAAATAAAGGTCAGGAAAAGCCTGCCGGCTTTGCTCAAAGATAGAAAATCAATTTCTGTGAGAGGAGAGTATCTTTTTACAGAGAAAGTCCCTGGCTGAGGTTTAAGGGGATGGTAACTCTTAATGACTTAATCCAAGTTCAGTCTCAGTGGTTTTAGCTCTTTGTGTGTGTATGTGTGTGTGAGTGTAATCCTCTTTGTGAGATAGGAGCCCAGAGCTGACCTCACTGTTTTGTTTCACAGGGTCTCTGGGGGCCCAGGGAGGTTCTGGGGCCGGTTCTTAGAGCAGAGCGCTCTAAAACACGGACATGCAGGACGGGGTCCGCGGGGACCGCCGGCCCCGTCTCCTGTTACCGCCGGGTTAGTCACGCTCTGCGAGATTTATGTGTGGAACAGTAGTGAGGGTTTGGGTTGCACGATACCACCAAAGTGTCGCAATATTAATCCCCCGCAGTATTGAACTTGTAATGCCAAAGATGCCAAAATAAGTAACATTGTTCATATATCTATTGTATTAGTATTCCAATCTAAAAGTCAGTGTCAGCCGAATGCCAAAGTGCATTAAATCCAGAAGTGCTATCTGTGTTGAATTTATTTTTACAGGATCACTTAATTCCCATTTGGCCCATGCATTAATTCCAAAGAAACTATTTCTGCTGTCAGATATACAAAGTTATACAAGCAAAAATCAGGGTAGAATTATACCGCCCCACTTTAACAGCATTTTAGCTTATTCCCCCAAATGGCTTTTGGGTGAGCAAAAGAAAAGGTTGAATTATTGTTCTTCTGTAGATTGCAGCATTCAAAACATCAAGGAAGCATTTACTTAGCAAAAGAGGACTCTTAATCAATATATCATTATTGTGTTTATATTATTGATTGGTAATTTACGTTTTTTTCCATGTAATCTTCGATAGATTGTCCTTTTAGAATACATAATATTCTATATACACATAATGTTTTGTTTGTAAAAATCCTAATCTGTAAAGTAATTTATGAATACTTCCTGAAAACAAGTTGAGAAAACCGACTTTGTCCTCTCAATGTAGAGCTAGGGAGTTTTTCTCTGAAGTTGGCCTGAAATTTGATTATACGGTTCAATGTTACATAAGAACTACCTTCTACATGCTTCTTCTCTACATAATGCCACCACTATCAGTTTGTTATGATATTAGCAGCGTCCTCTTGATGCTACATTTGGTAAATAACTGGTAGTACCTGATTGTGAAATACTGATTGTATACCCCCTGGAGTGTTTGCTAAGCATTGGCTCTAATAAACCTTAAAATAAAGCAGAGGACAGAATCAACATGTTCTCAAAACATCATACTGTAAGTTCCTTCGTTAAATCTTGCCTCAACACAAACTCCTGTCTGTCTTCAATCAGAATAGATCTTTTCTAAAATGTCCTCTGTTTTCACCAAGCAGTGATTCAGATGTTTTAACGCAGGTGACAACAACAACCGAACAACAAAAACTGACAACGTATCTTCATGTGGAGACCACACAGCTAGATAACTGAGATGTGTGGTGGTCGTTTTTAAAGCAAGCACTCGTCCTGCCTGACATTTGGACAGGCCGCTGGTTAATGTGTTGTTTCACACTGTTTAGCGTTGATAGGGTGGGCTCGTGGTGTGGATGTAGCCAAGAGGGACCACCTCTCTGGTGACTGACCCTGGGTGCTCGGGGCAGGGGGACAGGTGGAGGGGGACCCCCCATACTTAGATATGGACCTCCAGTAGAGAACACTTAGTCCTGTCTCCCCAGGTGGATCATCACATTGGGTTTTATTGATGTGGATCTAGTGGCATTCAAATGTTTTTTTTCTGGCCTAAACATTTGACTTATTTTTCTAAAAACCTATTGGAAGCTGGATTTTCTAAAGTGTTGGCTAAACAAAAGCTGTGTTATTACACCTCATTCTCAGGAGGTTATAGCATCCCGGTGCTACATTGTAGAGACATAAGGGCTGCACACACGCCCCTGCATGGACCACAAACAGGCAGCATAAACAATGCAGAGTCTGCCTTGTGTTTTATCTCCTTGCCACCCACAGTTTACGCCAGCGGGGAGCTGAAACCTTGCGCTGCCGAGGGTTCATCTATAAGCCCCCCAGCTAATAACCATACCGGAGCCCATCACAGAGCATGGCTCCAGATCATTAGAACTAAACCACCCTCTGGCTCCCACTCAAATTATCAAAACACAAACTGAAACTTTAAACTGCTATTAGACATTATTTCAGTTTCCCACCAGTCCAGTTCCGCTGCTGGCTGAAAATCAAGCCAGCTTTGTCTGTGTGTTTCGCCTCTTTGGAGAATTTCAGACTGTTTTTAAGGGAGCAGCACTGATGTTTGAGACCCTCACGCTCATTTGGACATTCTTTGTGAGTGAGGAGTTCCTTTGGGGCCGATGTTTGAGTTTGAGTCATGTTTCTCAAATGGAAAGGAAACAGTCAGGATGATGAACAATAGGAGGGGATGGAGTCATCTTGGACCAGAGATTCCCCTGTTTTCCCCCTTAGACACACCACTGTCCACGAGTGACCTGTTTGACCCATCTCTTGACAAAAGGAATGCACATCTTTACTCCCTGCAACAGAGGCCTATTAGCACCCTGAATTCAACATTTGAATTAATCCTGTGAAACAGATTATTAAACAGTGACTCACTGATTCCAGCGCTTTCTTCAAGGCTCCTCCCACTCTCTAAGTGTTTGATCAAGGCAGATGAAAGGCGACGTCACTGGTTGTTGGTTGTGTTTGTCGGACATGTTTCCCCCGATTGCCTCTCCCCGTGTGGTCTCTGCTGGCCTACTTTCAAAATGGCTCAACACTGCAGCTGAGACTGTACATGCCAGAATACTGATCTTACAGAGCACCACAACATGAATGCAAATGATTCCCCCAACACTACTTAACGAACAAATTGTGAACTGACAAATGCAGCTTGTATGTTGTACTTAGATAACCCTACAGCATGAAGGGTTTTATTGTCTAATGGATGCCATTTACTGTTTCAACATTTCAAGTTAAGGAAATATTTTTCTCATCAGCAAAATTCCTCCCATTGGAAATGGTAGGTATACACAGAGGAAGAATGACTGGCATGGTAGGTAAAAAGGGAGGAGATTTTGGCAACCTGGGTAAACACAAGAGGGTCATTTGGGGTTCAAACCCAGGAAAACTTTGGTAAGATCTTCTTCTGTTTTTCTACTACCTCTTTCTGTTATTCTGTCTCTTCTTCTATTTGTCAAACAACTCTGAAATGACTGGTCCCCACAAGGGTCACAGCTTTCCCTTCAACTCTCGTGGCTTCCGTCTTTCCTTCACAAATAAAATGAAAGGCAGTAATATAATTCTCTGCAGAGTAGTATCATGAGGGTATCTGCATATTATAGGGGTGTACTTGCAGGTGTTATTGAAACCATTGTGCCAAAGGAGATATATAGACGGAGACACTCCTGGGCAGATTTGTGGAATTTCAAAACCCATCTCTCTCTGCAATGAGTAGGAAAATGATTTGCACCCATTCAGCCCCAGCTTTATATCACCGAGAAGAAGTCTCTACTTCACTGTCCCCCCGGAGTTAAAGTTACATGATGAATGACAGGGCAATCAGATCGACTTTCCAATGCAGCGAGACACTGCTGCCCTTCAGACAACGCTGGAGGAAGAATCTTTTCACAGCCAGGCCAAGAGGACATAAAGATAAAGACAAGCGGATATGGAGTGTAAACCTTAACAGATAACAACTGATACAATACATTTATTTAAGTGATTGGGCTGTATCTCTTCAGAATAAATGGATCTTCAAACCTCATTATCCTGAGAAGAAAATGTGCTAGGAGGGGTACAGGGGGTGGGTTGGGGTGACGGGGTTAGAGGGGATCGGGATGTCACTTCTCCTTCATTGAGCACTTGATGGATGCTCTGTAACCAATGGAGATAGAGTGCCCCTATAGCCAGAGAGAGCACACAATCTTCTCAGCAGATTAACTTCCATTGATTTATAGAGATTTACCTCAGGAAAGAAAACAGCTGGCAAAAGGACAAATACCACAACCGGCAAGGGATAGATTCAACAGGGGAAAGCCAGCTCATTAGTTAACATGATTCTAATACAAAGTCAAGCAGATAGAGAACATAACTACTGAGCAGGCAGTTCAGGACATAAAAAAAAACGAGACTGTGACAAAGTTTTTTATGAAACTCACTTAAAAGGTGGTGTCAGCAATTCTAATTCAATACACTTTGTTGAAATTCAGCAAATTATGTCGTCAGCTATCTGTAGTATCCAGTTCATATACAGCCGTGTCAAATAGGTAACAAACAGACTGGCTAGGACCAAATGTAAAACACTTTTCCAGCTAAACAACAACAAGGGGGTGCACAAGGCCATTGATGTGTAAAAAAAAAAGGCCCAGGGTTAGTATGTTTAAGTCTTGTTCAAATACCAACAATCATTATACAGAAAATATCATCCAGAACAAGCAAAGCAATGCAAAATTGATCAATTAGGATCTTATGAAGTTGAACACAGTGATTGTATAGTTATAGCGTCCACAACAAGGCACAGCAGGTTTGTAAGCTTTGGATCACTTAACATGCAACAATGTTATACATTAGTCCATTGTGGTTATACTCAGCATTTAAATACAGCAGTTTTGAAGGTGATATATCTATTAGCCTTTCCAAAACCAATAGACAAGAGAAAACGTGTAAGGAATGCATTAGGCAGTGTGTTTAGCTGCTCTACAATTGTTAGCATGCCTGGCTAACTAGCTTACCTATTAGCTTACATGCAAGTGTTACCATCAAGGCCCAGGTGCACATAACCTAATACGTAACATTCCTTTTTTGGTTAAAAGGTTATATTTAATTAACACATGAAAAAAAAGCCTGTTTTACAAGTAGTACTGAAAATGTGTCCTGGGTGCTATCAGAATTAAAGCATTAGCATACAAGTTCAGCTGTTTATGGGACTTGAAAAACCCATATATTTTGTAAACTATGACTTTATCTTAGATAGGGTCAGTGGTATGGTTGAACCATTAAATCTTACTTGAAAACAGCATTTCACGAAGAGTGGTGCAGGAGACTGAGGACAACAGGAACTTTCAATACATCTGTTTAGTTTCCAGTTTGGTGAAGGCAAGGCAAAACAGAACTTTACACATAGAAGGTTCAAACAGGAGCTGAACAGGAAACCAGTACCTAAATACACCTAATCTAATGAGGGGATGAGGGACAGGTGAAACTAATGAGGGCAGGCAATCTAAACTGGAGGGAAACACACAGAGACAGGAAGTAAAACCAGCCATGACCAGGTGAGAACTCTTTCAAAATAAAACAGGAAACATCCTAAACCTAGGATCATGAAACATTTTTGAGCTAATGCAGCCAATAAGGTGTAGCCACTTTCATCATATTCGGATAATCCAACCACTGGTGATTAAATGCTGGAATAGATGATAAAAATGTTTTAGTTTGTATAGCAGGCCTCTTCTGACCCACATTTATGAGGCTGATAATTCCTGATAATGGCGATTTAATAAGCTATTTAAATGTAGTTGCTGTACCACACTTCACAGCAGGAGCCCCAGAGGCTCTCGATATAGTGACACCTCTAGTATGTGTAATGGCCGTGCTGCTTACTGATTTCACAATTGTATTCAGGCTGCTAATAAACCAGCCAGGGATAGAGATATCTGGGAAGGGTGAATAATGCAAACTTAAAAAAGGATGATGGTAGCTATTGAGGTCAAAACCTTTATGGGATTTATTTGAGCAGAGAAAGGAAAACTACAGCTAGTCTTTGTTCAGCCAAAAGCTCTTTCCTTTCTTTCTCCCATGTTTCTACTACTTCCCCTAACACCCCTCTATTAAAGTGAAATATCAGATGTGGCCTAACATGAACATTGACAGAGCTCCCATGACATCAGCTCTCTGGTTTGGCCAAAGAAGTTTAGATCTTTGGCACATCATCTCACAAGTGTCTTATTTGTGTGGGTTTATAGTGTGAAAGTATACAATAGTAACTGTGTGGTCCTCTTCCTGAAGCTAATAGCTTTTAAGTGTACTTGTAGTGCCTTGGACATTAAACTTGGAGTACATTTTATTTTATATACATTTTGACGGAGGGGTGTACTCCTACTTTTAAAACTGCAGCCATTACAGACTAAACTGGCTGCCAACTCTCCATAAACATCAGGAATTGGCAGTGTGAAGCTTTTTGCAGTAAATACTTTTTCAGCAAAGTAAAGACAAATCAACTGCCTTTTGTGCACTTTAATCTCTTTTTTCTTTTTCTTTTTCTTTTCTCTTTTTGTTTCTCTAATAGACTCAAAGCCATTGTAAATTAAGATTGGCCTCATAATTATCTTTAAATTCAGTTTGATTCAATTTATTGTTACTTCCCTCTTCTCTGTTTGTCCGCCGTCCAGACAAGTCAGGGCAAGTCCAGTCATGTTGTGACACTTCAGGGACTTGCCTTGAATCATATTACCTCACTACACACATCATGTATGACGTTTTTAAATAAGTCCTAGACATGTTACATGCGATAGTCTTCATGTTACAGTGTGTTGCATGTTTACAAATAGTTGTGTTATTTAATCACATGGAGTTAAGTTGCATCAAAGCATTTGAATCGAGCCTTTTCGAAAAGCATTTCCTATTTTCTTTATAGTGCACTGATTTTCCTGTACCTCATTTATTTATCATTTATTTACGTGTTTTTATAATTGTATGTTTAATTATTATAATATTTATAATTTTTATATATTATGTTTTATATATATTTACTTTTTTAACCTTTATTCTATACCATAATGTAAAATAAAGCATCTTATCCTATCTTTATTTGAGAGTCAAAAATTCAATATAATCTTTTACATGAATTAGCTGCAAGAATTCAATTATCACAGTAAATGGCCAAAATGCTGATGATCCAAAAGTAACCATATTTCAATGTAATGTTCACTTAAACAGTAAACTATGTGTCAGTAACTTATAAATAGTGAACAGAGGAGTTATTTCAGACACAGGCTTTCAAGTTGCACTCTATAATATCTTTCTACACATCATCAAAAACTAATACCTTATTTTAAAGTAGAGAAAGCTGTCACTCTAAAAGGAAATACTGCAAAAAATGATCATCAAGTTTTAAGATAGCAGTAGTTTCTGCTAACCCATTGGGGAAAGCTGGAAACATACTTGCATGCCTGTCCGCCCTGAAGTTATAGCCTTTGTTACGCCCCAGCGCCTGTGATCAGAAGTCCAAAGGGACCGTTTATATTTGTTCATCACACAGTAGTTTCCTCCTGTGGATGCAGCCTTGTATTAGATGCAGCTGTAGTTGTGTTTAGGTGCGCCTCATGGGCCTTGTGTGTAATAATGTTACACGGCTACTGCTGGACATATGTGCACCTCTCTTCTTTAGACACACACATGCATACACTTGTGCATGCAGACAGAGAGAGAAGTCTCCTCTCCCTCTTCACCCCCTAATATCCTTCCACACCTTGTTGATGGGACCGGAACTTTCATGTGTTTCGCCGGGGTGGGCCCTGCTTCACTCATGGGGCTGAATGAGAGGGGTCATGACCCGCGCTATGAACTGCTTCCTGTTTCTGTTGAAGGGGTCTTCCGAGGCCTGCAGTGATCACAGGAGAGGCAGCCGGATCGCATCCGGTTTGAAGTGATGCTGCCACAGTAAAATAGCATACATCAACGGAGCAGTAGCTGGAAAAGGAGAGATAGGGAAGTGCTATTATTTACTGCTAAGAATACTACAGGGAGAAATATGTTCACTGTCAGAGAAGAAGAGACAGACTGGGGGCTCCATGCGGTTTGTAGGGATTTCATGATATTTTGAAGTAGTGCTTCCCAACCTTTTGTTAGGCTTCTGGCCCCTTCATAGGTAATGATGATTTATTGCAAGCAAGCTGTCCTACTTTAGAAGATGTTCTCTATATATGTTATGATAGCATTGAACTTGCTGTCTGGGAATTCTGGCCCATTGCTAGAACATGAACACGAACAGTCCCTGAATCAAACAGGTTGTAAATCTAAACTCCTTTAATCAGAGGTAAACCTTACAGATTGCACCCAAAATGTCAGTAATAATCCTCAATTTGAGAAGAAAAATATTGGCAAGTGAGGTATAATCAAAAAGTCTGTAGTCTGTGATGATAATATACTTTGCTGCTTTGCCTGTATTTTTCTTCCAAATAACTTTGGCTAACCTCGGGATATGTATGATCATCGAATTTGGATATTTTTCAGGCATTTCAATTTTCTAAATTATGTTTTGACAATGCCTGACAAAGATGCCAGTTACATCAAAATGAAGCTCTGGCTGGGAGCTGTCAGTACAGTTTGCAGATCTTTTGTCTGATACTTCCCTTCAGTTTGTTATTGGATCTCACATGTTGAAGCTTTTGGGATGTGCATGCCCTACATACTTCCACTGCCAGACTTGTAAATGTTACTGCCTCTTTCCATGAACTTAACGATAACTTGAATATGCTGTATGAGTTGAGAACAGTAACAATGAGCTATTACCCCGTCTTATATTTACTATTTGTAACAAATAAAGAGGCCATGGGTTCTTTAAAACCTCATTATCGATGACTAATACAAACCAGGTGGAGAAGAGTTGAATAGGTTTTTTAAAACACCTAATTTCCATGAACCTGTTCATTCCAAAAATAGGTAGAACAAAGTTGTTGTTCGCTCATGGAAAGTGGACTCATAAGTGACCTGCCGTAAATCAAAATCCATCACTAGAACAATGTTTATAACGCCTAAGAATTTATAAAACATGTTGGTTACACACATCGTTTTAGATTCAAAGCTCAGCAAATCAATACATGTGTAGTGTCATATTTAAGCCAATAATGGGGCACTTTGCAGTATACTGATTGGATCTTTGAATTTGCAGAAGGTTTATCTCTTATCTAAAACTCCCAGTCTTCACTCCTCCTGACCTCCTTATGCCCTTCTGACAACTGTCATGCGCTGATTTAGGATTATTTTTAAATCAGGAGCTGTCTAGGTTTGACGGGACGAGGATGGGGTACCCGTGTCCCTTGAGGTCTTGTAAATCTGAACAGTTTACTACAGCAAGGGGGAGGAAATAGCCCTGTGCTCCGCTTGTCCAAGCCCGGCGTAATCCCTCCACTTCCTCTCCTCCGCTCTGCTGCCCGGGCCCACGCCATAATGCATTTTCTGTAACTAATAGCCGTTGTTTCCCGATTGTCACGCTCCCATCCCTGCCTCTTGGAATGTGAGTTGTGTGTGTGCAGCAGTGGGATAGGGTGTTAGGGTTTAGAGCTCTGGGCTGGCTGGGGAAATGGAGAAAAAAAAAGGAGAGACTGCTAGTAGAAAGTCTGGAATTGCAGTTAATATTAACACCACCCTCCTCCATTACCGTTTACCACCTCCTCCTCTTCCCCACAATTCCTTGCCCTATGACTGAGCTCTGGCAGCCAGGCGGGGTGCTGCAACCTGGGCCTCCTGCTTCGGTCACGCTTGCCCCCTCTCTGTCTCGAAACAAGAACACATGGATGTCAAGTCCTCTCGTGCTGGCAGTGTCCAGCCCCTTTCAACAGCCTTTACTCCGTTTAATTAGCCATGTCCCCCCCTATCTCCACATATAGGGGCATGACAGGCCCGAAACACACACGTTCTCAAAACAGGATGGCACACTGAGCGCGCTTTGGCAGCAGTCGGAGGGCAATCAATTCACACTCTTCCCTCTCGGTAACATTCTTCACAACACTTCCTGACAGGTCCGAGTCAAGGAGCTCATGTGCTCCACAGCACTTAGTGAAGGTGGCCATGAGGTCAATTCCCTCAAAGGAGAGCAACAGGTTTTCGGGAGATTCGCCAACTTCGCCCCCTGCAGTGATGAGTGCATCGACAATAAAATTCACCTGCCCCCTGCTGCTGATGTTAACATTTTACTGAATGCTAAGTGATAAAACAGGTTCTAGTTTTACAGTCGTTATGTGTATTTTTTTTTATGTCATCGTGGCATCTTTGAAATTATTCGGTTGGTGTGAGATTTATCTTTTGGGGAAAATGAGACAAATTTGAAGTGAAATTGAGCATGTTACCCAATTTTTGTATTTATATTACTATTGGGGATGCCAACGTTGTATATTGAATTTCTAGTGATGAGAGCATGGACAGTTGAAGTTACTATAGGGCCCCACGCCAACATCTTAATTAGCTTCTATATATGTTTAGTGTTACAAGATGACTCATCATCATCACCTCAAAGTAAAATAATCTTGTCATAGTTGAAAATAGATCTTGTTGTTTTAATGATATGACTTCCATATAATCATATTTAAAGCTGACCTGGTCAATTTTTCTAAGGCAAGAATCGGAAGAAGCATTCTTTATTAAAAGCTCCTAGCAATTTGAATGCACAATGTTACATCTAACAGAGATCTACCTCCGACATTGTCTGACTCTTGCCTTAGCAAGATTCTTTTATCCAGCACCTGTAAAAAACACTTTGGCATAAATACCCTCCAACCTGATAATCTGTGTATTTCTAGAAATGTTTTAGCGGAGCAATCAAATGAAATTCCTCTGTTGAGCAAAAATACGCAAATAGGCACATTCAAACAATTTTTTTTAGGGCCACCATGTGTAAAAGTCATATGTTATCATAAACTCCCAGTAGAGGGCCCCAAATTCAGAAATGTCAAAATCTTGCACATGATCAATTTAAATGTACTTTTCCAGTTGTAATCCAGATTAACTGTGGACAGACATACAGACAGACACACACACACACAAACAAACACATAAACAAACAAATTAACACATGATATCCCCCTAGGCTAATGCCTTACTGAGATCATTATGATTAGTTAACAGGCACCCTGGACAAATATCATGCAACAGAGGCAATCATTTCAGTCATTATACAATTAGGTTAATTCTAATTAATTATTAAACCTAGCTTTAAACAAAGCATAATCACTGAGCATCTGAGCCATTTATCTAAAAGATGGTGACCATATTCTCGTCTCCTCTCAGGTTGAGTTGACCGTGGCGTATCCCTTTAATCATGACGTTAAAAGAAACAACAACGAACGTGGCAGGAATGAGAGATAATATATATGAATATACTTCAAAGCTGTCTGGGAGCACTGTGAACTCTAATAATCTCCTCACCCCTGCTGCACAGGAGGTGAGGCTTTCTTGTATGAACTGTGTGTTTTCACTAAAATAGATCCTGGCCGGCCACGCTGACCCCTGAGGAGGGGGATCACTGAGGGCCTTCTGCAGGTTGTCGCAGGGAATCAGAGCGCCTTGGCCCGATCTGTAGGCTAAAGGTTGAAGGGTGTGTGAGGTAGCCTATGACCTCCCGATTTGGCTCGGGCGCAACAACCTAGCTCTCGGGGGGGGGAACCCCTGCATGACCCGGCTCACCCTGAGTGTAGGCCAGTGCCACGCTGCCACCAACATGGAGACCTAAGGAGGCGAGATAGGGGCAGATTTTAATAGGAGACTCTGCAGTGTGAGCGCACTGGGACTAATTCTACTTTAGTTCAAGTCTAGGTTAAATGCGTTGGGAATGAGTCAACGCTGGCGGCAGAGAGTGTGACTAACAGAGCGGGTCAGTAACAGGGAGCCCTTTTCTGGCTGCTTTCAGACCAAAAACAGGCTGAGAGCGGAGCCAGCGAGGCCTCTTTGTGCAGAGTGAAACACATGAGATGAATCCATCACCAGCTCCATATTCTCGCTCAATCCTCGACGGTAACAAAGGGTGTTTTAAGGGAGAAAAGTGGGGGTGATACTACTAAGTGGAGCGTGGGATTGAGAAATATAGTAAAGTTGTCATCAGCAATCAGGTGACACTTCTGAAATGTTTACTTCAAGCATTAAGGTGGCAGCTCATTTGTGATCATTGTCTTTTGGCAGGAAATATTCCCACATAGCAGTTATATGTTATATGTGTGCAAAGCTCAGCTCTGGATGAATCAGAAAGCCTTGAAGATTGCATGGAAAAACGCTTGTGATCAGATTTCCAGAAAGGAATGATTTCTTCCAAAACCTTTGTTTAATTTATGAGTGTTTTTCTCCGTCTGTCAGTGCTGTTATGTTGTCTCTCTCTGTCTTTTAAAGTGTCGTTTTGGAGACATCATTGCTGTAAGTATGAAAAGGGATCTAAGAATGCTCAGTCAGCATCCTGAGCAGAAATTAGAACCAATAAAAAAATACTTGCACTGATGTTGTGAATGCGTTGTCATTCATCATCATTGGAGTTAGCTGCTAAAACACAGTGCTAATGTGGATGCAGAGATGGAGCAGATCGGATACCAAAACAGAAAATTCCACACATTCTGTCCAAGATGTCTCAATTATAGTTTGACAGTACTCTGTTGATCAACCAATTGTTTCAATAATAGCACAACACTGATCAATTAGGAAGTTTGACATTGTTTTTTAAGAAGCAATGGGATTGGTAAAAACAATAACATTCCTAAAATGCATGGTCTCATTATTCCCATATTTTAAGACGGTGACATTTGCATATCTTCTTTTCCCGCACACAGAAACTGTGGTTTTACACAAGCTGTAAGGAATTAGATCAAGTTGTTTTGTCACAACTTTAATATAGTACAGGTAGAAAGTGCTGCTACAGTACTGTGACAATCCAAAACGCAAATTCAGGATTCAAAGGTTTTATTTTCAGAACGTTTACACAAAATGATGAATACAGCTATGTTCAGACAGACAGTATGGGGGACAAATGTATATCTGAACATTTAGGTAAACATGCTCTAGCAAAAAAACAATATAGAAGTATTAACCTGAAAATGATCATAAATATGTGTCTCAAAGTATCACAAAATCATCATTCTGGTATTGACACCAAAACTCATAATTTTGGCACAACAGGGCAAACAAAGTTTAATAGAACCGCTTCTGGTCTCAACGGAGACATTCCTCCTCCTTTACACACACACACACACACACACACACACACACACACACACACACACACACACACACACACACACACACACACACACACACACACACACACACACACACACACACACACACACACACACACACACACACACACACACACACACACACACACACACACACACACACACACACACACACACACACACACACACACACAAACGCTCATGGGGATCACCTCCCCTCAAGGACAAAGCCACAGATAAGCAGCCATCCCCTCATTATCATCTCGGCCCCAAACAGCGGCGCGTCGCTTGGCTGAGCTGCATTTCCTCTCCACTGTGACCAACATTTGTTGCTGCCTGCTACTGTCCCCTGATGTTCAGCCGCTGGCACCCTCAGCCAATTGTTGTTTACTCATCGAGGGCAATGAGGCTCGACGAGGAGTCAACTGCTGCAGGGGGCATGGAGCAGCGGTTAATGATCATCCCTCCCTCTTTCTTATTCCTGTCTCTGCAGAGAAGTGGCTGAAATAGAGAATATCCTGTAAGTCATGCTTGAGCCTAATTTCTGTGTGCATGTGGGTGTATTAATTTGCTTATTTGTGTTAATTGCAGAGTGTGTTCATAGAGGCGTCGTGAGGAGAGGTGGGGATGAAGTGCAAGTGATGACAAAATGCATCCTGGCCTCACACCGCAGTGTTTGTGTGATTTGGAGACCTAGAGAGGCAGAGGTGTTAACAGAGGAAAGGCAGGTGCTGGGTGCAGTGTGTGTGTGTGTGTGTGTGTGTGTTTGTGTGTGTGCTCAGCCATAAAGGAATAAACCCCTTGCACACTTAATGACACGATTTAAATGGTAAAAGAATTACAAGACTTGTTGTGCAAAATAAACTCCTACACCTACACTGGATCAAATGACCTTAATGTACCATCACAACCCCTCATTTTTGACTTTACAAGACAAGCTGTGTAGCTTAATCAAAGCAGCAGCTTGTTGAGAGGGGAAGGAGAACAAACAATTACAGGTGCCAACATCTTGCACACATCCTTTTATGTGTTACATGTGGTACTACAATTTGCTTTTGCCCACCCACTGCACCAACATTTCAATTGTTTTATTTCATTTCCTGCAGCCATCCATGGATAGGAGAAAATATTCTACAAACACTGTCTCATGAGACTTTGATAATGGTTGATAAATCATTAATAGGTAAAGTTATAAATTGTTAACAGCAATTTATAGGTTTCAAGTTTGAGAATGATCTCCTAAAGCAGTTTATTTTAATGCATATTAGGGTCTTACTAATTAGCGATCAAAGTTACAAATGCAGATACAAAGTTAATAAATGGACTGCAGCTCTTTCTAAAAGGTCTTATCCCGTTGGAAAAGTGTAAGGCTGGGAGAGGATAAACACCATTTTTCACAACCTGGCAACCCCAAAAGTGTTTCTCAATTATGGCTTGTATCTCAACATCATTAAATTATGTATTAAGCTTTATTAAAGCCATTTGTTACAAAGTTTTAAACCCTTTCTAAACATTGGCTTATTAAATCTATAATTCTTGTGAAGCTTTAAAAGGTAAAATAAGGTATTACTGTGTTATTTTAGTTAGGGCAGCTTTCCTTTTATGAAGGTTGTCCTATTTTACTTCAGCCATGAGATACAAATCATTATTTTAATATGAAAAAAGAGAAGTAGAGCTATTATCCCATCACACAGAGCAGCACGAACATCCATTATCAACAGCCTCTCTTCCTCTGTTACCCTCAGCTGGCTGCATTATCCAAAATGGTTTCATCTCTGTTGTCTGTGTTAATTCTTTGCTGCAGAAAACAGCATTTCCACAGGCACAGAACGTCACCGGAGCAGCGTTATGGCCTTTAAAGGTGAGGAGGTAGGCAGGGGCAGAAAATAAACAGTGGTAAACAACAGTAGCAGTGGGGAGTGTGCCTCCCTGCTGTGTTGATTATTGGAGGGCTGTACACAGGCCTGATCCCCCCCGGGAGCTCAGCGAGCGGGAACGGCTGCTACAGGCTGCCCACAGAGAGGCCAACAACATCTGGGCCTCAGCTCACCTCATTACACTCCTGTTGTTGTGCTGGAGTGGAGTGTGTGTTTGTGCAGCAACACTGGCACAAAAAAAACAGAGCGCCGTAACAAGCAAAGAAAATGAGCTCAGAGTGCTGCAATTTGATGCAAAATGTGATGAGAAAATAGCTGTTTTTGTGTTAAGATGATTGGTGAAAGTTATAAGAGTGTTCTTACCGGGGTGGAAAATGCTGAACAAAAATACAATAAAGCCTAGAGTAATGAAAATAAGAATTGGGCACAGCGGGTTTCATTACACACTTGCACACACCTGAAAATGTCTGAGTGAAAAACCATCCATCAGATCAGCAGTGCAACATGCTGCATGGTTACAATCACACAGGCCTGGAACAATAGTGTTTTTCAATATGTTGTTTACTAAATCAGTTTAGGTATCATTGTTAGATTATATCAAGGAAATTATTTATATGGCGTGCTTACAGGCAATTTGGCAAACGGGGATACAGTGTGGAATGGTAATGTGTTGCATTCATCATATACTGTATTTCTGTATCTGTAACCTACAGTATGAGACTTCTGAAATGGCAGCAAGCCAGTTTCCTAATGGCTGCTACTGCTGAAGGGAGTCTTTTACATCCATCAGTCCTCTGGCTCCCTCTGCTGGCTACATATGTTAGTCAGGAAGATACATAGAAAGAGTTGCTGATATTTGCATCGTTAGAAAAGTGACTGCTTTTAGAAATATAAGAATGTATACCGATAATTCAAAAAGCCTTTTTGTTCCATCTTGGGTAGAAAGATGAACTTACCTACTTGACTTGATTGACTCCATTTAATTGTATCTGAGGGCTTTTGACATGTCGAACTAGATTAAACACAGGTGTAAATAATATAATTAACGATGGCTGAATGCATGTTTCACAACAGACATGTTCACCAGTGATAGTAGGAAAAGCACAGGAGAAATGAATAACCTTAATGATGCCTCAGTTCATCAAGAGTCACAGTGTTAATGTCATCAGATACACATGTGATCTTAGTACAAGTCGAAATACGACCAAAGGAAACCCTGGTATTGTGCAAGCCGACTAACTGTCATTGCAAACTGGACACTTGATAGCAACTGAGCCCTAGTAATATTAAGGTTAACACATGTGCTTTTCTTTTTATTTCATGTCAAAAGATTTAAATTGGGTTTATACCCATTTTAACAATACCACTTCTTTAGAAAATACAATGTTTAAAAAATCTTGTTTTATTAGGACATGGAGCTGAAAATAATAGATTTGTTGTTCAAATTAAGTTTCCCTTCAAATCTACTCGGTAAAGTACAGGTATGATCATTTGTATATAGGATTAAATATAGTATTTAGGTATTTTTCCTGTTGACTTTTTTTGATCGACTATCAGTAGCAACATTTAAGGTGTTGATGTGAACTGAATGATCAAATTTAAATGAACCAAAATCAACGGTCTCCTGTAGATCATCTTTTTCTTGTCCTCACCCAGATCAAAAGATCCAGTTCAATCCCCAGGCATAGTAACATCAAGGATTTATAATACCAATCCAGATACATTTGTTGAGATTTTAACTCAACGACCAAACTATCTCACTTATTGAACAACTATAGGAGAGGTTTTAAACAGGCTATGTGTACAGTGTTATGAAAAAACAATGCATATTCATGTCTTTGTTCCTCCAATTTATTAGAAAATGTACAGGGGGATTAACGGTAAGACTTCTGGTAGCGGGCACGAGCTCCAGGTCCACCGAACTTCTTGGACTCGCAGCGACGAGGATCAGCAACAAGCAGGGTCCTGTCGTACTGGATCAGGATGTCCTTGATCTCTTTCTTGGAGGCCTCATCAACATCTGCAGATGGACAAACGCTCATTATTCTTAAAGTTCCATTTATAAACCTTCCTACATGCTTGTACAGAAAATTGTTATTATAATACAGTTAACACTGTAATTTAACTGATGTTTAATTAGTACTCGCTTAAATATTATGAAATTATAAAGCAAAACCATGATCTTGTTTAACAAGAATCCTCGGACAATATGGCACAACAGGCCAATAAGTATCGCAGGACCATTTTGAAGCAACAACAAAATCTGAACAACAATATATCAAACAGCAGAATCAAGCATTATAATACCAAATAGTGTTTGTTTTGTGATGCTTAAGCGTTGGAAATATCTGTTGATTTCTGTGACAGGTGTTGCCAGGTTGTAGACTGTCATATGTCATTTGACAATTGATCCACTATCCAAGATGTCCTCAGGTCTGTAGTCTCAGTTATTGTCCACCTTAAATGTTATCATCAGTGAGCATCTCATAACACCTCACAGGGGAATACTTCACTATGAAGTAAACAATTCACCTTAATCCTTAACAAATATTATCATGTCCTAAAATGCAATATTTGCTACTAAAATAGATCCCAGTATGACAGACACGTGTATCTTTAGTTAATTTGGTTGAATATGTATGGCAAGCACTTGCTCAAAAGCTAGAGTGATGTTTGTGCTGCACACTAACATTAAGATGTAATACTCACACTTCTGATAGTAGGCAACCAGAGATTTGGAGATAGCCTGACGGATTGCTGCAAGACAAAAAGAACAATTCATGAAAATAAGGTGGAGAAAATATCTGTAGGCCGATAACTGCTGATGGATGTGTACGAAGCGTTTTTCAATGCGACGAGAATATTCTGCTTACCATAGATCTGTGCAACGTGTCCACCACCCTTCACTCTGACTCTGATGTCAACTCCAGCAAAACGCTCCTTGCCCAGCAGCAGCACTGGCTCAAGAAGCTAGAATGAGAGCATAATGATGTCAAACTACATATTTTCGAGAAAGAAAGAGAAAAATGTCGTGGTGACATTTGCAGGTGTTTTACAGAATGCTGACTACTATATTGCAGTCTAAATCCCACTAGCTTTGACGGGAATTGCTGCACATCAGGCTTGATTCCCTCTGCAATACAATTCCCTTAAGATAATTAATTGTGTGTAATATGGCAATACAATTCCCTTAAGATAATTAATTTTGTGTAATATGGCAGTCAGCTAAGGTCAAAAAGGGCAATACATTTAGCATCATCTTCAAATGCAGTGTTAAGTACATGTTACAACGGTTTCCCATGGGACCACGCCAATGTCCCTGACCCATTTGATTGCAGATGTTAGGGGTTCTTATCTCCATCAGCCACTTGTGGACCTGATAATAACCCCTTTCTCACTGAGACTCACCTTGTACTGGAGAGTGGCTGGCTCCACCATATCCAGGGGTCTGCCGTTCACTTTAATGAGGCCATTCCCCCTCTTGCAGTGAGCAACTGCGGTGGCGGTTTTCTAAAAGCAGAAACATCATCACGATCAGGTACCATTAAAAACTACTGTAAGATGTTATTTAATATTTGAGCACTAATTGGGTGAAACCAACATCAGTCCTTGCGTCCCAGCGATTGATAGCATCTAGGCTACCTAGCTAGCTACACAAGATCGGATGCACAGCAATACAGAACGCCGGCTAACCTAGTGACACTTTTACACGTGATTTAGTATGTAACAACGCAAGAGGCTTCAAACTTCAGTTTCAGAACGTCTTAAGCTATAGTGGTCATTCATAGCAGTTAAACAGCTCGTTTACACCGGTGTACAACTACGACACACGGCCACATTATGTTAGCCACTTTAGCTAATGCGTGCTAGCAAGACAGAGTAGCCACAACACCACATGTTCAATAATTCTATATTTTACTTACTTTACGTCCAAAGACCTGGACAGATTGCAAAGGACCTTTGGGTGGCATGTTTCTGAAACACACAGGGACAAACAGTTACATTAAAACACAGATAATGAGTAATTTATACTATTTTAGCGGATCGGAGTGAAGAACATACCGTCTTCAGCTAGGGTGCCGTACGGAGAGACCGATGGGGTTTCCCGAGCCGAATATCAGGGGCTGCTGCACGACACTTCAGAATTGATTTATGGTAGGTTTTGCGACAGTTGCTCTTGCTCTACCTCCATTTTATTTTGTTTTCACAAACTCTGTAGTTATTTAAACTATTCTCATTTTATACATTATTAATATAAATAATAAGAAATGAACATGCTGTTTGTAAAGTGACTGATCATTCAGGTAGCTTTCTGTGTGCAACATTTAATAATAATAATAATAATAATAATAATAATAATAATAATAAATTCGATTTGTAAAGCACCTTTCATTGCTAACAGCAATCCCAAGGTGCTACAGGAGGCATAATAAAAACAAACAAAAGAAACAAAAGTTTAATCAAAAGCTTTTTTTAAAAGAAAGGTTTTTAGGCCTTTCTTGAAGGCGTCAGTGGTCTGTGGAGTACATTTACTCCTAAAATGGCTCAAAAGGCGATTTTGGGGTGTCCTCAAAAAGGTATTGAGGTCACATTGTTAGTGGATATGGGAATAAACCTTGCTAGTTCAAGAACATACATTATTATTTTTTTATTGCAGACTTTGAATCTTTGAATATCAAATATAACATTATTTCAATAAATATTAAACTGTTTATGCATTATTACAGTGTATTTATTTTCCATCTGCCAACATGAGACCTTCTGTACTTGATTCGATCATGTTCAATTCAAGGTTTTGGATGAAGTGAAGTGTGTATATGAAGAATAAACTGAATTATTATGCCCTTAAAACAAGTCTGAATTTCTCTGTAATTTCCCTGCTCTGGCACTATTTCTGTTTTAGAGACCATTTAAGTTCACCAGTTGCTAAACAAGGAAAAAGAACACAAGATGTCAGATTAAGGGTTAAAATAAAGGATTGTATAAAAGGCCACACTAGCAGATGTAAGAAGAAAAGGAGCGTAACAATAGACTCCAATATGCATCTTAAAATATTTTAATAAAAACTGTTTATAAACCATTATTTTTGCATATCTCAATTGTTTGAACTTCAAGTTTTGACTTTACAGGGGAGCCTCTTTTATTGTGACATCAAAAGAGTAAACAGACGTCAAAACTATTCATAAAACCTGACCTCATAAAGCCATAATAGAAAAATAACAAATATATCACTTTGAACTTTAATACTTTCTACCATATAAATTGTGTAACAAAACATAAATGGTAGGAATCTGAAAAACAGTGGGAAATAGTGAAGTGAATATATGCTTACATGGAAAGATAAATTACATGTTCAAATAAGGATAAATTGTCTAAACAACAGAAACCAGAAGAAACCGCAGCACTGTTCTGCTGCCAACTAAAAGGAAAGGATCATGATACAAAGAAAAGTATAAATATCTTAGTCTCTTTACATGGATGCTGCCAGAAATTGGAATAAGCTGCACCCACGCCAATGTTGATAAGCATGGTAATATAATAATGTGTTTATTTAAGATGATTTAGAGGAGCAAAATCACAGCTACATGTAGCAAGTAATAAAGATATACATTGAATCTTAAAATCTTATGTGGATTTTCTTTTTGAATTAGAATCAGAATCAATCATTAGTGTTCTGTCGTCCAAATTGCCTGGTTAAAGTGAGTGTCCTCATCATACCCTTTTTTCTTTTTATTCCTGCACAACACCACCCTCTAGTGTTGGTGAAATGAGCCAGATTATTTTTAGTGTGACATCATTGCCATCTCAGCTGGGGGCAAGGTTGTATCAACCTAGATGCTGTGTGGAAAAAAATCAGTGCAGAACGTTATTTCCACTAGATAACAGTATGCAAATGTGAACCAAACTCCCTGCTTTGTTTCATCAAACCTTATTTTTAGCATTATTGTGAATCAAACCACAGAGGTCACATGGTTCAGCGCAGCTTTGGGATGAGGAGCTTGGGGCCGGGATATGGGAATATAAGGACATGGGAAAAAGGAAGTGGGGAGGTTTCTGGAAGTTAAATAACCAACTTGTACACAAGAGACAGTCTTTGATCCGACCACATTGTGTGATCGTTCGTAGGAGGAAACTGGCGTCAAACTGTCCCCTTTCTGCTTTCTCAAGATTCACCATGGATGTGTAGTTGACAAAATAAGTGAGTATTTGTGGTGATTGACTTTGAGGGGGTGAAAATGTGTACTAGGCGCCTTCTCCACAGCCTTGAAAGAAACACTTGATAGGAATCTCAAGCACACACATCCTGAAGACGAGAGAAAAGTGTCAGCTTCAAGGCACAGCCTTACCCTTAAAGGAGGGAAGCAGCAGGGCCATTCCTGGGTCAGAGAAGGACTGAAGATAGATAGTATCTTGGGAATCTGTATACAGTGGCTTGAGTCATGTGTGCAGTGCCTACCTATGTCTGACATTTACTACAGAGAGACTGGTGTTTATAGTGTCGGCCACGGGTGAAAAGGCACCTGGCTTCTTTTATTGTCAGAGGGAATGTGTACTCCCCTCAAGGCCTGGACTCCTAAATTCAAACCCCAGCGTTGTGCATGGAGCTATGGTTGTGTGAGAGCACGGATTTAAAAGTTTAAGATGATCATGGTGAATTCCTTTTTTTAGCAGTACACACCTATAAATCTTTTTAAAACAAAGCTTTTACCTTCTACTCTGAAGTCTATTCAGGCCACTTGGGGGCAGTGACACAAGCTGTAGACACAACATTGATATATTGTCACTTAATCAAGTTTTATGTTAGCAAACGGCTAGTTATTTTCACACTCATTTGGATTCCTGTTTCTGTCATTATATGAAGAGCTTATTCCAGAGCCAAATCTAAATAATTCGCACAACACTCTTTCTTCTCCTTGCCCTCCCCTTTCAGTTTATATGTGAGCTGTCTGATGAGTTTATTAGCCAACAGATAAATGCGAGCGATAGACTGTCAGTGCCAATATGTACCACAGAGTCAGGCAGAGAAGCTGGATGATAAGCTTCAGATAGACCTGTGTTTGTGTTTTGGGTCCACCTTGACCCCCATCATCATGTGCATAGGAAAAATGTTAAGGACGCAAAACCGTCCCTGATTTCCTGCTCTGTTCAGCAGCCCGCTAAAGCATACAATCCTTTTGTGTTGCTACCTGTCAAGTCTGTGTAACAATGTCCAGTCCTCTCAAACATCTGAAGCTAAACGCTCTCAGATTACAGCTCTGGACAGTCGAACTTCTGCAGAGGACTAACATAATAACTTATTCTGTTGACACACGGTAGATAAAATCATAATGTTCTTAAAAGATCTGAGACGCTTGAATCCCACATTTGTTAGGCAGACGGCGAGCTTTGGTGCTTGAGAAGAGGTGCAGATCTTAGAAGGAAGAGAGTCTGCAGTCACCCAGTCAAAGAGCTGGCAATAAATAAAGACCACACCATATATGTGCATTTCCTCCCCACGGCCTTATGGAAACACATCACCTGGAGGCGCGACCCCTTGACCTTGTCTTGTCACAGCACCGTGAGCATGAGACAACACTCTCAGATTTACAGGGGAGGAGATGCTGTTCCTGGTCGGCCATAGAGTCTTATTTGACCATAATAGGCCTTGCGGTGGTTGAAAAAGTGTTGCGGGTAATTGAAGTTTCCCTGAGCAGAAAGAGAAGATCAGCTAAACCCTGTGGGCGGAGAGGCCGAGAGGGGCGCCCAAGGTTTTGTGAGGTATACAGAGGCGTGGGTGCCATGGCAACGGCAGACACTGTTTTAGGCTAGTGAGGCAGAAAAGTGTCTTCCCTGAGGAGAATCTGCAAGTCAAGAGAAATATGATTCAAGGCAACAGGTCTTACCTTTTATATCCTTGTGCGAGGATCCGTTAATAGCTCTCTCCATCCCAAAATGTCCCTGTGAGACATTGAGATCTAGAGATTCCATTTTATGACGCATATACAGAGTACTACGCATATATACAGACTAAGGATTGTGTCTTCAACTATCACATAATATTGAAAAAAATGGTGTAAGGAAAGATTTTCAAAACAGCATACAGAATATCAATCTAAACTCAATTTCTTTTGGAGATTTAAAAAAGTGTATCTCAGGTTTTGAAGATACATTCATAATTAATTGGCAGTGGTTGAACAACATTTAAAAGTAAAAGTAGGCTATAAAAAGTATTGATATCAGAATGTACTTACATGGGACAGCCCTTTTCAGAATTATCTTTTTTTATTTATTGAATTATGTTAATTCATACAAAACGTGTTCATTAGTTAAATGTTGCAGCTGGTAAGGAGGACGCGCTTTTTTCCCTTTGGGCCTAAATACTGCCAGGAAGCTTGTGAGTTTAGTTAAATCTATAATATTTCATAATAATTGGTTTCTTCAAGGTAAGTATTCAAGGTAACTTCAGTTGCAACTGCATTTAGTGGAGGGAAAAGTGCCTCTGAATTGTGAGTAAAAGAATAAAGTGGAATAAAATATGAATACTCAAGTAAAAGTTCCTTAAAATTGTACATACGCATCCTTCAGTACTTGAGTTAATGGACTCAGTAACTGTCCAAAATTGACATACTCCCTGTGGAGTCATCCCTCTACATGCGTCTGTCACTTTCAAGCCTCTTTCTAAGAAACACAGTCCCCAGGTGGGGGACCAATGTGGCACAAAACGGGGGATTTCCCCTGGAAGTGAGAGGTACCAAAATGGCTGCCTACTGTCTATCGCTGTGCCATGGCAGCAGTAAATATTGATGTCTGTCTCACTGGGTGACATCTCATAGCACTAAAATGTAGCCCGGTATTGAACCCGGGTTTGGACTTGAGCCCCTTCCATTAATTTGGCTATTTCAGCCTCCATTTACCACATAGCAGCCTCGCAGCTGTCCCATGCTCTGTCAACTTCCATCAGGCCTTGGAGCTGGGGCCACAGGATAATGTAGAAGAGAGCCAGATCAGCAGCTCAGCAGACATTTGTCTCTACTCCCATGCAATGCGCTGCTCAGATAGAATAGCTGTATTTGAATAGACCTTTATCTTTTCTTTCCTTTTAAGTGGCAGAGAGGCAAAGTTAACAACGTCTGCAAGAATCTGATTTGCAGTATATTTAGTTAGTTCTATGTTGTTATGATGATGCAACGTTTATTGGTTAATGTGTCAATGATGATGTAAATGCAAACTTTTTAAACGACCTTGTCAGCCGTCAATGACAATCACAGATATAGATATATGTGTCCGTTTTTTTACATGAAATCAATGGCCAAAATGTTATCTGAAAAAACAAACACATTGACAGGCTTTTTGAAATGTTGTGAGGAAAATATGTCTGTTTTCCTTTAGACTAGAGCATCATATGAGATTAAGAATGAACTGTTGTTATGTTTTATTTAATGTAAAAAAAAATACAGTTTTTCAACTTGTGTGGCTCTGTTTGGACTAAATTGGTTGTAATATATCATCTGATTTAGTTTAAGAAAACAGAATCGTTCCACCCAGTTCCCTCAAAAAGCCTCATTATGTATTTGAGCGATTCTTAGCAGGCCTCAGAGCTGCACTTGAAACGGTGAATTCATGAAGCTGATCTGGCAGTGGAACAGGGCCAAACTTGCCAACATAACAGCCTTTCATTCGCCATTTGTCTGCGCTGTCACACATGCACTGGTACTTCCCCTCGATCAATCTCACTCACTCAAACACACACACACACACACACACACACACACACACACACACTCAGATCGCCCACACAATCTGCTTCATCACCCTCCTTCTTCTCTTGTTCCATCTCGCTCTCGTCCTCCCCCTACTTATTTCCTCCATCTCACCCATTCTGTGTGACTGTGTGCTTGTGTGTGTGTGTGTGTGTGTGTGTGTGTGTGTGTGTGTGTGTGTGTGTGTGTGTGTGTGTGTGTGTGTGTGTGTGTGTGTGTGTGTGTGTGTGTGTGTGTGTGTGTGTGTGTGTGTGTGTGTGTGTGTGTGTCTTATGAGGCAGTGTAAGCGGGGTGAGAACGGGGCCGTGTGGGGTCTGGCTGACATCAACAGTGATAAAGCCAGAGTGGGTTGCCATTACAGCAAGGCCTTCTTTATTCCTCGATTATACTTCTCCTCTTTTCCCCCTCTCTAGAGTTTCTATCTGATGGGCTGTGGAACACTGAGCCCTTGACAACATCTGGGAATACAATGATGAATATGTTCGCTGCCAGCAACTAGCATCCCCTTATTTCTCTCTCTCTGTATTTGCTTGTGCCTGCACACATTAAAATGTCTAAAAGATGATGAAGTGCGACCCTGACAACATGATAAGCACATGTTACGACTTGTGGTCCACATGACAAATGATCTTTAAATGTTGACTTTGTGTAGTTTATCTTCGATTCAGATATTCAGTCTATTAGTATATTTGCAGTTTTTTGAGTATATTATATTGTGTTCCCTGCTGTGTCTATAACTCTGTTCTCAGTCACTCTGTGTTCAAGGCTCCAAGGGGGAGAGGAGACAGGGCTGGGAAGCTCTGATGGGAAAGTGGGCCAGCGCTCTCAGCCCTCCACTGGAGAGCTCCTTAAAAGGCCTGGAGAGATGATGTCGTGGACTCTCTCCTTTCCCCCCTTATGTTCCCCCCCCCCCCCCCCCCCCCCCCCCCCCCCCCCCCCCCTCACACAGCAGCGGAGAAGCCAGCAGCAGGAGCTGAGCCAGGCTTTGGCCAAACTCCTCATGCACATCAGAGAAACACACGACACTGATGACTTCATGAGCTCGAATAAGGATTCCATCCATCATAAGCTGGAAAGGCTTGTTTTGAAAGATAGGGTTTCCCAGATTGGGAATTAGTCTGTGCACTCTAAAAACAAACAAAACGATATTTATAAGTAACAGTATAATGGAATGATGTTAAAGTTATGTTCCTGCACAATCAAAATTATTTTTTAATTACCAATGACCGAATCTTTTGTGGCAAAAAAACACTTTTTCGTTGATTATTCACAAACATAATTTTTTACACATTTCTTGCAGAAATGTTTGAGTGGTATGTGCTTTATTACCAATTGTAAACACAAGTTTTTAAGTTGACAACCATTTGAAAAATCAAGTTGTATAATTGGATTTCTATGAAATCATACATACACAATAGTTAAACTTTTGGTTTATTTTGAGCACATATTACATAAATCTTGAAACAAATAGAACACACATTTAATTTCCCCCAAATTAAAAGTAAACAAATCAGCAATATTGCATTATGCCTCAATAGCTCTTTTTGAATTTCTTTTTGAGTGTTAAAATTGGGGAACTGCAGCAAAGTTCCTTTTATTTGCACGACAAAAGCAGAAATGAGGAGGAAATGCAATATCACGACAGCAACCAGAGTTGCAGAAGTAGTCTTTTGAAAGTTTTGTTAGTCTAAGAGTGAAACATTTTGTATTTAGATACTATTTTGCATACATCGGCAAGACCTGCTACATCCAGTTACTCTGACCAATCAGAATCTCTCTCTCTGTTTCAAGCCTGACAACTTTTTCCATCCCAGCCTCTGCGACAGGGGTCAACAACCACTTCATGTACACAATGCGCGCAAGGCCAAAACAGATGCCCCCGTTAACCCCACACCCAATCATTCTGGAGCTCGTGCGTGGGCTTATACCAGGTGAGCTTCCAGCGCCTGCAGAGAGCATCGGGCCTGTGTGGGCGAGCTCTTCACCCTCTCTTCACGAGGCTGCAATCTATGAGCCATCTGCTGTTATCTGCGGAATGTTCTCTGCACACTTCATGGACATATATGTACCAGGGCTTTGACATCTTTGCTATTTTTAGCGCAGGCCCGCCACTGGAGGTTGTTATGATGATGTCAAGCAGGCTTTTTAAAATAAATCAAATTGTTTATCTTGGGTTATACTTCCTGCCTGCTTTTCATGTCGTGTTTGTTTGTGTGCATGTGTTCATCTGGCAAATTGGTTTTATTTTGGGCCTGGGACTTGTTTTGCCTGAAGTATATCTACATTTTTATGGTATTCTCAAAGTATGATCAACACTTTTAAATCAGAGTTTCACTTTGAACTTCATCCTTCTATACTTGCAATATTATGTCTAAAGTGATAAATGTATTTGTAATTCTTAGCACAATTAAAAAAAGATTGATTTGTCCCACAATATTATATATAATCTATCCCAAAATATGGTCCCATGGTTGTCCAACAGAAGAGGAAGTATAGTTTCCCTTTTTATATGCTCATGTATTAGGTGCCCAAAATCCAAAAAGTGACATTGTTCACATTGGTTTTTGTTCGGATTAAAAAAAACAAGACATACCATGTGAATTTAAGGGCATTAATATAGGTTTTGTTACCTTTGGCAACCGAGCCACGCCATCCCCCCCTGTTTCCAGTCTTTATGCTAGGCTAGGCTAGGCTAATCAGCTGCTGGGATATTTAAAGTTCATGAGGTTGTTGTCAAACCTAACTCTCGTCAGGAAAGTGAATACGCATATTTCCCAAAATGTCAAACTACTTTAGGGCACCAACAGGCCTGAACTATGAACATTTTGGTCTGTTTCCAGTACACCAGACAAAACCGGATTGCGCTAGCGTATGTTGATCACATGTGACAGGTGATTTTTGCTCTGTTGTGCCTGTGCTTGAGGCTCAGACATGGGAAAGGGGAAGTCTTCCTCGAGGTGTTTTGAGGCAGTAAAGTAGATTCTGCAAACACCAACACCCCCTCTGCTTTTCCTCCCATCTCCAATCACCCCCACCCCCTCTATCATCCTCCTCTGCGGCTCAGGTAGGTGCAGACTGTTGACAGGTTCCTCATGTGATGAACAGCGTCCGTCGTCACCTTGTCAGCTGCGACACAGACACACCTTGCTGTGAGGCCCATGCCCAGCAGATAACAGGCCTGGATCAAACCCTACAGTAGGTCACTGCAATATGACAGTTTCCCTAAACACCACAATCAGTCATGTTGTGCGGGACAGGCATCCAACCTTGTCCGGAGTTCACGATGCACTTAATTTACATCCCCCAGAAGGGAGAGCAGCATTGTGTAAATTGCCACTAAAACTGCCGTGACCCAATTTATACTCTAAATTTAAAATGCATTACAGATAGCAGTCCACTAAACAGGCTCCCTTTTCTGAAACAGAGAACTACATTTTTCAGCACTGGCAGCTAAACCATTGTAAGAGTCTTGATTTGCAGTATATAAAGAATTACATCTAAAGCTCCTTACATACCAAACTGACACCAAAGAACACGTCCCGACGGAACGTCGGCTCACGTCGCCTCACGTCTCCTGCGTCTTGGCCATGTTTCGCACTGGAACACACCGCAAAGACTTCAGCCGACGGCCAAGTTGCACGTACGAACTGCGCATGCATGAGTGGAAATAACTCTCCTTACCAGCAGGCGTCGGTAGTGTGTATTCGTCATTCAAAAGAGGCAACAACCGGAAGACAGACTGCGTGATACACAGAGAGAAGAAGAACAGACTGCGTGATATAAACAAACAACAAATAGCGTGTGCGTTCCATTTTCACTCTACAACGAGAAGCTCATGGGGCTTTCCCAAACCTGTGTCGAAGTAGGTAAGATGAAGTGATGAAGATGGAGTTAAATGAAATCTCAGATTTGCCTTCTTAATAGTTTGTTTGGGTCCCTCACTTCCGTTTCGCTTCTCATGCACTGATTCGCTAAGCTGAACAGCCAATCAGAGTGATTTCTTTGGCCGACGGCCTTTGGCCGACAGCCTGCCGATTCAACATGTCGAATCGGCGGCGGAAGACACGACGGTGCAGTACACACCAATCAAAGAATCAAAGTAGGGCGACACGACGCTCATCGAAGGCCCGACATCTATCGACGCCGAAAATCGGCTCGGGTGTGTAAGGACCTTAACCTAACAGTATGATGGAATGGTCTTCTCTCTTTTCTGCGATGTTACAGCCATCCATCCAGTATGCTGCAAAAGCTAGTGCTGATAATACTGTCAGATGGCTGCATAAAGGGTAATAATCATATGTGGGTGGCTTCACTGCAAGTGGGAGAGTAGCACAAGTAACACTTATCTATTTTTAAGCTGCTGCTTGAGGGCTTCCTTTGTGAAGTGTGTGGATGGAGCTTAACTGAACACCATTTCTGTGTGTTTAAAGTCAATTATTGCCAAATGACCTTCTATGAGTGATAGCATTCCCTCCAGAAATGCGATCCACATAAGATATCTCTGGATGGAGGTTTTATTCTCTGGCTGAAACAAACTGAATATGATTGATGCCAGTCATTTGAAACACTGTATTCATTATAACTTGCAGTATATCTAAGGTTTACTAAGGTCGTGGGAGATGAGCACGGTTAGGAAAATAAGATATTTGACACCTGTTAATTGAAACGTGAACCTGTCCACATATGAAGAGCCTTGAAGTTCTGCCCATGACAAATTAGATGGCCTGTGACCTTTGACCTTGGAGAATGCATCCCCTGGGCCTGCACCGCCTGATCATCTACAGGGTTGAGTTCAGTTCACAATGTGTAAGTGGTATTTAAACCTGATAGGGTCGAGGCTTTAAAGTCTGAATGCGGCTCTGTTTTTCCGTTCATGCTTCTTTTCATCAAGGTGAATGGAAATAATGAGGGCAGAGGGTTTCAGCGGCTAAATCAAGAACTCTAAAACAGGAGAACCAAAGCTTTAAATTGATCTAAGAGCTAAATTGTGCTAATTTAAGAAGGGGAGTATCCTTTTCAGTATTCATGGGAATCATTTCGTGGAACTTATGAAACGGGGGGTTACGTATTGTAACCCTAGTTATATAAGCACAGGCGGAGCCCTCTACTGGACTCTATGGGTACTACTCTCTACCATGATATGCGAGCATTCACCTACTGAGTTGCATAAACGTAGCCGGCCAATCGGGGCGAGCCTACCTGAATGCACGCGCAGGCCCACAGTATATAAGGCGGCTACGCCTCCCGACTGCCATCCTACACCCTCTTCAGCGAGCGGCATAGGAAAGACAGGGCCCCCAGGTAGAGGGCTGCGCCTGTCCTTATATAGCTAGGGTTACAATACGTAACCCCTCGTTATATATCACACAGGCTCAGCCCTCTACTGGACTCTATCAATGCACTTTTCAAGTAACAATCTGACAACGAACTACCAACATGCCTATAGAGATGGTCACTCTACAAGTACAGCACTTGCACAAATGACAGACGACTGGTTAAAGAGCATGGATGATAGGAGGCTTGTAGGAGCTGTCATGTTAGACTTTAGCGCAGCTTTCGATGTAATCGATCACAGTCTGCTGCTGAACAAACTAAAATGCTATGGCTTTGGTTCTGTTGCTATGTGTTGGATGGAGAGCTACCTGACTAGGAGAAGGCAGCGAGTCTTTTTCAATGGGAGCTTTTCTGAAAGTAAGGTGTTGCAGTGTGGGGTCCCACAGGGGAGTTCGCTTGGGCCTTTGTTGTATTCTATATTCACAAATGACCTTCCTTACGTATTAAATAAGTCCAGTGTAATAATGTATGCTGATGATTCCACAATGTACAGTACAGCATAGGGCTGTGCGATTATGGCAAAAATCATAATCACGATTATTTGGGTCAATAATTGATATCACGATTATTTTGACGATTATTCATTGACCATTTATTAAACTTTAAAACAAATAATATTTTACCAATAAACAAGGTCAACACATAATGGAGCGCACTTCCAAAACCATACTAAACATATATTAATATGATAAATAAAAATAAATTAGACAAAAATAAATTAAATCAAATATGTTGCAGTGCACTGTCACAACCTACTGACAACTCCTTAACATATAGCCAACATGGCCACCATGGCAAATGCTGGTAGGGCTGCTCATGTCATCTCTTAAAGATTTTTTGCAAGAAAAACCAGCCTGTTTACATGGTCTGGTTTCAGAGACGAGCGCAGGCAGGTGACAATATTGCCACCTGTACTGAAGACCCTCTCTGAAGAGGAACTTGTGGCTGGGATGCACAGATACTTCCTTGCCAGGATGGAGAGCCGTGGGTAGAACTTCCGGGATTCCCTCCACCACTTTAGTGGGTCCTCCTCAGCATCCAGTGGCACTGCCTGGAGGTAGGACTGTAGCTCAAGAGCTATGGCCTTGTCCTTTTCCAGAGCAGGTTGAGGTTCTGCAGCTTGGTCTACGGTGGCCTTGAAGAAGCTCCCCAGTCCCTTCTTTTTCTTCTTTGGTGCAGCTGCAGCAGCATCCTCCGTGTCATCTGCAGGCACCGCTGCCGTCTCAAGAGGGGCGTTCTCCTTGGAGTATTATAAAGAAAATAAGAATGACATGTTTAATCAGACTAAATGGTTATGGGTATTAACATTTATACCTAGAATTACATTATAACACTTTGACAACACATTCATTCACTTAATTGTATTTACTGTCAAATCTGACATTTTTATTTTTTATTATTATTATTACCATGAGTGTCATCACCCTCCTCATCTCAGTTGTCAGGCTGGCTTCAATGGATCCTCGATTGTCCTCACTGACATATTTGAGCTTGAATCTCGGGTCCAGGGCAGAGGCCATGTCAAGCAGCTCTTGTGTCGCTGCGTCATCATATTTATCATTGAGATAGTCTAGTATCTTCTTTTTTATGCTTTTTGTGAGGTCTGTGTCATCCTCCTGCACTGCCAGCAATGAGTTGTTGAAGAGGTGCAGGGTTGGTTTAAAAAAAGACACACTTACATACTTCTCTCCAGAAAGTGCGTCTGTGAATTCCACCAGAGGGCTAAGCGACTTATTGATTGCCTCCAGTACATCAACGTCCTGCCACGTGAGGGAGAGATGTCTGGTTTTTCGGTCGCTGGAAAGGACCTGGGCAATGGCCTTCTGCTGCTCGAGGACCCTGTCGATCATGGCCTGCCTAGATCCCCATCTGGTTGGACATTCTGTCTTTAGGGAGTGTTCAGGCAGATGCAAGTTCCCTCTTCTTTTTCCAACTGTAGGAGAAGCTGCTGACCAGCTTCTTGCAAAGCCCCACTGCACGGCCGATCCTGGGATCCTTCATTGCATTCTCTAAGATTACAACAAATACATATTATTTAGTATCATGATGATAATCATGATCTTCATCAAAGCATAATTTGGTGTGTTGTGTGTGTGAGAGAGAGAGAGAGAGAGAGAGAGAGAGAGAGAGAGAGAGAGAGAGAGAGAGAGAGAGAGAGAGAGAGGGAAAGAGAGAGAGAAAAAAAAGAGAGAGATGACAGAGTAGCTCACACATAACATAATAATAATAATAATAATAATAATAATATGTAATTAATATTATCATATTAAGAGAGAGATCATCAATGTTAATGACTTACTATTGCTATTATTGTTGTTGCTGTTGTTAAAATGACATATTACATACAACAGGAGGAAGGAATCCTGCTCACCTATGGCCAAGTGGAGTCTATGCCCGAAACACTGGAGCCTCATCCATCCATTGACCTCAGCCGCCAGCTTTATATTTGCGGCATTGTCCGTAGTCATACAGACGAGTTTATCCTCTTTTAACCCCCAAGCAGCCATCGCTTCCCTCAGTCCATGGGCGATGTTTTGCCCCGTGTGGTCTTCAGGGAAAAATGCGGTTTGGAGACACTTTGTCTTCAAATTGAAATCGGCATCGATATAATGAACTGTGAGGCTCATGTATAGCTCCATGGTGCGGCTAGACCATAGGTCCGTTGTGGTGGCAAAGTAGTCAGCTGAAGCCACATCTCTCTCAACTTCCCCACGGCATTTGTCATATAGCGCAGGCAGCGCAGACCTGCTGAAATAATACCGAGACGGCATCTCGTAACGCTTGTCCAACGTGTTGACAAGTTGCTTAAAGCCCTGGTTGCTAACAGTGCTAACTGGGCACATATCTTTAGCGATGTGAAATGTAATGGCACCTGTAATATCTCTGTGTCTCTGCGAGCTCGTCGCGTAGGCCGTTGCTCTGTGCAATGCGTCCTGAATCGATGACTGTGATGATGTTGTGGATGAAGTCGAGCGGGCATCTTTTTGGTCTGCTTTTTGTTGTATTATTGCCCCGTCGTATTGCACTTTGTGGTTGTATTTCAGATGATTAAAGAGATTGGTTGTGTTAGCGTGTGGTGCCAACACAACCTGGTAACAAATCCTGCACTGTACTTTGTTTTGCTCCACGTCGGACTCCTGAAAGCCAAAGTACTTCCAAATAGTGGAAATAGTTTTACCCTTCTTTTTAACGAGTTGCTGCTCTTGTTCTGACATCTTCGCTCGCGCTGAACACTCACACATGTCACTCCCACGTGGCCGAGTGGGCTTTTAGGGAGGGGCGAAAGCGCACCCAGCAAAATAATCGTATTTTGTCAATTATGCTGTTTTCATAATCGTCGCAAGCCATAATCGTAATCGCGATTAAAATACGATTAATTGCACAGCCCTAGTACAGCATCAACATGCAGTGAGTTAAACAATCTACTTAAAATAGAGATTAAAGCCATAGCAGACTGGGTCAACAATAACAAACTGGTACTCAACATTGCAAAAACAAAAGCAATGGTGTTCGGACCCAGACATATGTTAAGCAGCAATCCTCAATTAAGCCTGACACTGGCTGGTCAGCCAGTGGAACAGGTAAACGAGACTAAGTTGCTTGGCATTGTTCTTGATTCTGGTTTACAGTGGACAAAGCAAATTGACAGTATCGTAACTAAAATGGGAAGGAGCATAGCTGTGACGAGAAAATGTACAACGTATGTAACACCAACCACTTTGAAACAAGTCATTCAGTCTCTGGTTTTGTCACATCTTGAGTACTGTCCGGTCATATGGTGATCAGCAGCAAAAACACATATACAGAAATTACAAATAGCTCAAAACAAGGCTGCCAGACTAGCTCTCCACTGTTCGAAGCGCACTCATATTGGAGTTGGAGAAACCTATCATGGCTTCCGGTTGAGAAACGTCTGCAATCTTGTGTTATCACTTTTCAAAAAAATGTCCAATTTAGCAAAAAAACACTTTATTTTTATGATCAAATAGTTTATACAAGAGACGAGCATGACCATAGGACTAGACAAGCTACATCAGGCCATCTACTGGCACCTAAACCCAGGACCAATCTTCTGAAATCTTCTGTGACTTATAGAGCTATAAAGGAATGGAACTCATTGCCAAACTACCTTGCTGAAATAGAGTCCAGAGCCTCTTTCAAGAAGAGATTGAAGGGCCATCTACTAATGACCATGTACCCTTGTGAGCTGTGATCCCTAATTTAATTTGATCTCATGCTTTGTACTGGTGGGTGTCTTGTGCACTCATCCTTGGCTGAGATTGATGTTGTAAGTGGATGAGATTGTTGATGATGTTGGAAATTGTTGATGATATTGGTGATGTTGTTAATATTGTTAATGATGTCAGGAGTTATGTCTTGAATGTTTTTGTATTATTGTTGTATTATTGTTGTATTGTTTTAAGTGTCGGACCCCAGGAAGAGTAGCTTTTGTCAAGAGCAAAAGCTAATGGGGATCCTTAATAAACATAAACATAAACATAGACTCTATGGGTACAGTGGGTGGAGCCCCGATGTATAAACGCCCTGTCGTCCAACAACATCGACCCATCACACTGCCCCTGACCGGCCTTTGGTTAACAGCCACCGCACCCCAACTTCCTCTCATCCGGTTGTGACCGTGGAGAAGTCGGGGCCGCAGCTTGGATAGAGCACACTCACACACGCTTACCTCGTGTAGAGTGTGCATGGAAAATAGTGAGGAAGTCGTCCAGCCCTGCATAGGGCTTACCGTGCACCATATTTCCCGGGTCCCTAAGGAGCATGGGAGAACGTAAGTGCACCATGTCCCCCACACTCACACACGCTTACCTCATGTAGAGTGTGCATGGACGATAGTGGGGAAGGCCTATGGGCAGACGGGGAGAGTCCTCCAGCCCTGTATGGGGCTTACTGCGCACCATGTTTCCCGGGTCCCTAAGGAGCATGGGAAAACACAAGTGCATTATGTCCAGGGGGGGGGGGTCAGATACCTACTGACCCCCTCACCAGTCCTGTGTTGCCCCAGCAAGCACAGACGATGAAAAGGAGCCAGACATGTCCAAAGATAAAACCTTATGAAGGGGCCTGGTGTAGACCAAGACGCCGCCGTGCATATGCCCTCCACACTCACGCCGTTGAACCAGGCTGTTGATACAGCCATACCATGTGTAGAGTGTGCATGGACCCCAGTGGGGAAGGCTCTCCCCACCTGTCCATAGGCATGTGAAATGCACTCGCAGAGCCATCCTGTCAGGCGTTTCTTGGACAGAGCTTTACCGGCCACACCATCCCAAAAGCACACAAACAGCTGTTCAGTGCGTCTAATGGCAGCCGTGCGCTCTACATAACATGCCAATATGGGGTGGAAGATTAAAGCCACCTAACTGAATAGCCCTTGACCTGAACTAACTCCTTAGGCTCTTGGGAGCAGAGGAGGGGTTCGATCTGAGTGTCGCCCCGCTACGGTCACCCCGGATCAAAAGACAACTTGGGTGCACCGACAGAGCGGTCAGCTCGGACACTCTCTTGGCCGAAGTCAAGGCAAGTAGCAACGCTGTCTTCCATGACAGTGCTTTCAGGGAGGAGAGCTCCAGAGGCTCAAATGGTTCTGTGACCAGAGCCTCGAGCACCAACGCCAGGTCCCATTGCGGGGAGGAGGCGTACACTACTGGGCGCTGCCTCCTGACCCCCTGCAAAAACCGCGACATAAGCGGCTGACTGAAGTCTGACCTGCCTCCAAATCCCTCATGGCAGGACGAAATGGCTGCTGCATACACCTTAATTGTGGAATGAGCCAGCCCCCTGTCCACCAGTATCTGTAAGTAGGACAGAATAGAGCCCAACGTACACGATAGAGGCTCTAGACCTGTCCCTCTCAGGAGCCAAGCCTGGAGAGGTTGGCCCAGAGTGGGTAACGCCCCTTTTGCACCTGCGGTGGAAAGGCATAGGGCAGCTATCTTGGCCATGGCTCTACCTTGGCCATGGCAGGCGGCGGAGCTGACTCCGTCCTGCCTGTTGATGTAAGCCACTGTGGTGCGGTTGTCGCTCCTCACCAGCACATGTTTGCCCTGTAGTAAGGGTTTGCAGTGCTGTAGGAGCAGTACTACTGCCCATAGCTCTAGAAGGTTGATGTGCCGAGTTTCCGTCAGAGGCCAGCCACCACCTATAGCTCTCTCTAGGCAGGCCCCCCCCCCCATCCTGTCACGGGACCCTGATGTAAACAAGACGAAAGTCTTTCTCTGGTCTGCATCCCCTTAACAATTGTATGTTTTGAGCTGTACTGTACTGTACCCAATATACAAGCTGTTAATAAACTTTTCAATCAATCAATCAATCAAACGGGTACACAGTATAGGAGGTTGGCTTCCACTGAGGGGGGGGGGGATGGTCACCAGACGTCGTTTGTGCCTCTTGGGATCTAAACGATTTCCGGCAAACCACTTCTGCAGGCGAGTAAGTAACCCCAGCGGTACCACGAGGTGAGCAGCCACCATGAGAGCCAGAGTCTGTATGATGGTCAAAGCTGTCACCGTTGCCCCCTGTCGCAGTCTGCAAACTGCCTGAAGCAGGGATGCCTGTCTGCTCTCTGACAGGGTGGCACGTAGTCTGCCTGCATCGAGCAAAATCTCCAGATACCTGCTGGTGGGGTATGGGACTGCTCTTCTTCCAATTGACCGCAATCCACTTGGATCAATTGGGCTGTGTTTGCCCCTTCCCTGGACCCGGCCATGACTATGAGGTCGCATTAGAAAACCCTCATGCCATGGTCGCGAAGCGGCTGAAGCGCTGTGGTCACACATTTGCTGAACGTGCGTGGGATAGGGAGTAGCCAAACGGTAGTCTGTACTCTTAGGCTACCCCCTGGAAGGCAAAACGCAAATACTTTCTGTGCTTTGGAGCAATTTTCGACATGAAAGTAAGCGTCCTTCAGGTCGATGGTTGTGAACCAATCACCCGGCTGCCGTAGTTCCAGTAATTGGTTTACATATGGAACTTTTCGCAGGCAATGTGCTGATTCAGGCTGCGAAGATCCAGAATGGGTCTGAATTCTCCTGTCTTCTTGGGAACCAGGAAGTACATGGAGTAAAGCCCCTTTTCTCTGTCCTGAGAGTGCACACTGTTGAAAGGAAACCTATCTCCTCCTGGATGATAGATTTGCCTGAATGGAGGAGGGACGCTGCAAAACTGGAGAGAGTACCCCAGTTTCAGATTCCTGTCCATCCATTCTGTAAGTACACAGCTGAGCTGTGCACCGCGGCACGCTCTCCGGGGGCCGCGCGCCCCGTCATAATGCCGTCTTCACACAGACGGTGAAATGCATCAATCGGAGCTATTACACTAGGCGAGGTGTGTTTTCTTACAACAACATGCCATAATGTCCCTGCACCCGCACAGCGCTTTGACAGCACTTCCTGCGGTTGATCACACTCACATGCGCGCGCCCACTGGCTGCCTCCTTTACTGGAGTTACAACTGGGGCGGCGAGTGGGGAATTATGTCTCATAATCGGTGCCCAATTAACATCGTATGAAGCGGATCTTGCCGATTTCAACGAGACATTATGGGGAAATGTGAAATTGTGGAGAGAGATGATTCTTACTCTGGGATAAATGCAATCGTTTTTATTGAATGCATTTTTCACACACACATCACTCTAGAACTAGGGTTACAATATGTAACCCACCGTTCTTGCAACAGGGCCTACATTTCTGTTGAAAGGAAACCTATCTCCTCCTAGGATGATAGATTTGCCTCTCTTTTGCCCCTGAATGGAGGAGGGACGCTGCAAAACTGGAGTGAATAACCCAGTCTCAGTGTCCTGTCCATCCACTCTGTCAGTACACAGCTGAGCTTCTATTCTCCATAAAACTGTGTTTAGGGGACATGCAAGCAGCTGTGGAGCCGCAGCTAAGAAGCTGCCAAACCATTATTCCACTCACGTGCGCGCTGCTTCCTTTCCTGGAGTTTACAGCGGGGCGGCGAGTGTGGGACAGTGTTCTGTCCTCTGAGGATGAGCAAGAAGCAGCATACGCCAAGCTGCGACTACTCCTCATCCACGTGACCAAGGAAATCGATCCAAAGAGCCCTTCCGTATACACAGGAGATCAACACGGCCTTTTTGAAAAGTGCCATGCGGCGTGATCCCCCAGGGACATCACACGGCAAGCCGCGTGATAACATAACAAAAATCATCCATTCCCCATCAGTAGGTGGTGCTCGTCCCAAAACAGAAGCAATACAAAAAAACACCTCTGACAAATCATAATCCAATTGGACTCTACTTAAAACCAGCATTATTATTTTTTCAACCACTTTTGACCCTCGCGGCCACACCGTAGACCAAGCTATTAATTTGGCCGATACTGCGGCCAAATAATCGCTCTGATCCGGTGAGGTAGGGGCCTCTTGCGGAAGAGCAATGATCGAGACGCCCAACACACCCGTGTTTATTTGCAGCTGCCCTGTCACGCGGCAGCGGGGCAGAGGCTCTCTGCCCAGCCTGCTGCCTGCTGGGAGCAGATGGGCTGCCACGCTCCGCCGCCATGGTCATCACCTAGGGGGAAGTACAGACCTGGGCGGTGGACTTCCATGGACGCCGGACCCTGAAGTGCCCGACAACGAGAAGTCCTCGTCATCCTCCTCCCCGGCAAACGGAGCCATCCATCCCGCTGGAATAGTGAACGTGAATGGCACCGCCTCGGCCATATCCTGGTCCCCCAAACACTCGAAGCAGAGGTGGTGGGGATCGGCGCCCGCTATTAAGCCAGGGCCCGAAGGACAGGCCCGGGTCTCTAGAAGTGGCGACTCCATGAAGGTATGATAACTTCTTTCTTCTTCTTTCAAACGTTTTACTTTCTCTGGCAGTTGTTGCTCGCTCGCTGAAGAGAAAAAGGATGGCAGTCGGGAGGCGTAGCCGCCTTATATACTGTGGGCCTGCGCGCGCATTCAGGTAGGCTCGCCCCGATTGGCCGGCTACGTTTATGCAACTCAGTAGGTGAATGCTCGCATAGCGATAGAGTCCAGTAGAGGGCGGAGCCTATGTGATATATAACTGCATTAGTACCTATTAACTAGAACTCTTAGTACAACCAATCAGGCTGTGCTCTAACGCTGTACGCACTAATGTCTACCAAAAGTAGTGCACTATAATTCGTATAAAACCTATGTAATTGTGATCCAGGACGCACATGGCTGCCTCTTAAGAAGTCAGTTGATATATAAAGCAACACAAACTCCACAAGGAGGTGGATTGGTAAAAAAAACACAACACTTTGATGCAGGAGACCATTGTTCTTGTATACATTTCTACCCGCAGACACCTGTTTTCTGATGACCCTAATGTACGTTACCTGCCTAGCAACAAATGGCAGTGAGACCAGGTTAGCAACTAGCTTGTGTACAAAGTGTAGCATTTAGTAGCTAAAGAGGCAGCTATTTCCCTCAGGAGTTGGTGAAGACGAGACAATGTATGGAGCGTAATGTTGAGTTCATCAGGTAAACACCTACACGACTCCAAATGAATGCTAATGCTGTATCTGTTGGATATGAACATAAGCAAATGTTTGCTAAGACATCATAAATATATATAGTAGATATATACATATCTACTATATATACATATCTACTATATAAGGTAATAATAATAATAATAGAATCGAAAGGCTGTTAGGGGACGCAAACCAAATCAATTAATGCAGGTTTAAAGGTTAGGTTCACATTTTTTAAAGCCTTTGGTACTATAAACTAAAAAGGCTCTTTCCATGGCAGATACCCAACATATTTGACTGGATTCAATTAAATATTCTTCAGCTCACTTTAAAAGGACACTTTAAGTGGATCTACCGCCATTACAGAACACCTCTTTTGTAATGTACATATGGAAATGGGAGAAACGTTTTATGATACAAACATTTTGAAGCTATCTAATCTAAGGACTAATAGTTCCTGTACGGTCATTTGTAATCTTGTTATCTGTTTCTTTACAAGCTCCTCCACAATCTTGTTCATCAGTTTAAACAGATAAAACAAGATCATCTTCATCCAGCTGGAACATGATATTTATATTTTGACAGCAAAAATTGATGATATTTATTTCCATGGCTTGCTTGACCGGAATGATTCATTGTAGCTTTTAGCACTAGCCTATTACAGGCATCATCGCAGCTCCAGATTTTGGCCTATTATTAGCCTCTTTTCTCCAGGAAACAAGGTCACTCAAATAGCCTTGTCTTATTAGGCTGTCACTTTTCATTCAGCCTTAAAGAAATCCCATCCCAAAATGAAATATGTCTGCATCATATACTATATATAATTCCACTGTTTATTTGCACATAACACCGTCCATTCGAATTGGGTTAGCACAATTTAAACATCCATTGTTATCATGCCAGCATAATGGCCTGAGATTGAAAGCAGCATGAAGGGATGCTCCAGCCCCTGCTAAGTGAAAGCGGCGGCCCTATTTCTGTCCAGGGTTAGAGCTCAGCTGTCGTCTGGGAGGAGATCACCTCATGAACACTCCCCAACCCTGCCATGCCCTGCACCCCAGTTTCTGCTGGAGGGCGTCTTTACAAAGACATAACCTCATGTTGCACTGTCTGTCATGAAAATATTAATATGAAATAGAAGCAACATCCAATAAAACGAGGTGTGTCTCATGTTTCCAGTGTAGTATTGCTGCATTCATTTGGAGCCACTGGGTCACATGACATGGAAGCTATTGAAATAAATCAGACTTTAAAAAGTCTGCTGAATTTTCATAAAGATATTCATATAGAATAGAAGAAGCACTGAATTCCAAAAAAGGGTCTTATCAAACTTGTCCAGTGTAGTTATACAATGCTGTTTTGATTTAAATTCATGTCACCACGGGTCCCATAATATTGAGGATATAATCCAATAGTTTTCTATAAAAAAAAACTGCTAATTGTTTCATAAAATGTTTCATATAACACAGAAGTTGGTCTAAAATCCAATAAAAAGGAGTGTGTCCTCATCCCCTCTACTATGCTGCATTGATTTGGAGTCACTGGGTCACATGGCATGGAAGCTATTGATATGAAATGTGACTTTGCACAAAAAGCTATCTGAATTTCAATTAAAAACAAATAAATAAAAGGTAGACTAACATTCTGTAAAAATAGGTGTGTACTTGTCCAGTGTAGTGCACAATCCTGCATTTATGGAGTTCACATGACATCAAAGTTTTGGGAAAAATCTAGACTTTTCAATAAAAAAACAGCTGACGTTCAATACAAATCTAATAGAAAACAGAACAAACATTAAAATCCAATAAAAAGAGGTGTGCCTAGTGAAGCCAAAATATATTTTTGGATTTGGAGTCATTTTTACTAATATTTTGAATGCATTAATTTCCCCAGAGTACTCCTTCCACTTTTGCTGCCTGATTGTCCTGGGAAGGAGTTTGCTTCCTTATTCCACTCTATACTTTGTGGAATAATGTGGAATACTTTGACAGTGGAAGCCCTGAGCGATTTAGGATGGGGAGGTGAAGATCTACATAGTAAACATGCAGTTAAATGCAGGCCTGTTCCTCAATAATGACATTCAGGGTTGAGCCCAGTACAGCACGAGATGTCACCTTGGGGCTCCATGGATAAACTGTTCTAAGAAGAATATTTTTATATTCCATCTGGCTTTTCACTGTCTGTAGACCTGCTAACTCTCACCTGATACTGCAGGCCAGGACAAGCTTTTGAGTCCACCAGTGACTAATTGAAAGTGTCTGAAGGGCTAAGCCAGCACTCTCAGGGCAATTCTCAACATCACTTTTTAGACATCCTCAGATAACATCAAAGCATGACTATTTCTATCTGTTCGATAGCGCTGTTGTCTGGACCCGTAAATTGGGAAAAGAGATGAGTGTGTCGGTGTCGCAGGCGCCAACAACAGGCATTGGGCGACATGGGAGCATGGGAGCAGAGCTTCTGTTTTCTCTCAGATGGGACTGACTTGTCCACACTTCAACAGTCACCCCTCTGTGAGTGCTGCTTGTCTGAGTCACCTGCATTGACTTGCTGCTGGATATGACTAGATACAGCAGCTATATGACAATGAATATAGTTTTGTATAATGGCTTCTGAAAGGGCTTTTAACAACAAAAGCCTAAACAGACACCATTGTTTTGATATTCAATATATTGTTATTTATGGTATACATTCGATAAACTTAATTTCCTCGGCCAAGTTTGGTGCAGTTGGTTTGTCATCAGGATTAAAGAAAACGTACTAATCTGACAGATATGAAACAAATATAACAAATGCTGAATTAGTTTAATACCGTAATCAAACACAGTGTTTTTGTTTAATAAATCAGGTGTTCACCAACTGCAATTGAAAAAACATTAAAATGAAGAAAAACTAAATAAGTTTAAAAGTAGCCTAAATAAACCAAAAAGAATAATCAAGCAGTATGCCTGCCTATAATATATACATTTTATTTTTATTTTTAATGTATTGGACCATTGTAATCCTGCTTGTAATCCCCATTTTATTTAAAAATGTAAATGTAATCTGATTAAATCTTTTTTTTAATTGTAACTGTAAGGGAATACAGTGACCCTTTTTTTGTATCCTGATTACGTAACCCTGTTACATGTAATCCGTTACTCCCCAAGCCTGTATTTTAACAGACATCTATGTAAGTTGTAACTATTTTCTTATCTAACTCTTGGTAAGAAAGCAAGTATGCATATTTCCCAAAATGTCAAATTACTGCTTTAATTATGTCAATAATTAGTTGACTCAATCAAACAAAAAAAAGGACAACATTTTATAAGACTAAACAGACTTCTACTGTAGGTCAGATAGGCACTTCCAAAATATCACATCACCTCTTTCCAGCTGTCTTTCCAGAACACTTGACTTGGACACCTCATCTGATTTCCCAAAGCGCACCACAGAACAGTCCCTTCGGAAACACTCAATTCAAGCCGTAAACACAAGCTTCCTCTAAGAGGGATCGGTCATAGGTGCCCAGGGATCTGATGGTGAGCCACTGAGAACTGACTACAATGACATTACTTTTATATCTGTCTGTGGGTTTTAATCAGCTCGCTCATGTATGTCTCAGTGGCTGAAGACAAACACAGAGAGTGTGCCGAAGTGTATCTGTTTCACTGATACACTTGAGTCACTCAGGACACGTTTATCCTCTCAAGGATCAGAAACAACAGCAAAGAGTCATCGCAGATCAAAGTGAAGGGTAATGAAAAACAGGAGTTTGTGAAGTAGTCTCATGACACATGTACTTTCAGAGGTGAGGCTGATAAATTGTGATTTTCCTGTGTTGTTTAATGTATTTCCTGCATCCAATCAGCTACAACAAACATTAAAAAACTCATGCATTCTCTGGCATAACCACATTTATTTGCACTGATTGATTTAATCTGCAGGAAATGTGGCAGAGTCATTTTACTGACAGTGTCCTGGGTTGGATAATTCAATGTAAGGTCAGTTAATTCACTCTCTAATCCAATCTCCACTCAAACAAGCCACAATGTTCTGTATATCTCTGTAGGAGGTAAATACAGCCGCTGAGGGGGGGCCCCAGGATGCATAAACAGGATGCATTACTGTACATCCAAGATATGCGTTACAGCGTTAAGTGGAGTATGCGGATATACATTGAAGAGTTTCCATGCCTTCAGTGAGAGGCCTCTCTTACATAACTATGTTAAACACACTGTCGATTTGATTTGTTGAAAACACCTGTAGGAAATATTCAAATCCATTTTAAACTCTTATAGTTTGATTTCTAAATTGATTCAAACTGTTTTTTTTTTTAAATATGAATAGGGCACACATATTCAGAGGCCAAAATAATGATAAGATAACTGTTGCAATATTTATTTTCCACGGGTGTAGGACATTAATAATTGAAATGATGTCTTGATATTTAAACATTTGAATTAAATAATATATCGAAGCAACCTTTTGCAACCACTCAGGCAAAAAGATAAGCACTGCTCTTTGTTCTGCAAGTAATAATAAAGTCTGCAGCTCTAAAACTCAATAGTGTATCACACAGACACACACATACCTACACACAGTACAGAGTCACTGCGTTCAGAGCTGGATGGGGCCCACATGGCTCTCCTTGTGCTGTCAGTCACTTTAAGGTCGGCCCTCCTGGGCAAACAGTAGTTTACACATCAATTTCCATCAAACCCTCTAGTTATCAGCTCGCTCAAGCCTCTGGCCAACTTCTTCCTGACACTGACGCTGTTGGTGTTCCACCATCCCCCTGACTCAGAGAACAACAGTCATTTCCAATTTCTGTTACATTAGAGTCAGTATCAGTGGAGCTGGTCGTCCTCTCTCTGTGTGCTGGCTCAGAGTCCCAGTTACTGGCTATAAATTATTCAAATATATCCTCATTTAGGGTCAGCAACATGTGGAATGGTTCCGAAATAAGAAAATGGGGATTGAGTGACTTCAGTCAACGGCTCATCACAGTTATAAATATTTTTGATGACGATTTGGCTTAAACAGCTTGTTATTCAGAATGATAACTTCACGTTCAGTAGGTGCAGGGTGGTAATCAAGCTGCATCATTTACACTCTTTGAGATGTCTTTAAACACAAAAATAACATTATTATCATCTGTAATGACACTTTGAAGAAAGAAAGGGGGCTGCATGGCTCAAACCTACAACTTGCGTATAAGGAGGCAATACCACACCCCCTGCTGAGTACACATGGGTGTCTGCCAACAATAACACGTGGCGTTGCCAAAATAAAAAACACTTTATGCCTGGCCACCTTGTTTTTACTCCAGGTTGAGTTGGACCACCCCGGTGCTCAAGTCCACTAGAAATTCCCCGCCGTTCAAATGTTACCCATCAAATCATTACAGGTACTTTGTGGTAAGAAGGCTCTCCCACAGAGAATAATGTGTTTTTATTAGGCGTATATTAAACATAATATGACAAAGTTGCAATATAGCAATTTCATTTGATGCGTTTCTCAGCATGCCATTTCCTATTTTCCTATCTGTTTTATTGTTGCTATTATTGTTTCTTTACGTAAATGTGCTTTTATGTGTCCTGTCTGGGTGTGATATGTGTGTTAATGTATCCTTTTTGATATCAGATTTTGCACATGAAAATAAATACTTTTTTTACATGCAAAAGTAGATCTCTGAAATGGAGAGAAAGAAGATACAGCAAGGCATGTCTATTTGAAATAAAACCGACATAACTAATAAAAAAAGCATATTATAGGCAGAAGGGATGCACATTCCTTTGAATCACTAGAAATGATAATGTGATCTAAAAGATTGTGACAGAAACAATAGAAAAAATGTGACACAAAAGCAATAACACAATTTGTGATATGGAGAACAGTAACTGTTGAGAAACTAAAGACTGGATCTCCATATCACAAATTGTTGTTCTTTTTTCATAGTAAAAACCAAACATTATGAACAGTTGTATTCATAATGTTTGGTTTTTACTATGAAAATTAGAGCTTCCTTTATAACATTGTTTGCATTAAATACTGTATAAGAGCGGGTATACAATACATTTGACAGGCTTGATGGAAGAATTAAGAAGGCCTTCATATTGAGTTTCAGAAAGATAATCTCCACACAGTCAAACATCTCCTGATAAAAGTGAACCATCTCCATGACAACTGAGCAACTCGGAAAGTAGAAAATGAAATTGGACCTTGTGTAGAGATTGTGGGCAGCTATTGATATATTGTATATGATAGCAGATGTTATTATTAGGAGAAGCCTGCTGATATGCGTTGCTTTAGTTACATCACAGATGTAGTAAAAATGTTATGGTTGAACTGAGGGTGAACTTTTATTATGTACCCAGTAATATCAACAATAGCCTATAAAAAGGAGCAGATAGGAGATGGTACAAATATTTGCAACTGTATGTAACAGTGCCTCCCTCTCTACAATAGCAAGCTAGCTGAATATTATGTAATATATATTTTCAAGTACCCTTGTCTTCTTTGGTGTACACCGTACGGTCCATAAGGGATTACCCTGCTGCTCACTCTCCCTTCATAATCTGGTGATGATGACGTTATACTGCAGCTCCTGAGCCCCAGATCTCGCGAGATTATGGGAAACAATCCAGACGCCCTCTCTCTCTCGGTTTCCCCCTCCTCCCCAGCCCTCCCTTCCCACGCCCCAGTGCGCTGTGGGATAGTGACACTATAAAGTATATCCTCTCTCGGAGAAAGATAAGAAGCCCGAGACAGGAGGGGGATGAAGATGGCGGACGCCAAGCAGAAGAGGAATGAGCAGTTAAAGCGCTGGCTGGGCTCGGAAACGGACCAGGAGCCTCCTGTTCTGAAAAAGAAGAAGACGAAGGTGAAGTTCGATGATGGCGCCGTGTTTCTGGCTGCCTGCTCAAGCGGCGATACCGAGGAGGTGCTCCGAATGCTTGACCGGGGCGCTGACATCAACTACGCCAATGTAGACGGTCTCACCGCCCTCCACCAGGTTAGTGGTAGCCTGCTGTATGTGTCAACGTCAGTCACTGGCCCTGCCGATACTATAAAGACATAAATATCGTTTTGCTGCTAGCAACTGCTTGCCCTGGAACACCTGTCAAATGGAAGCCATTCTCATCCCGTTGTTTACCTACCTAGCACAGCCGTCCTTTTCGACGCAGAGCAACGTTATAGATGACCACAGGGGCTACTCAGTGAGCTTGGTTGTGGGATTTCTAAAGTCATAACAGTACTAACTGTGTATGCAGTTTTCAGAGTGCAATCGACAGTAAGCAACAAAGTTAAACGCTTCGCTTTCAGAACTACTTTTGCCCCAGTAAACTTGCCGGAGCTATTATATCCCCAGTCGGTGGGGGCAGTCTAATTGCTGTACTGCTGCACTTCAGATTGCAACGTTGTGTTATTTATGTTGTAAATTGTATGGTTCATTGATATTGTTGGCTAAAACTAATTTCGGGTGCTACGATCCTGTCATGCTATGAGTTCAACGCAAATGTTGTCATTGATTGAGACACTGGTCCAAACAAAATGAATTCCAGAACGATGGCTATTACCTGGCTAGCAGTAAAAGTGGTTTTGTTGATAAACCCTCCACCGCGACTGCGGCTAATCTCTGGAGGAAGCATAAGCTAACTAGCGTTGGTTGCTTACAACGTCATTCGATTACAGTCTTATTTTATCCTTTCACAGCCTTTACTGTATGCGACATTTACGTTATAGAAACACTGTGGACAACAGGGTATGGTATATGACTTCAAATGTCATGAAGTTGTTCATTATTTTAGAAGAGTATGAGCCAAGCGGAATGTATGCTAACGCTTCATTAGCAGGGCAAGCTAGCTGTCGATAGCTGTTTTGGAGATTTAGCCCAGGTTAATTCATTCGTTAGCTGGTTTGAGAAGCGACGTCAGCGATTATCGTTTTGTCTCCAAGTTTAACATTCTGTGACATTGTAGTTTTTGGTGTTACGAGAACATATGAGTGCCAAATACGTTGCTATTTGGCTGGAATGTCAGCAGCTAAGCTAACTATTTGCCCGCTGCCTACGGTAGCTGCGTTTACTAGCCTCTACTTTCAAAGCCGACTAATGAAAATGGCAGCCTGTCTGGGCTTTCGTAAGTCAGTTACACCGTGTATGAGTCAGATACACCTAGTTTTAAAATGCCTGTCCATGGATAGGATTATTATGGTTTATAGAAGGTGCAGTAAACGTTTCATAAAGAAGAGTCCTGATGTGACCAAGTTGCATTCAGTGATGTGTACTACTGTACATACAGTAGAGTAGCTTGAAATAATTGTAATTGAAGTCATTATGAACAAGTCAGTTTAGTTAGGAATTCCTGTATTGTCTACTACTTGATTCTTTATGTGCTTTTCTCTAGATGTGAGCTATTCGCTACCATTTACTGTTAAATAATACCTGGAAGATACCAATAGGATTTTCCAGGTATTATCCAGGAAACTATTACTGTACTGTTATTACATTTAGTGACAGTTGTTATACATGAAATATATAAGTATAGTATATCAACACTATCAGCATGTGTATATACATACACATTAAACATTTGCTTTTATTATGAACACATCTAAGTTCTAGTTCCACATTTACCACATTTCCACAGTTAAGAAACTTCCTCCCCCTATTTATTTGCATAGCAAGTGCTTGAATGATCTTATAATTAATTAAAGATCATTATTTACAATTCATGTTAAATGCTTTTTTATAGATTTCTAGTGATGTCACCTTATGACTCATTTCTAAATGTCCAGTGTAATGCTAAGAGCGCCACCTTGCTAGACTTTGTTACACCTAATAAAAGTTTAAAAGCCAGATTTCTGAGATGGTTCATCATAAGCTTTATCTTTAGTTAGTGAGTTGATCTGTATTTTTCTAAGTTAGCTTTTTAATGGTGTTGTTAAATCAACCATCATTTGTGCTCACAGTCAGCTATAATGAAACTTTGAATAAGCATGGCCCCCCCATGCAAACTCATTGGGTGGAAACGCTGCCTTTTTTTGGGCTGATGTCCAGGGATGAGCTAGAGTGAGGAAAGAATTTGCAGTGCCGCTCTCCAGACCTAACCATCTCTGGAGACAAGTAGCTGCCTTGTGTGTTTTTGTTGTAGGCCAGCATGTAAACCTGGGGTTTTGGGATCTAATCAAAACAATTGTAGAAGATGATAGAGGGGTATCTGTTTTAAAGTCCTTATCCCAGAATGTCAGCAAGGTCAAGGTAGTGATAGTTTCCAAAGACAAGGTGACAAGGAGAAGGACAGTCAGAGGAGATGGACAGTCAGAGGAGATGGACAGTCAGAGGCATGCATTGGATGTCTTTTATGATAACTTTGTTGTGCTTTTGTTTTTAAAATACAGATCATAACATTCATAACACGTTTTTAATTGGATCATTTTTTGGTC